>NC_133658.1:171403710-171712594 GCF_037893015.1 Macrotis lagotis | reverse complement strand
CACTTTCCTCCCTCTCCAGTCTCAACTCGAAAGGTAACTATTCCATAATACCTTGCTTCCTTGAAATATAGGCCTTAGATTATTCACACTATCTCCTTCCTCCACACATATTCATAAACTGTTGAATGCAGCTGGATGAGTCCTGTTGACTGGATACAATTCATGTTTTTCAACCTCAACTGGGCCCTCACTGCAACAGAGCAATCATTTATTCTTCCCTTACCTTAGTCCCCAGAGAGGCTATTCCAGAACATCCTCTTCACTCCCTGTTCTTTCCTAGATTATTTCAAAAGTCTCCTAATTGACTGATCTCGAGTTTTCTCCACTATGGGTCATCCTCTATAAAACTACTAAATGACTTCTCCTTTAGTGTAGATATGACCATTATCAACCCTTTTAATCCTATAAACTCCAGCAACTATAGCCAACTGGATAAAATATAACATCATCTACTTATATTTAAAGTTCTTTATAACCTGATCCCAACCTATCTTTCCAGTCTTTCCTGGGCAATGTCCTCTCCCCATTATGATAAAATCAAACTGGTCTTGTCTTTGATTTTCACAAACAAAACCCCATCTCTCATCACCCATCTCTTTGCATTGGTCATCCCTCAAGCCTCTACCTCAGAGTTCCTCTTTTAAGATTCAACTCAATTACCACTTTCTAAATGAGGTCTTTTCTGGATTCTTGTAACCATTAGAGTCCTTCTCTAGATTATTTTATATTTACCTGTTTTGTTTTTATTTACTTTTATGGTACAAATTAAAACTCTCTCCCCCACTAAATTGTAAACGCGGTACCAGGTGGATGGATACCTATCACAAAGTAAGGGCTTAATAAGTGATGGCAAGGGATTTAAGGAAGCCTTAAGGAAGAAATGGATTATACTGTCAGATGGGTTTAGAAGGAAGTACAGAATTCTGACCAATGTAGTGATCAGTCTTGACTTAGAGAACAAATGCTTCCTCCTTCATGGTAGACAGATGATGGACTAAAATAGTGAGAAGAGGTATATGCTGTTGCCAGATACAGCCAAAGACTTTGTTATAGAAGTTTCACTTCTTTGGGGAGAAAGGAGAAACCCTGGGAAGCATCAACAAAGTAATGAAAGCCAAGTGGTTGGATTCAAGAACACAGCATAGCATGGGGGAAAAGCACCAGACCTGGGGACCAGAAGACTTGGGGTAAAAGTGCCAACTCTTCCCTTTACCAGCTCCATAACCAAGGGCAGATCAACTGTTCTCAGTTTTAGTTTCCTGATCTATAAAATAATAGGGCTGAGCCAGATGTTCTCTATGGTCCCTTTCAGTTCTAACACATTCTATGATTCTGTGTCTGCGCTACTAATAAATTAATGTCGGCCTAGAGGGAGTCTTTAGTGGAATAATAAAAGACTTTGGGGTCTCCTGTCATTAATTTTTAAACTCACTAAAGAATTTTAATCCATGACTTGGATGAAGCATAAATGATCTGTTTATCAAATGTATAGAAGACTTCAAGAAGCAGGGAAGGCAAATAATTTGCTAATATAATCAGGATACCAAAAGATGTCAGAGTAAACTAAAGATAAAAAGATAAAGATTCATACTAAATTTCAAGACTTACACTCATGTTCAAAAAAAAAACCCTACATACAGAGTGAAAGTGATACAGAGAAAACACATTAAGATGAAAGCACATTGAAAAGGTGATGTAAGGGGTGGCTAGGTTGCACAGTGGTTAGAGCACCGGCTCTGGAGTCAGGAGTACCTGAGTTCAAATCCGGCCTCAGAAACTTAATAATTACCTAGCTGTGTGGCCTTGGGCAAGCCACTTAACCCCATTGCCTTAGAAAAGAAGGAATGAAAAACCAATCATCCAAAAGTACTGGCTAAAGAAACTAAAGATATTAAGGCCAAGACAAAATAATTGTTTTTAAATATCTGAAGGGCAGTCAGAGAAGAAGCATCAGGCAGGCTCTAGAAGAAAATCTTGAACAATAGGCAGAAGCTAAAGGGAAGAAATATTGGTTAAATTTTGAGATGCCCAAGAATCATATGGGCAATCTCAGTTCCACTTTTGAGGTCTTCAAGCAGAGGATGGATTTGTCTGGAATACTAGATGGGATTCATTCTCTGGTCAGGAGTCAGGCTGACCTCTAATGTCCTTTTCAACTCTGCAAATCTATGATTTTTATCTATAATGTGACTGTGTCTACTATGATGTTAGAAACCTTGAAAGAAGGAGTTGTGACCATAAATAAAGCAGAAACAAGCATCAGGTAAATTTAGCTGACAGAGAAGTCCTAAACTACTTGCTGCTTTTCCAAACATTCAGATTCCTTAGAAGAAAGCCATTTTAGAAAAAAAAAAAGTGGCTGTCAAAATACTTCAAATAAAGTAACTATTAAATCAGCTTGGAGAATCTGAAACAATAACACTCTAGAAATATTGCTATATAAAAACAACAAAAGAACAAGCAAAATCATATTATTACCCTCCTTCCCCCCCATGAAATTATTAAGGAAAAAATTTTCAAATCTCCACAAACTTTCTCCTTTAAAAACTTACAAATACTTCTCCCTCCACACCCTCCTCCCACCAAACAAGTAAATCTATCATCAAATTGTGCATTTTCAACACTAAATGCAAGAAAACCTAACATCACTAATCCTCATCATTTGACTAGGGATTTATAGCGAGCCATAAAGAATGAAAAACCTAGAGGACATCCCTACTACTCACTAGGACAACTGATTAATCCAGTCTGATAAAGAAATCAGAGGCTTACTTGGCTCACTCTTTTTCTTGGAAGATTTCTTCTTTGATGGGGCTTCGAGCTTTGGCTCCTCATGGTTGACAATAACTTCTGCCTTTTTACTGGCAGCTGGGGCACTAGTCTTTGTGCCAACAGGAGGAACAGCAACCACAGGGACCTCTTTGGGAGCAGCTTCAAGCACTGAAGACTTGGAGGAAAGGACATGCATTGAACTCACAACAGGGCTGGGTGCTGGCTCCACCTTTGCCACCTTCTTTTCCTTCTTCCTCTTTTCCTTAGGGGATGAAGCAGGCTGCCCTTGTAAGGGTGCAGGGGCACTTGCTACCACAGCTGCTATTGGTGCTACTTGCACTGCTGCTACTGGTACTGCCTGAGCTGCTGCTGCTGCTGCTGCCCGAGCTGCCTTTGCTGCTGCCCGCCCTCCTGAGGCTGCTTGTGCTGGTGCTCCTTGCCCTCCTGGTGATGTTGGCACTATTGGTACTGCCTGTGCTGCTGCTGTTTGCGCTTCTGCCTGTACTGCTGCCGCTGCCCGAGCTGCTTTTGCTGCAGCCCGTCCTGGTGTTGCTGCCCCTTCCCCTACTGGTGATGCTGGTACTTCCTGTACTGCTCCCTCTGCTGCTGCTGCCTGTGCTGCCGCTGCCCGAGCTGCCCGTGCTGCCCGCTTCCCCAATGGTGCTGGTTCTGTTGCCCCTTGCCCCACTGGTACTTCCTGTACTGCTGCCTGTGCTGCTGCTGCCGCTGCCTGTGCTGCTGCCGCTGCCCGAGCTGCCCGTGCTGCCCGCTTTCCTAATGGTGCTGGTGCTGCTTCCCCTTGCCCCACTGGTGATGCTGGGACTGCCTGCACTGCTGCCTCAGTTGCTGCCTGGGCTGCCGCTGCCCGAGCCGCCCGAGCCGCCCGCTTCCCTAATGGTGCTGGTTCTGTTGCCCCTTCCCCTACTGGTGATGTTGGTGGCACTGGGACTGCCTGCACTGCTGCTGCCTGGGCTGCTGCTGCTGCTGCTCTCGCTGCTCGTGCAGCCCGCTTCCCTAATGGTGGCGGTGCTCCTTGCTCTACTGGGGATGATGGCACCACTGCCACAGCTGCTGCTCTTTCTGGTAGTGCTGCTGCTGCTCCTTTTGTTTGCGGTGCCACTGCTCCTTTCGATGGTGTTACTTTGCTTGGTTGCACTGATGCTCCTTTAGCTGGTTGTGCTGATGTTGCTCCTCCTTTTGCTGACTGCACCACTGCTCCTTTGTTTGGTTGCACTGTGGCTATTCCTCCTTTTGTTGGTTGCACTGTTGCTCCTTTGTTTGACTGCACTGCTGCTGCTGCCCCTTTAGTTGACTGTGCTACTGAGGCTCCTCCTTTTGTCGGTTGCACTTGTGGTGCTCCTCCTTTTGTTGATTGAACTTGTGATGCTCCTCCTTTAGTTGGTTGCGTTGCTGCTGCTGCTCCTTTAGTGGGCTGTGCTGCTGTTCCTCCTTTAGTTGATGGTTGTGCTGCTGCTGCTGCTGCTCCTCCTCCTTTAGTTGGCTGCACTGCTGCTGCTCCTCCTTTTGTTGATGGTTGTGCTGCTGCTGCTCCTCCTTTTGTTGATGGTTGTGCTGCTGCTGCTCCTCCTTTTGTTGATGGTTGTGCTGCTACTGCTCCTCCTTTAGTTGGCTGCACTGCTGCTGCTGCTCCTCCTTTTGTTGATGGTTGTGCTGCTGCTGCTCCTCCTTTAGTTGCCTGCATGGCTGCTGTTCCTCCTTTTGCTGATGGTTGCACGACTGCTGCAGCTCCTTTAGTTGATGGGTGCACGGCTACTGCGGCTCCTTTGGTTGATGGAGGTGATGCTGCTGCTGCTGCTGCTGCTGCTGCTCCTGCTACTCCTTTGGTTGCTTTTGGTGGTGGCACGCCTGTTGGTGCCACTGAAGATTTAGAAGGCTTGATAGGTTCTACCACAATAGGAGTCACTACCACACCTCTCTCAGATGTAGGATCTTTGGAGATGCCAGTTATGTTGGGAAGCAATTCTGGTTCAGGTATTTTCCCATTGGGTTTCTCCTCCTTTTTCTTTGCCCGGCCCTTCTTCTCCACAGGTTTCTCCTTCTTTTTCTTTTCTACTTTCTGATGGAAAGTTTTTGCCATTTCCTTACGCTGATTGGCTAGGGCTTCTTCATAGGATGTCTCCTTCATGGAGAAGGTAGATACCAGGAAGATTCCAATGGCTGAAATGACCATGAATCCACCAAACACCATAACTCCCAAGGTCTGGGGGTCATAGATATCCATCACGGCTTGACTTTCTTTTACCTGTCAAACACATACACACAAAAAAGCTTAATTCAGAGATGAGACGCAAAGTTCCACCCTCCCTCTTGAGTTCTCAGTACTGCTAGCTTCAGACTAATTAAAAAAAGAAAGAAAGCAAACAGAACAAAATCCACATCATTCCTCTTATAAAATAGATTGGACCCAAAACTAAGAAAATCTTTCAGCTGCATTTGAAAGACATACTGCTGAAACAAAGATGTTCAAAGTATTATTCAGGTTACCAACAACAGCATCCAATAGCCAGGGAAGAGTAAACTGTTGAATGTCAGTTCTGGGTGTACTCTGACTTACAATGTAGCCCTGTCTAAAGCACATTTTCTGTACCTGCACTTCCTACAACTCAGGAACATACCATCTGTCCCTAAAGTCAAGCCAAGTTTCAATGAAACTATGAAAAAATACTACCTGATTCAAACTGAGAGTCTCATTTCTATTACAGGAAGCTACCACCAAATGAGTGATGTAAAAGAAATCACATTTTAAGAAATGACAAGGAAGAAGATTCCAGAAATACCTGGAGAGACTTGCACAAACGCATGCAAAGTGAAATGAGCAGAGCCAAGAGTACACAGTAACAGCAATACTGCACGGTGATCAGCTAAGAAAGACTTAGTTCTTCTCAGCAATATAATGATCAAAGACAATCCCAAAGGACTCATGAAAAACACAGTCCATCACCAGAGGAAGAGCCGATGGAGTCTGAATGCAGACTGAAGCACACATGCTTGTTCTTTTTTTCTTTTGATCAATTTCTTCTTTCACAACATGACTAACATGGAAATATACACTTTACATAATTGTTCATATATGTGAAACCTATAAAAAACTGCTTATCTTCTTAGGGAAAAGGGTAGTAATGGAATGTGGGAGGAAGGAAATTTGAAATTCAAAATTTTTAAAAACTGAATGCTAAAAATTATCTTTACAGATAATTGGGAAAAAATAAAATATGATTTACAAAAAAAATTTTTTATATCATTTTACCTAAGGCCCCAGGTTCCTGATATACAAAATAAGGATACTGAACCATATGAATATGAAAGCCTAATAGTGCTAATATTCTGTGCTAATATTCTAGTGCTAATATTTTTATTCTATGATTACAAAAAAATCATTCACATTACACTACTGTGGTAGTAGTATAATAGCTGTAGTGGTGGTGGAGGTGGTGGTATGGTGGTAACAGCAGCAGCAATAGATAGCAGTTATCTAATACTCTAAAAGCACTTCAAATAACAATATGACAAATAAACAGTTTGTTATCACATTCCAGGTGTCCAGAAGTGAGGGTACAAAACAGAAATGAGCCTGACTTCATAGTAATGCATTGTAAAAGTAAAAGAGATGCTGAACTGATAGAAGAAGATATCAAACCTAAACTTTCCAGCTCCCAGAATCCTACATCTATATGCAGCATCCTGCAGCTACATCCTGATAGGTTGTTGGATGGTTATAAGAATGCCTATAAAATGGTCTACAGCTGCAGGTAGAAGTGAAGGAAGGGCTCAAGTATTCACAATATGAAATGAAATACTTTATTTCTAGTTTCTGTTGTATGAAGAACCAAAAGAACACTTCACAAATATGACAAATTGGTTTTCAATAGATCAACAAATCACTATTTCTAAGGAACCTCAAGTATTTTTGCTATACAGATCACTGTGTTATAATGGCATGGATAGATTGACTCAAAAATTGAAAGAAATGAAAAGAAAAAACCCCCCATACATTTCTAAGCAATAGACCTAATATCTGAACTTCAACTCAAAGAAACTGTTAAACTGTTAAAAAAAAATGATTTTGGAGTCAACAATTTTCAGAAGTTTTTAAATGTATCAATTCTTAATTGTTTTTAGTATGCCCCCCAAAACAACTCTTCATTATATATTACAAAAGTCTTACTTTACACTTAATCTCTAATAAAGACAGACAAGAAGAAAAGCTGAAAAATTATTCCAAAGACTTTGGAATAAATGCTTTCGAGTTTGAGCTGCATGCTTAATTTTCTCTATATTATACTATAACCTATCAGATTAGAAATAGCAAATTCAAGCCTTTATCCCAACTATAACTGTAAATGCATTCTGGAGAGAGAGAAAAAGACAGGCAGCATTCATGCTTCCAAATGAATTTGGAACTCAGTCCATGATTCCACTGACAACAGGAGTCCTATCAAGAGTTCCCTAGTTTGGGGCAGCTAGGTGGCGTAGTGGATAAAGCACCGGCCCTGGAGTCAGAGTACCTGGGTTCAAATCCAGTCTCAGGCACTTAATAATTACCTAGCTGTGTGGCCTTGGGCAAGCCACTTAACCCCATTTGCCTTGGAAAAAAAAAAACCCTAAAAAAAAAGTTCCCTAGTTAATAGGTTGTCATAAATTTGCCTTTCTAGGAATAGAACATACACAAGTCAAAAACTAGAAAGTCAAACTAGGGCATTGTTCATTCTTAGAATAAACAAATGAGCAGGTGAGAGGAAAAGATGGGGAAAGTGGGAAAAGAAGTGGTTTTGATGTTTCCTACTGTCTGTTTTGAAGGGCTAAGAGGCCCTATTATCATAAGACATTCTTTAGGGTAAACTTATTTTATGAGATCATAAAAAGGACCTCTCAAGTACCTTTATTTTCAGCTATCATAAAGAAAATCACAATTCAATAACATATCAGAGTATGATAGAAATGAGAATTCCACTTAAATTTAAAAGTCCTCCTTTCCTTTTTCCTCCAGAAGACAAGAGGATCATAGATTTAGATTTATAAAGTACCCTTAGAAGTCAAAATACCATAAATCTAAGTCAATAACAAAAAACACAGGGGCAGCTAGGTGGCGCAGTGGATTGAGCACCGGCCCTGGAGTCAGAAGTACCTCAGTTCAAATCCGGCCTCAGACACTTAATAATCACCTAGCTGTGTGGCTTGGGCAAGCCACTTAACCCCATTTGCCTTGCAAAAACTAAAAAAAAAAAAAATAATAATAACAAAAACAATAATAATATTTACTGACTTTCATATAGTGCTTTAAAGTTTGCAAAGTAGTTACATAAATTAACTCATAAGCTAGCAATGATCAAGCTATCAGAAATAAACAAAACTAATAATTTTTTTTCTAATAAGCTTTGGTGATACACCCCCAACCACACAAAGAAGTTCCAAGAAACTGAAAAGTCATAGGTCTTAAGAGTGCCATAAGATCAAAGATCAAAAAAAATCAGAGTCCTTAGAGTTTATTTAGGACAGCCCCCTCATGTTTTAGTTTTACAAAACTGAGGCCAAGGGAACTGCAATCATAGACATAGAGATAGAAGGAGTTTTAGAGGCTATCAAATCTAATTCCCTTACAGATGAGAAAAATGATATTCCAGGAGAGTGACTTGCCCATGGATATACAGCTATTAAATATCCACAGTGGAATTTTAACATTGATCCTTGGTCTCCAGAATTGGAGTTAACAATCTTCCCAATTTACAATGCATAAGGCTGTGCAGACAAGCAAAGCTGGGAAAAGTTGCCTTTAATTTATTCCATTTTAAGCAAACAAATGTTACAATAAAGATACTAAGGAGGCGTACCCTAGAAAAACAGGGTAAGCACCCCTCAGGTATCAGCAAAACTTGAATTCAAAAGTTCTACTCCTAAACCTGCTGACTAGTGACCCTGATAAAGCATGTCCCTTGGTCTCCAAATTTCAAAAAAAAAACAACAAAACCCTTAAAAATGGAAAATTTTAGTTTTTATTAAGACTTGAATTTTTAAAACTAAAAGTTAATAAGTTTACAGGAAACTCCTTACATAAATAAAATAGATAGGGATCCTCCCCCCCCCCCCCCGCAAAAGAAAGGGATGATAAAAAAAATATGTTGTCTGTGGGGAAAAAAATTTAGAAAGGATTATTTCCATGCAAATTAATATTTCACAGCAAAACACAAATGGGTTTATCTGACTTCAACAAGAGAGAAATACTTTAAAAAGAAATCTTTTCCCTATTTCTAGGGAACAATTTGGTGGATGGCTGAATAAACTATTATTTCTGGATATGATAGGATGGTGTAACACAATAAAGAATGACAAATAAAAAGTATACCAAGAAATATGCCTAAGCTCATGAAGTAAAGCAAAAGCAGAACCAGAAGAAGATGGTATAGCAACAATAAAAGAAATGATATACACAAATTCAGGTTGAATGGCTAAAGACAATGAAAGGGAACTTGAAAAGGAAATGGCAACTAATAAGTTGTTACATCTAGCTATATACTATATACAATTTTTAAAGTAAAATGAGTTGTAAACGTAAGTATTTTTGTTATTCTTTGAAGTTAAGTTCAAAATAAAGTGATTCTTATCAAAATTATAAGCAATAACTTTCCTACAAAACTGTTTAAATCTCTCTTTTTGACCTGGACATGTTGCTGAAATACATTCAAAATTTGGGTTTTGAATAAACTTGGGATTAACCTGGCTGAATTTTGCAAATAAGCATTTTCAACACATCACTCACAACCTTTCATCATAAACTAAAGACACAGCAGACACCAGTAAGATTTTCCCAAGGGCCTTCTCTAGGTATTTAAGTAATTATAAAGGAAGGATAGAAGGTAAAGTTGTATACAACTAAACACATATATTTATGGAAATGCTTAAAATTTGACAATTAAAATTATACAAAATCATTCCTCCCCTTAGAAGGGGAGGAATTTACCTGTTTTGCTCAGAGGCCAGAACAAGGTCTAATAATGAGTAAGCTGATCAACAAGCATTTATGGAGATGACTGTGTGCCAGGATATAATGAAAGAGAAAAAACAGTTCCCTGTGTTCAGGGTGAGTCCTCTTCTCTTTTTCTTTGATAGCTGGAATTTTTAACTTTTTTCTGCATCAAGATAATCTGGTAAATCCTTTGAAACCTTTTTCAGAATTATGTTTTTAAATAGATACTGTAAAATATAAAGCTGTACAAAAAAAGAAACCAATTATATGGAATCAATAGTTATCAAAATAGTTTTAAAAAACAAGTTAATAGACCCCAGGCTAGGAAGCCCTGCTATGCCTTCCCTTAGTGATCTCATTAGCTCCCATGAGGTTCCATCTATTTTCTCTAAGGAGGTGATGATTCCCATATCCAGTCCTAATCACTCTCCTGAATTTTCAGTCCCACATCACCAACTGCCTTTTGAAATGTCTCAAATTAGATATCCCACAAGCATCTCAAACTCAACATGAACAAAAAAGAACTCATTATGTTTCCCTCCAAACCCTACCCTCTTCTATAGAATTCCTATGGTGGTAAAAGATACCATGGTGTTTCCCAGTTTCCAACCTTGGTACCATCTTCCACTATCCTGAATGTGAACTCTTTGATAACAAGGACTGTTTGTTGTTTTTTTTTCTTCATGATATCTGGCACAATCTAAATAACTTGTTGATTATATTAACTGATACATTTATGGGGTGGACTAAATGGCTTGTGAAAATCTAAAATGCTAACAGCATTTCCTTTGAAATAAAAAAAAAATGGTATTACAGAAGGTAGACATAACAGCCACAGCAGGATAAGTAGAAAAAAATGAAAGTGCTAAAAAACATTTTTTAACGGGCCATTTAAGATCACAACTTAAGAACCTGAATTAATTCAATTCAAATTGAAATAAATATTTATAAAGTGCCTCCTAAGTAAGATTTCACAACAATCCCACCCAGCAATAGCTTACTGAAATCCTGGGGTCCATAACCAAAAGTGAAATATTCAAAAAATCATCTCCAATCCTCCCCCTCCCACTAAAACAAACAATTTTTTACTTCAGATAGAATTGTAAAGCATAGAGCCATATAATAGAGAAAGTTATGTGAAGAGAGAGCTCAAGTTGGCATCATGGGGCCAACTCTCATGACTGGCTTTTTTTTAATAGAACAAATTTGATATACTCCAATCAGTGACAGCTGGAATCAAAGAATATTTGGCCACAAGTTCCAACTGCTTCTTAGTCAGAGCCTGATGCTACTAAAGAAATGTCATGAAAACAAACCAGAAAAGGCCCTTTATTAAAGTCCAAAAATAGTTGTTGGTTCTTGGGAGAACAGAGAAACTAAGGAAACATATCTCCGAAGTCATGATCTGGAACTTTTCCTGAAGAAAAACAGAGAAAAAAATGACTAGAGAAAACCAAAATGGCCCCTTTTTTAAAATCTAAAAATAAAAATGGAATTCAGTCAATCTTCCCACATTAAAGGAACTTCCCATTTTAAACATTATAAAACAATATAAACAGAGACATTCTATTATGAGTTTATAATTGCATTTCCTGGATCATTTTGGAGTCAGGAAAAATAAAGTAGCAATAAAAATTATTTATGTTTCAATATTTCAAATAACTAAAACTTTTCAATAGTGATATTCTTAACAAGTCTATACCTGAAAATCTCATATACATCCCTGTCTCCTTCCTCTCCAATATATCTCATCAACTGCTAAGTGTTACCCATTCTATCACTACTATATTTCCCAAATATATTCCTTTCCAATTGAACATTCATGATGCTGGTTGCTGGGGAACAAGATATTGATGGAACTGAGGAGCTACTCTTGCACAATGTCAGCTCTAGACCTTGGAAGCAAGTAAGTTGTAGTAGTGCTGACCTAGTGCAGATAGATGAATTTTCCCCTGGAGTGGACTGATCTGTGACACTGACTGATCTAGGGGTCCTCTCAACAATATAAAAGTAACTTAAGAATATAGTAAGAGACTCAGGGAAAAGTCTCAAACTTACTAGCTTGTTTTTTTAACTTTCTTGACCCAATTTTTATTTGGTTTTATCCTCTGAACTGTTTTCAAACTGCTTAAAAAAAGGGAAGGGGAGAGATTAGAATATGATTTTAGTAAAAATGATTGTATGAACTCTTGGGTTTTTGGAGATCCACTGCATCACATACAGAATAGCTACTGGGGAGCTAGTTCATTACCTGTCATCACTTGCAGTGTCTACTGGAAGAAGCTCCTAATTGGAGCTCTGTCTTCCAAGCTCTTCTCTCTCCCATTTATACTTACATACAGCAAGTAGACTAAATCTTCCTAGATCTACAAGTCTGTCATTCTCCTACTCAAGATGTCCTAAGGGTTCCCTACCTCTGTCAGGATAAAATGCAAGCTCTTCAGCTTAGCATGGGAATCTCTTCAAAATCTGTAGTCTGCCTTTTAAGTCTTCAAGCACATTATTCCTCTCACCCCAAATGACCTGACTTGCTGTCCTCTAGCCTCTCTTGCACACGCCTAGAAATACAACCCCTCTTCACCTTCCTCTTAGTAACTATGTTTTCTATCAAGACTCAGCTTATGTACCATCTTTTATCTTCTTGATGCTGTTAGCTGTTAATATTCCCTCTCTGTTCAAATCTTGGTGTGTAGACTTACATTATAAAATTCCATCTATCCTTCCACTAGAATAAAAGCTCTATTGAGGGCAGGGTCTGGTTTTCTTTTTTTTATATTTCTATCATATATCAGAATACCTTTTACCTACCAGTCTTTAACAATGTTTACTGTAGAAGCATGGGTCTTCTGAAGTATCTAAAAATGTTATAGTATCTTAAAATGTTATATCCAAATACACTAAATAACACTCCCAGGAAATTAGGTCACAAATCATTATTGCTACTTTCACAGAAGACAAGATATGTGAAATAACCTGTCCGTGAGTGCCTTAGCAATCATCTCCCTATCATAAAAAGGCTTGTACATAATCATTTTAATATTCACCCCAGTCCTCATCCATGTTAGTCTACAAAGTTAAGTGGTGTAGTGGACAGAGAATTAGATTTAGGAATCAAAAAGACCTGAATTCAAATTCATCCTTTCTCAGATAACTTAATGTGAACATGGGCAAAAACACTTAAACCTCTCAGGCCGTCTCCTAATCTGTAAAATGCAGATATAATACTGTGAGGATCAAATAAGGCAAAATGCATAAAAGCACTTTGAAATGATAACTTGTATTATTGTTATTACCTGAAACTGTCCTTTACTTACAAAGAGTAGAAATTCATTTGTCAAAAGGAAGAGCTCCCTGAATTATTCTACTGAAAGATATTATACTGTTACATAATAACCAGGAGAGAAGATGGTCTAAGCCAGTCACACAGGCATATCTCATGCAAAAAAAAAAAAAAAAAAAACAACCCATAAAATAAAAGGTTATCCTTTTTTAGTTTAATTTCATTAAAATTAAAAATTTCATTAAAACATTATTAGATGAAAAATCTCTATCGCAGTAGTTTTGGGTTATTGGCTTTTTTTTGGCAAGGCAGTGGGGTTAAATGACTTGCCCAAGGTCACATAGCTAAGTATATTAAGGGTCTGAGACCAAATGTGAACTTAAGTCCTCCTGACTTCTTGCTCTATCTGTACCACCTCAATAAAGGAAGTACTAGATCTCTCTCTCTCCAGCCTCCTATTCCTCAGTCTGAAAGCAGTTTCTCTGGCCTAATTTATAAATCTTCCTAATAACAAGGGAAGGCAGGATGGGGATCCCCTCCCCCAGCCCAGAACTCTGCGGACAGCATGGTCGACATCATGGCAGACCTACCAACCCGCATGACTCAACACTGATTTCCCCATTGTCCATCTTTATCTGTCTGGGACGGAATTCAGAATTCCCAGACCCTCAAACTCATCCTTCCCTTTCCAAAGATGGTAGATGGAGTTCCTTCAGTTCACTCTACCAACTTCCAAACACACCACACAGATGAGCAAGGAGTCACTAATTATAATCATTCTAGTGAAACGGTGAACTTCAACCCTTTGTCAATGGATCTGCCCCTGGAACATAAGTGTGATTCTCCAAGCACTATCAGCCCAACTGCACAACACTTAGAATTTCTGGATATTTTCATCCAACTTGTATCTTGTCTCCCAATTAGAATGTAAGGCTCTTAAGAACAAAGGCTGTCTGATCTTTCTATTTACATCCCTAGTCCTTAGCAAAATACTCAGCACATAGTTAGGTACTAATAAAGGTTTTTTAATTTATTTACTTTTTTTTTATTTGTAAAGTATTTTCCTCCATAGAACCCTGCAATGGGGAATAAGTAAAAGAGGCTAAGTAGCCAGCCTATAGTCACATATCAAATTGAACATTGTTGCAAGAATTCAAATCCTCATTTCCTGAGGAAGACTCTTTCATAAAACATGCTGTCATAGTTAAATCACAATAATGATCCACCCTGAGTAAAAAAAAAAGCCATTTTAGGGAAGTGAACAAGGAAGTGGAGAATATATCCACTTAAAATAATTCAGTTAGACAAATTCCAAAACAATACAAAAGAAAACTATCAGTGTCTTGCATGTGCCCATGTTTTCCAGGTACTAAACTCAATTAATCAGGAATGTCTATTCTTCAAAATCAATACTTAAATGAGACAAAGCTTTAATTAAGAGCCTGCTATAAGCCAGGCAGGGAAGCGTCTAGAGCACTGGGCCTAAAGACAGGAAGATATCCTCCAGAGTTAAAATCCACTTCATAGGTGTGTGACCCTGGGCAAGTCATTTAATCCTGATTGCCTGTTTTCTCATCTGTATAATGAGCTGTGGAAGGAAACAGCAAAACCGCTTCAGTATCTTTGCCAAGAAAACCTCAAATAGGGTCAAAATAGTTGGACACGACTGAACAATAAACCATAACAAAGATGGTGCTGCTGCTAAGAGCAGGCCCTTAAGACAGAGCAGAAAGAAAGTCCCTTTCACAGGAGTTCACATTCTAATCAGATACTTAAAAGTATGGAGAACAGGTGGAGTTAAAATCAGAAGGGAAGGAACTATCAACAAGGAGGAGCAAAAAAGACTTTCTGCAAAAGATGGGAAGGAAACCAAAGAGACAAGTGACAGAGCAGAGCATTCCAGTGATGGTAGACAGTATAAATGAAGAAATAGGAGATGGAGTACTGTATTCCAAGAAGGGCAGTGTTGTCGGATCACGGAATGTATTCAAAGACTGTTAAAGAGGGAAGGGGCCAGGTTTAAAGAGCTTTAAACTTCAAAGAGAAGACTTTCTTTCTTTCTGTTAGGTTTTTGCAAGGCAAATGGGGTTAAGTGGCTTGCCCAAGGCCACACAGCTAGGTAATTATTAAGTGTCTGAGACTGGATTTGAACCCAGGTACTCCTGACTCCAAGGCCAGTGCTTTATCCACTACGCCACCTAGCTGCGCGAGAAGACTTTCAATGTCCAATTCTAAAGGTGATGAAGCTAGTGGAGTTTACTGTGAAAAGAAATGACAGTCAGGCCCCACATTTTAAGAAAAGATGTTTTAGAAAGGCAGGAGACTTGAGGCAGGGAAACCATTTAGAAAGTTCTCATAATAGTCCAGGCAAGAAGAGGAGGAGTGCCCAAAAAAGGGTGGTGACAATGTGAGTGAAAATATGGGTGAGTATATGAGTGATATCATATAGGTAGAAATGACAAGATTTGACAATGGGGTAATTCTGTGAGGTGAGAGGGAGGAGTTGAAATCAACCAATGCTACACATTTTGGGAGGAAAAACCTGACATGTTTCTCTAAGTGAGGTTTCTTGTGAAGAACAGAATCACTTGTGAGTACACTTTACTAAATTTTTTTCCATATTTGATTACAAACTGTTGGTTTTCTTCTCAATTTTTATGGTTAAGAGAAAACATGGAGTTAGCCCTTAAAAGATCAGATTCATAGATCCTATTTCATTTGGTCCTTTTCAAACACTCCTCTCTGATGAGTAAATCCCCTGACCAAACTGTTTCCTCCTAAAAAGAAGATAATCATTGACTTGTTTAATTACAAATTATCAAGGTTTTACTCTAATTACTTCAAGTCATATTTTCAGCATATGCCATAAGTCAAAGGAAACCTATTACAATGGAGCTAAGACAGTCAGTATTGTTAAAGCCTGTAGTACGTTAAAGGGAAGTAAGTCTTACAGTCTCCCTAATGTCTCCTTCTGATAAAAATGCTTTCACAGACATTATTCTTTTTATCTCCACATAATTTCTGTGCCCAGAAAGTTATCCAAGACTCTTGACTTAGGTCAGGACTTTATCAAGGGATTTAATAAGAAGTTAGATGAGGAAGAGAATGAGTAAAGTATCTTAACAATG
This sequence comes from Macrotis lagotis, assembly GCF_037893015.1. Classification (NCBI taxonomy): domain Eukaryota; kingdom Metazoa; phylum Chordata; class Mammalia; order Peramelemorphia; family Peramelidae; genus Macrotis; species Macrotis lagotis. Next base: position 171,696,432 of record NC_133658.1, on the reverse strand, counting down.
TACTTTTACTCCTATCATGTGACCTTGTCAACCCTGATGTGCTTTTATCACTGACCTTTTCAACACACTCAAAATTCAAAGGAAGCCTTTGATAGAAAAATGTGAGGGGTTTGGCAGCTTAGTATAAAGGACCTTTGTAAAGCTCTGCCATCTACCTCAAAAAGTAAAACAATTATTAAAAAAAAAAACCAACAATCCACCACTGAGACTTTTCATTGATTTCTACAAATTGAATTTTTTTCCAGTTATGAGTGTTGTGTTTTAATGATTCTTTGCTTTACATTTTTTAATTTAAACTATCCAGTACCACCAGAAATTGAAAACCTGCTTCACTAAAATAAATGTATGCCCAATACTGGTTACTCAAAATGTATAGCAATGGCCTAGAGGGGTGGAAATGTCTGGTTAAATAGAAATGTGCATTTATATTTCAAGATGTCAGAAACATATACAAAAATAAACTAATAAACACTGTTAGTAATGCTCAACAAATTTATCCCAAAATGAGAGGGCTGGACAAAAACAATGCTATGGTCTAGACCTGCTCTAAATTCTGATTTGAGCTTCTAGTTTTAATTTCACAAAGTCTTAACCTTAAAGACAGTGTAATTATGGTGGAAAGGATACTAGTCTTAGTCAGAAGACCTCAGCTATTTAGTTATACAAGTCATTTGGGCAGGTCAATGACTTAATTTCTGAACTTTAAGTTTCTTCTGTCAAATGAAGTTGACTGAGAAGATGTCTAAGGTCTCTTCAAGCTCTAAAAACCTATAGGCTCATATTATTATCACCAGAAAGTTGACCACTGAATGAATTGGGAAGGACTGCCAGTTCTAAAACACTATTTAAAGGCAAAGGTTATGTTATAATCTGAAACAGTGGAAAAGGCACTCTCATAAAAGAAATCACTAAATCTTGAAATACTGAATTGTCTTAAAATTTCATAAAATTCTGAGAATCAAATGGCAAAGTATACTATGTAATTACAAAAGGTTATAAATGTAAATTAGTAGAAGGAATTCAAAACATAGAGTAGTTCTATGATGGGAGACAAATGAGTTATGTTGGCTACTCTTCAGCAAAGAAAAGGGAGGACAGTCCCACATCTACATTGTGATCCACTGGTTATAGAGTCCTCACTCAAACAAACCAGGTGTCAAATCCAAGGTTTCTATTTGACTATGATGCTACTGACCTAGAATACTACCCTGCCTCAACACCTTTATCCCCTCAACTTCTTTGTATAAGGAGATATTTGCCTTCACACAAAAAGTCCTCATTAAATTAAAAAGAAAACCACAAGGAAAAAGAAAGGAAACTTTTTAACTATTTACACATGTTCTTTATCTATGATAAACACATGCCTACCCTCTTTTCCACAAACTTCCATTTTATTAAAATGCTATTTAAGTTTTTTAAATTTTTATTTCAATTTAGGTTTGTTTCTTTCCCAATGTGTTACCAAGGATCTCTGTTATTCCAAAACTACCATAGGATTTTCTATACTTTTAAAGATTATACAAAGAATGAAGACTGTCTATTAATTACCCAATTTTGATGAGCTAGTTTGAATAGTAGGCTCTAAAAGCACACTGCTATAGTGGTAACCAAGACTGGAATGGCATTTTTTAAATTTTTAATAGATAATAGAGAAACAAGTGCCTAATCAATCACTTTACTTCCAGGCCCTGAGCTATAATGTGCAAAAAAACTTACTACAATCCAATTCAGTAAATTCCTACAACATACGAGGCACTATTCCAGATGCTAGTTACAAAGAAAAAAAATAAAGATAAGTGCTGCTTTCAAGGAGCTCATATTCCATGAGGGAGAAAACTATATATATCAATAAGCAATTCAAAGTATTGGGGTGGGGGGATTAGCATTAGGTATATATGATAAGGAAAGAGTTCAGTAGAGCTCTTTAGATAGTCACACTTGAGCAGAATTTGGAATGCTATTAAGAATTCCAAAAGGATATGGGACTTAGGTGACATGGGAAAGTATTCCAGGATGGGAAATGATCTGTGTGGTCAGATACAGAAGACAGTGTACAGAAAATAACAAGTAAACCAGTCTGGATGTAACACAGCATGTGAGGAGTAGTAATAGAAAATGTCTGTAAAGACAATTAGTTACAATATTTACATTAGTACTTTTAAGTCTTGTAAAGTACCTTACTTTTATCTAATTTCTTCTCATTTGATCAATAGATCAATACTGTGAAATTGATATTATTATTATTACTATTATTATCCCCATTTTAAAAATCAGGAAACCACTGTCCCAGGGCCTTCGTGAGTTGAAGTGCAGCATTCCATCCATTAGACCATGCCAATAAAAGGAGTTTACATTTGATCCTAAAGCAATAGGGAGCCACTGAAGCTTCTTTGACAGGGTCAGAACTGAACTTTGGGAATCTCAATTTAGTAATTAGGTGGAGGATGAATTGAAGATCAAAGAGAATGGGGGTAGAAAGACCAACTTATGAGGCCAATTTGCTGTTAAGTAAGAAGTGATGAGAGCCTGAAATAAGAGTGATGACTCTAGTGTAGAGAAAGGGACAGAGTCTAGATATTTCATCGATATGAAATTGACTAATTTTGACCACTTATTGGATATGGAGAGTGAGACGAAGTCAAGAATGATTTTGAGTGTGTGGCCAGTTCTGAGGATTAAAAAAAAAAAAAATGATGGTATCCTTGACAGAAATAAACAAGTTAGGAAGAGGGGCATTTTCTGTAAGTTGGTTTTTGTTATTTTTTTTTTAGGGAGGGGAATAATGGATTCCATTCTTCCAAGTATAAGGATACAAAGGAATATGAAAAGACCTTCATAAAATAATATAAAGTTAAAAAAACAAAAGAAGGGAATATATATACTACCCATATTAAGAGGAAATGAGTATTGAATGGACAAATGAAAAATGCTGGTTGTCATGTAAAGGGAGTGATGTGCAAAAGTAAATATACCTTAAAGCGATTTACTAAGTAAGTCTGAATAAGCTACACTGATATTTAATCTTATTTTTAATATATCATTTAATTTTTTTAAAGGAGACTTAAGTAGATTAATGCCCTCATTCTAGGATCCATTAGGGTATTTTAGTGACTGCTTGAAAACAACATAGTAAAGAATCAAAGCTGAGAGAATAATTAACAAAATATCTTCACATACATTACTTCAAAACTGCCCTCTAAAAGTAGCTTATGAGTTATAAAGACTGGAAGATTATCCTCAAGAAACAACAGCTCAACCAGTATTTTGCCTATATGGTTAAGCACTGGCAGAGTTGGACTCATACTCTCATTTTCTGACTCCACATCCCCTGTTTTTCTCCATTTTCTCTTCACTGACTTTATGGCAGTCATTCACTAAGTGCATAGGTATAGGAATAAATAGAAAAGCAAAATGAAGCTAAGGTCTCATTTACACACAGCATCAGAATCTTCATCTGGCTTTCTATCCCCAGGACCCTCAGCTGAGCTTGGCACAAGGTGGTACCTGCTAAACATCAATGCATAAACAAATTATGAGGAACAATTCCTTTGCAGGCTATATCATAGTAATAATCCAATCCTTTTCTCTTCCATTTCCCTTAGTTTGGGGTTTTCCTCAGCACTGGTGTCAAATTGAGTATGGCTCCTTCTACATACCAAAGACACTGTAGAATAAATGGAAGATGAGAAGCAATATGATTTAAAGGCAAGAATACTGGGCCTGTTTCTTCCCCCCCACCCACTTCCTCCCCACACATTTGATTTACCCAATTAGGCCTCACTGATTATAACTCAGTATCTTTAAAATCCACTGCTTTCTTTCATTCAACGGGCACCACCCCACTGCAGGGTCATCACCTCATCAGCTTCCTACATCTCCCTGCCTAGTGTCTCAGTCCTTCACCTTCCCACTGATTGGTGCTACCACACTGATGGATTTATTTTCTTAAAGCACACTCTAGTCATGTAATACTCCTCATCATCTTTGTCCCATCTAAATACAAGGGCAGGTTGGAACCTTTGGCCCTCAGACTATACTGGTGTGTTATTGCCAAGACTGCAGGTGGGACTCAAAATTCAATAAATCTAGCAGCTTTTGAGGGGTGAATTAGTTTGACCAAATATAGTCCAAAAAAGATGTTATAAATACCCAAATGGCCCTTGGCAGAAAAGTTCTCCACCCCTGATCTAAAACTTTCAATAATTCTTTATTTCCTAATGAATTTTACCACTTACTACTTAATTGCTCCATTACTTAACTTGTCTGGTACTTAATTTTTTCATCTATAAATTGAGACAGTTGATTAGACAGCCTCTGATGTGATGAAATCCAATTCCATCATTCCATTCAAAATTCTTCATAATATTCTGAAGCTACCTTTCCATCTTCATCTCCTGCCACTTGTATTTGCATATACTCTTTCATTTGACTATTCTCTCCCATCACAAAAATCTGCCACCTAATCACTGAAATTGCCCTGTGCATTCCTACCTTCACACCTTTGCTCCAAATGATCCCTCTGGAATGCCCTACTCATTTCAAGAGAGACAGAATTTGTTCAGTTCTTACCCATCCTGAAAGAACTAGCATAAATGTTAGCTTTATCAAGTTGCCTCTCATTTCTTCCCTCATTCTCTTCATCCCAGAAATTTCTTCCTCCTTATTGTACATTCACACCCTACTTCATATTCTAATTATTTGTACAGCATGAATCCCTTGAGGGTAGGGACTATGACTTAGAATCTCATAAAATAGTCTTGGAAAGTATCTCAGGAAAAAGAAAGAATCTCAGACATGACTTAGCCTAACTCATACTTGAACAAGAATGCTCTCCATAATATAACTACAAATGGTCATACAGTTATTGCTTGAAGACCTCCAGTGACAGAGAACTCACTAACACTATAATAATAGCTAAGTAAATGACTCTGGTACCTTTGTCCAAGTCCTATTGAAACTCCAGTCCCACATAAACTGCCTATTAGACACTTCCAACTGGATGTCCCCAGAAGCATCTCAGTACATCCAGAACAGAACTCAACTTCCTCTAAATTCAATCCCCAAACTTCCCTGTTTCAGCTAGGGACACTAAAATTCATAATCTGAGTCTCCCCTTCCCTCAGTCCAGATTTCCAATCAGAGACCAAATTTCATTGATTCTTCCTCTACATCTCTTCTCCTCTGTCCCCTTCTCTTCTCCACTTGCACAAAAAGTACCATGTCAAGCCTTTATCAATTCTCACCTGAGATTGCAAAAGCCTCTTAATTGGGCTCTCTGCTTCCAGTCTGTCCCTCTCTCCAATGCATCCTCCCCTCCTTCAGAGTACTTCCACTTAGGAAGCTGTCCAAATCCACCTAAAATTCAGGTATAATCATTTCACTATCCTGCTCAAGAAATTTCAATGGCTCATTACCTCTAGGTCAGGGTTTCTTTATATGGAGTACACAGACTTCCAAGGGGTCCATGAATAGATATGAGGAGATTCTTAAAAAATGAATGGGAAAGATAATTATATCTTTTTTTTTACTACCTATAACTGATATTTAGTATTTGCTTTAATTATGAATAATAAAACATATATATTTTCAAAGAGGATGCATAATCTTTACCAGCTTGTCAAAGGGCTCCATTTTTTTAAAAAAAAAAAGGCCATTTCTCTTTTTGAATGGCTCTGATTTGCTAACAAGTTTTTTGCTATATCATCCCTAGAACTTGCCTCTTGCCAACTTGAACCTTTTGCTCTTGATTCTGTCCTCTGTGGTTGAGCTAAAATAACAGCTTTCAAATATACATGACGATAGTTGACAAGCCCCTGCTTCAAATCTTTTCATCTCCAGATAAAATTTCCCCAGTTCATTCAATAGATCCTCATATTGCCAAGCTTTCAAGGCCTTCACCATCCTAGTTGCCTTCCTCTGGACAATCTCCATATCTTCAATCATCAAATTTCTTCCAGGATGAATCATGTAAATCTAGAATCTCCAAAATTTTTTATTGTGAGACCCTAACAGTAAAAAATAATAGGTATAATACATTTAATAACATAGTTTTATGAATTACTGTATGTAATATTGTACTAACATGTACATTATGAAACGCAAAAAAAAGACATTTTAAAACAATGAAATACACATATTATTTGATCTCTTTACAATTGAAAAAAAAGTGTTTCTTGAAAGTAATGTCAATATGGTCTTAGAAAATGTCCTTTGTATCTTCTAGGGGACAGGGTGAACTTATAAATAATAATTGCTCTCCTCCATCTCCTTGATGATGGAGACATTCTGAACTACTACTTTTTCCTACACAAAACAAACATGTCACCCCCTTTTGTCTGTCTTTATCTCATCTGAATCCCACACCTGGAATGCCTGCCCTCCTCACCTGTGCCTCTTACACTCCTTCAAAGCTCAGTTCAAATACCACCTTCTACAGGAGGTCTGATCTAGTTCTGCAGCTCCTCTAAGGACTCCTCCTTTCTGCTCGGTAGGCATCTGGTGTATCCATATTTATGTAGATGTTTCCCATTAGACTAGCTCCTAGAGAGAAGGTACTATGTTTAGCCTTTTTTTTTTTTTGGATTCTCAGTGTTTAGGACAGTCCTTGGTAGACAGTAAGTGCTTAAGTAATGCTTCCTGTATTTGTTCAACAACAAATGTCCTTAGTAAAACATGGGATTCTTACAGCTGAACCCAAGTTACTCCAGATGTGGCAGGTCTAAGGGCAGAGTTCAATAACACTATCACCTGGACAGGATGTTTGTCAAAGTACAGTCCAAAACTGCTCTAGTTTTCTTGGCTGTTGACTCATATTGAGCTTGCAGTTCACTAAAAAACCCAGATCTTTTTCTGGCAGATGGCTGTCTAGGTCCTTCCCCATCTTGGATTTTTAAAAAAATCAACTTCACAGGTGCAAGTCTAAGATTTCACATTTATCCCTATTAAATTTCATCTCATTAATTCAGCTCAGTGTTCTAGCTTACCAAGATCTTTCTGAATCTTGACTGCCAGCCAGTGGGCTAGTCTTCCCTCCCCTGCTTTGTGTTATCCACAAAGTCAGTAAACATTCTTCGTTGTATTCCTCACAGTATCTTGCATAGAGATGGACACCAAATAAATATTTGCTGTACCTTTAAATTCTGTACAAGCCACAAGTCAGCTGTTTATTATCTGTATTTATTCTTCATCTGTATGTCTTCTATATAGGTCTGTATCAGTGGTATTTGTTTTAACTTGTAACCCATAGAAGAGTGATAACTCACATTTCTAAAGCTTCTAAAGTTCTCATCAGTCAATCAAAAGTATGTATTATTTATTAAGCACCTACTATATGGCAGGCCTTATGTTAGGCACTGATACAAGTACAAAGAACGAAACAATCACTATTTACAAAAGGCCTTCATTCTAATGGGAGAAACAAGTACATTTGAAAAGATATACAGCACAAATATTAAGGGAATAAAGAAAAATATATAGAAAGTCATTAATTACCATTAAAAGGCAGTTAGAGAGGGAGGGCACTACCACGTGTGTGGGGGTGGGGTGGGGAAAGGGCTGATTCAGAAAACAATATGTGAGAATTCTGAGGTGGAGGTTAAGAAAGGGAGGAACTCTGAGGTGGAGGTAAGAAAGTGGTTCATTCCAAGCACAGGAGTGCTGAAGAACATCACAGAGCAGAGATGACAGTGGAGTGCTCAAGAAAATATGACAGCAGAACAGAAACTCTGGTGAGTCTGGCAGAGCTGCAAAGGCTTCAAAGGCAGGCCTATGGACTGACTGTATGTGGACTGTGAACCAGTCCAGCTCACACTGGAGCTGCCCACTGCCACCAGGTGATGATGAGTCCTTTGGGCTTCCACAGATCAATAAGATGGAGGGACTGTGACCTGCCTCCCTGGAGGAGGAGGACCCAAGTGGATGAATTCAACAGATTCTTTAAGTGTTGTCCCACAAGCACTGAAGTTATTTCTATAACACTAAATAATGGCAAATACTTCACAATTACTTTATGAAATAGCTAGGGAAATTATGTTTATTCCCTTTTGTTCTGAGGTGGAAACAAATTCAGGAGGTTAAATGACCTGCCTATATTCACACCATCAATAAGAAGTAAGGACTTGTACCTCTCTTGTACCCCAAACTCCTCTTTTTTACAGAGGAGGAAATTGATGCTGATAGGTACCAATAACTAACATTTAGTGAACAATTTAAAGTTTTGCAAAGGTGTCTTAACATGCATCATTTCATTTGATCTTTTTAATCACCATTGAGGAAAATTCTACAGTTATTACCCTTTACAAATGAGGAAACTGAGGCTTAGAAGGGTTACATGATAACCCAAACTCACCCAGCTAGTGAGTATACAAGGTAGCACAGAGCCAACGTTTTCCAAAAATCCAAATCCAAAAGCAGTCTTTCCATGAATCTGCACTGCCTCAGTGGCACTAGAGAGATAACTATTAAAATGCTTTTTTTAAAAAAAATCTTTTTAAGGCAGTGAAGCTTTATTTTGAAACTGGTAAGAAGAGAGGCTAGGTGGCACAGTGGATAGAGCACCGGCCCTGGAGTCAGGAGTACCTGAGTTCAAATCTGACCTCAGACACATAATCACCTAGCTGTGTGACCTTGGGCAAGCCACTTAACCCCCATTGCCTTGCAAAAACCTTAAAAAAAACAAAGAAACTGATAAGAAAAACTATCCAAAGATTTGAAATATATAGACAAGAGGTCTGAGCTATGGTCAAGAAGTAGAAGACCTGAGTTCAAGTCCCACAAGCAATATACATAATGGCTATGGGATCCAGGCAAATAACCTAATCTCTCAGTTGCTTAGGCTCTAAGACAAATCAATTATGGTACTGCATTTTCATCAAATATGGTACTGCAGGAATTTTTTTTATAGGGAATTCCTTATGCCAATAAAATCACAGGACTAGTCCAAAAAAAAAAAAGAAAAAAGAAAAAAAGATAAGCTATCTAAAAATAAGACTCTTACACAACCCTTGGCTTTTCACTGTTTGCCTGGCTTGCTTATTTAAAAATCTGCATCTCAAGCACATAGATTTGTGTCTGGCACTTAGTAGGAACTTAATATAGTCTAACTGATTTATGTTCAGGGTCTTTGCAAAAACAGGTACAATCATTGACCTGTCTCAGAACAAGGAGAATTGCATATTACAATTAGGATGGGGGCAAACCATTGCATATTACAATTAGGATGGGGGCAAACCGGCCCTGGAATCAGGAGTACCTGGGTTCAAATCTGGTCTCAGACACTTAATAATTACCTAGCTGTGTGGCCTTGGGCAAGCCACTTAACCCCATTGCCTTGCAAAAACCTAAAAAAAACAAAACAAAAAAAAATCAATTAGGATGACAAGTCCAATTAACAAATAGAATGTTTAGCCACACTAATAGGGCTACTTTCAAACAAAAGGTTTTCAAAATGGAAGGAAAATAACTGAATACCTTAAGATCTGAATGATACTGATTCAATTCTGAATTTTAATACTGACCCGGAGGGGAAGAGAGGAAGCAATCATGTACATAGTGCCTACTATGTGCCAGTCATTATGATAAATGCTTTTTACAAATAGTACTTTATTTAGATCTCACAATAACCCTGTGAGGCTGGAGCTGTTATTATTACCATTTTTTTTTCAGTTGAAGAAAGATCAAGATTAAGCAACTTATCCTGAGACCCACAACAGGTAAGTATCTGAGGCCAAAATTCAGGTCTTTCAGACAATGGCCAGGTGCTCTATTCACTCCACCACTAGCTGTTCAATATTCCAGTTTACCTAAGTTCCTATCCTCAAAAGCAGTATTTTGACATAAATATTTTGCAGTCTTGGAATCACCATGTCCTGAATCCACATGCCTGCCCTAAGATCATTTTAGTCTAACTGTTTGAGATCATCAGTTCTCCAAGTATGGTCTAGGATAAAGATTGTTTTCATTATGATACTAAGATATTTTAATGTGTAGCATCATAAATATTGATAGATATAACCTATATAAACAAAAACTCTTAGAGGGGAAGAGGTCCTCAAAAATTTTTAAGAGTATAAAAAAGGGCTAAAACAAAAAAGTTTGCTACCTGCTGATTTAGATAAAAGTTAAAAAGAATTACTCAGGGTTCTGAAAAATCTTTTAAGAAAATCTCATTAGGTAGAATAAACCAATATTCCAACTACGTAATTTACATTTAACTTGATAATTATAGCAGGCTGTCCACACATGGCTCATTTCAAAAAAGGCAATTGCTCAAATGTGACTTAATGCTTAAGATTTACTTAAAACAATTCCCCTCTTGCTCTAAAACAATCCTAGCATGATACTTGTCAGTACAACTGCTAACTTTGTTTAAAGAATTTCAGATCATCAGTCCCAACTATAGAGAAGAAACTGGCTCATATAAAAGGACTTGTAAAGAATCCTTCCAATTATTGGGAAACTGCCCAGACCCTACTCCCCTCCTTGCCAACACACACACACACACACACACACACACACAGAAATGCGCCACGCATAGCCTCTCTTCTGAACAACCTGGTATCATCCTTCCTGGAGTAGGCTTGGTGCCAAAGTTTCTTTAGCAAACCTAGTCAGAGAGGGGAGGGGAGGGAAGCCAGGAAGTTCTGAGACACAAATGTACTTTCAGTATGTTGTATGTTTAGACCAGATTTTCAAATCTTCCCTTAAAAGAAACTCTCAGAGGGAGAGTTTCTTCTGCTAATACAGAACGGCACAAGTATAGTTTCAGAGAGTTGCCTGGGGCCCTGAGAGGTTAAGTAACTTGTCCAGGGCTACCACAGAAGGGTACAATACCCCGAATACAAGCCTTCCTAACTCTCAGGTCTCTAACAATGCCTCTTGTAGATTTTAAAGATCTTAAATCTTCATCTCTAGAGTCCCTTGCTATGGTTTGCAACTAGTGGGCAGAAAACTACACCACTGAGGATTGCTGACTTAGAATTTAGGATATAAGCCTAGGCCTGGCTCAAAATTTTAAAGCTTGAAGAAAAGGGTAGAAAAAGGAGGGGGGGGGGGGGGGGGGGGGGGGGGGGAGAAGGATGGCCCCAGACCAAAAAAGTTCTCCAGACTTCTGGCTTGACTATGTGCTCACATCTAGCCTGGGGGTGGAAGCCAGGTAGCTCAGGAGCTCCCTTTTTCTACTGCCCTCTCTTCCAAAGAAAAGGAATAAAAAGGAAAATTGTAAAGGAAGGTGACTGGATTTGATCCAAGAGAGAATTCATTCATTTTCATTTCCTAGGAACTGCACAAGTCTTCTTGGATCCTGTCCAAGTTATAATATTTTATTACATAGCATTTTATGAATTTTCAAAGCTTTCACCTAGGTTGTCATCTGATCTGCAAAACAACATTATGAGGCAGGGCAGGATAGATCGTATCATCTGCACTTTACAACTGAGGAAACTGAGGCTTTAATTACTTAATCAAGGTCATAGGAGCTCTTTTCAATTCCAGCTTATGCTCACCAGTCAGGGCCAGCTCTACCTCTGACTGGGAAGTTTAGTCTACGTGTGGGGTACGATATTCTTTGCAGAAAAGATGCCTCTTCAGACACTCCTGTCAAAATCAAGTTCAAGGTGCCAACTACTTGTCGGGGTTTAAGAGTGAGATCCCTGGGGTTGTAATCAGGCGGCAGGAATTCATCTCCCTGGTCCTCATCTTTAAAAGTCCAGGCATATAGGATTCGTCCATTCGGGTCTGGAGGGGGTGGCTGGGAATGCCCAGTGCCACTCCCTGAGGCCGGGTGGTGACGTGTCCAAGTTCAGGCCGGTGCCGGATTCGAGATGCCCCTTCCTGCGAGTGCCGGTCGGGGCTCGAGGCGCGAGCCTCGGGGCGCGGGGGGCTTCCGGCCGCGGCATCCCTCGGGCGGCGGCTCCCGGGCTGCGGCCGCGGCCCGGGGCCTCCCCGAGGGGGCGCTGTGCCGGAGCCCGGCCCTGCGGGGCGCCTCGGGGCGCCGCGGCCCCGCCGCCAGGGGGCGCGCCGCCGAGCGGGGGGGGGGGGGGGAGCAGCGGGGGGGGGGGGCGCCGGGCCTGCGCGTCACCCTCGCGCCTCCCGAGCTTTAACTCTTCCTCCCCCGGCCGGCCCGGGCCGGGCGGGGCCGCCACAACTTTTCTCCGCGACTCCGGGGCCGGGGCGCGGGGGGCCTCGCGCCCCGCGGAGGAGAGGCCGGCGCGGCGGGCCGGGGGCGGGGGGCGGCGGCGCGGGGCCGGGGAAGTTTCCTACCTGCGCTCGGAGAAGCCGGAGTCGGGGGCGGCGGCCCCGCCGAGGAGGAGCCGGCGCCGGCCGGGGAAGGGAAGCGGCTCCGCCGGCCGCGCGAGCCCGCAGTGGCCCGCTCCGCCCGCGCCGCCCGCGCCGCCCCGCACGCCGCTCCGGCCCCGGGCTGCGTGCTGCGCCTGTGCGTGTGCGAGGGAGTGTGAGTCGTGGCACTTTCTGCCTCCGAGCCGCCGAACGCCCCCCGCGCCGCCCCGCCCCCGGCCCGGCCCAGCCACTCACCGGCCGGCCGCGCCCATTGGCCGCCGGCCCGCCACTCCGCCGGCCGCCGGCCACTCACAGAGCCGGCAGCCGGGGCCGAGCGGGCCGCGGGCCGCGGCCATTGGGCGGAGGACCGGGCTTCCCCGGCGGCCAATGGGCGCGGGGCAGAGCCGCGAGGAGAGGCGGGGCGGGGCGGGCCGGGGCGCTGGGGCCCGGCTTCGGAGGCGCGGCCGCGGGGCCGGGAGGGCGCCTCGCCGCCCGCTGCCCCCCGGGCCCGAAGCCCCGGCGGCTCGGCCGGGCCCGGCCCGCTCGGCTCGCCCCGGGCCCCGGGAAGCCGCCGCCCTCCGGGGGCCGAGCCGGGGCGGCGCCTCCCCCCTCCCCCCGGCCGAGCCGAGGTCCGCGAGGGCCCAGGACGGAGAGCCGGTCCCTTCCACCAGAAAACTTCCCCGGAACGCGGCGCCCCCGCCCGGGAGGCCGGGAGAGGCGGCCCCGCCGCCCCGGCTCCCCGGCCCCAGAGGCGGCCCCGGCCCCAGAGGCGGCCCCGGCTCCCCGGCTCCAGAGGCGGCCCCGGCCCCAGAGGCGGCCCCGCCGCCCCGGCTCCCCGGCTCCCCGCCGCCCCGGCCCCAGAGGCGGCCCCGGCTCCCCGCTGCCCCGGCTCCCCGCCGCCCCGGCTCCCCGGCCCCAGAGGCGGCCCCGGCTCCCCGGCTCCAGAGGCGGCCCCGGCCCCAGAGGCGGCCCCGCGCGCCCCGGCCCCAGAGGCGGCCCCGGCTCCCCGCCGCCCCGGCCCCAGAGGCGGCCCCGGCTCCCCGCCGCCCCGGCCCCAGAGGCGGCCCCGGCTCCCCGCCGCCCCGGCTCCCCGGCCCCAGAGGCGGCCCCGGCTCCCCGCCGCCCCGGCCCCAGAGGCGGCCCCGGCCCCGCCGCCCCGGCTCCCCGGCTCCCCGCCGCCCCGCATCCTGACCCGGGAGCCCCCCAGCACAGCCAGGGCCGAGGACGAGGACCGGAGCCGAGCAGAGGGGCGCAGCGTGCGGGGCTTCTGCCCCCTCCAGGGCCCCGGTGCCCGCGCCACAAGCCAGAGAAAAGCCCGCTTGGATGTCTCCACATTCTCCAGTGTCTCTGGCACTTAATAAATATCGTTGATTTCGGTTTTTTTCCATCTTAGACTTTTGATCTCTTTTAAGTCTATCGACTAAAATAATGTCAGGCCTATTTTTAATCTCACGGTATCAATTGGGTCCTAACTACCAAATACTTAAACTGTAGCCACCGCCTACCTAGCAATCCATAGCACTCGGGGGGAAAAAAAAAGTTTTTGGTGCAAAGATCGTGAAACCTGAAGTGACTGTCTCTAGCTTCTCTACCTTCCTCTTTCTTGAATATTACTTGATCTTCCCCCGATTTCTTTTTCATACATTGAGAATCACTACTCTTTCATTGGTCAGCCCTTCAGTGTCATTCTTTTTTTAGATTTTTTTCAAGGCAATGGGGTTCAGTGGTTGGCCCAAGGCCACACAGCTAGGTCATTACTAAGTGTCTGAGGCCGGATTTAAACTCAGATCCTCCTGACTCCAGGGCCGGTGCTCTATCCACTGCTCCACCTAGCCACCCCCTTCAGCCTAATTCTTACACAAGTTGTGTAAATATAATTGACCACAGGGAAGTGAAGAGGTCGTGGGGCTGAAAATGTTAACTAGTACATTGCTATTTTTAATCTTAGCATAAATTCCTGTTAGTACTTATGGATGGATCATTAATTTTCATTTCTCATTCTTGTCTCATCCCTCCCCCTTCTACCCAAAAAGGAGCAATAAAGATTCACCACTAGAAGCCAGGTGAGTATTCTTGGATCTGTCACCCATTTGTAGGAAGATGAGCAAGTCATGCTGTCTGCTTAAATTTTGTAAACTGCTTAAATGGAAAAAATAAGTAAGATATATAACTCAATCACAGAAGTGAATTCCAAATAACATACAAATCATTTCATTACTTACTATTTACAGCCAAATGATCAAAATCCTGAGACCTCATGAAACTCTTCTGTCGTTGAGTGGTGTCCAACTCTTCATGACCCATTTGAGATTTTCTTGGCAAAGATACTGGAATGGTTCCTTCTCCAACTCATTTTACAAATGAGGAAACTAAGGCAAATAAGGATAGGTGATTTGTTCCCTTTATTCTCTTCCCTTCCTGATTTTCACTTTTATCACACCTCCCTTCCACTTCCTAGTTTCTTACATATCTATTAAAATAAAAATGTCTGAATGTCTGATGTAGGATTTGAATTTAGGACTTCTTGACTGCAGATCTGTCATTCTCTCCTTGTGGCAACCCCAGAGTCAGGAGGACCTGAGTTAGAATCTGGCCTCAGATATTTGATGCCCTGTGACCTTGGTCTAGTTATTTAACCCCAATTGCCTCACATTCAGGACCATCTCCTGTTGTCCTGATTCATATTTGGCCACTGCAACCAGATGACTCTGGAGGAGAAAGTGAGTCTGGTGACTTAGCAAAATAAGCCCTCACTCAATTCACTTGTCATGGCAACTCCTTCCTGATATCATGGTCTTTCTTGAGATCATCATCATCATCATCATCATCATCACCACCACCCAGGTGTCTATAAGACTATTAGAACTTTATTGTTCTTTTGCTTTTTGATCTCATTGGTCATTATGGATTTAATTCACAACTCTTTGCATGTGATTCCCATTTCTATACAACTCTCATCACTTTTTTCACTATACTACTATATCACCTACTGCCTATTGGACAATGAATTGGAGACATCCCAAATTCAGCTTGTTTAAAAGAAAGTTCATTTTCTCCCCAACCCTGCGTCTCTTCCAAATTTCCTGGTCTCTATTAAGTACACCACCATCTTTCCAGGTATTCTAGTTTGCAACCTCAAAATAATCCTCAACTATTAATTCTTGCTTTCTCTACATAATTGTCAAATCTTGTCATTTCTATTTCCATGAAATTTTTCACATCTATTTCCTTTAACTACACACGTTGACCCTGAAACTTTTAGAGGTGGTCTATAAGGTCAAAACTATTTTCATAAAAATATTTTAATGTCTAATATAGTAACTATCAATAGTTTTAACCCACATAAAATCTCTGGGGAGTCTCCAATAATTCTTAAGAGTATGAAAGTGGGAAGCCAAGATAGCAGAGTACAGGATAGGACCTAACTGAACTCTCCCAATATTCCTCTCCAAACAACTTTAAAATAATTCCTTTAGGTTCAGCTAGGTGTTGTAGTGGATAGAGCATCAGCCATGGAGTCAGGAGGACCCGAATTCAAATGCAACCTCAGACACTTAATTCTTACTTAGCTGTGTGACCCTGGGCAAATCATTTAACCCTAATAGACTGGGGAAATGATCAAACAACAAAAAAAGAACCTGACCATAAAAACTACCATTGTGGAATGAAACACCAAGACAAACTTAGAAGATAATGTGGGAATAACTATAAGCAAAGCCTCAAAGAAAAATGCCAATTGGACCTAAGATCACAGAATGATTAGAAAAAAACAAGAGTGGCAGAAAAAAAATTGGGAAAAGAAGAGTAATGCAAGAAAATTATGAAAAAAGATTAAATTGATAAGCACAAAAAATGCTGAAGAAAATCATACCTTAAAAAATAGAATTGACCTAATGGTAAAAGTAGGATAAAAATTCACTAAAGGACTTAAAAAGAACTAGCCAAATAGAAAAAGAGATACAAAAACTCACTGAAGAAAATAATTTTATAAAAATTAAAATTACAACTGGAAACTATTGACTCCACCAGATATCAAGAAATCATCATATAACAAAGTCAAAAGAATGAAAAATAGGATAAAAGATGAACTATCTTATCAGAAAAATAACTGACATGGAAAATAATCAAGGAGAAATAATTTAAGAACTATTGTACTACCTTGAACAGCATGATCAAAAGAAGAGCCTAGAAACCAGATTTCAAGAAATTATAAAATACAGAAGGTAAAATACAAATTGAATGAATCCACCAATCACCTTTTGAAAGAGATTGTAGGGGTGGCTAGGTGGCACAGTGAATAGAGCACCGGCCTTGGAGTCAGGAGTACCTGGGTTCAAATCCGGTCTCAGATACTTAATAATTACCTAGCCATGTGGCCTTGGGCAAGCCACTTAACCCCATTGCCTTGAAAAAATCTAAAAAAGAGAGAGAGAGAGAGAGAGAGATTGCAAAGTGATAACTTAGAAATACTACAATCAAATTTCAGAGCTTCAGGGTCAAGGAGAAAATATTTCAGGCAACCAAAAAGAAACAGAAACAATTCAGATGTCATGGAGCCACAGTCAGGAACACATCTTTTAGCAACTACTATGTTAAAGGAATGCCTTAGGAAACATTGCTGACAGTAAGGCTAGGGGAGGTGATAGAATTCCAGCAGAGCTATTTAAAACCCTAAAAGATGATGCTGTTAAAGTAATGTACTCAATACACTAGATAGAAACTTGGAAAATACCCAGTTTCAATTGGATTGAAAAAGATCAGATTAAATTCCAATCCTAAAGGTGGGCAAGGCAAAAAAATGTTCAGATTCCTGAACAGTTGTGTTTATTTCATCTACCAGCAAGGCCACACTTAAAAGTCTGCAAGCGAGGCTTCAACATGTAAATTGAAAAGTACCAGAAGAGCAGTCTGGTTTTCAGAGGCAAAGGAACTAGAAGCCATATTTCTAGCATTCAAAGAATTATGGAGAAAAAGAGTTCCATAGAAGACATCTACTTACGCTTCAGACTACTGAAGCCTTTGACTGTGTGGATCAAACAAAATGTGTCAAATCCTCAAAGAGATGGAATACCAGAACATCTTACTTGTCCCCTAAGGAAACTGTTGGTGGGCCCAAAAACAGCAGTTAGAATCAATATGAAAAAATTGATTGATTTAAGATTAGAAAAGGAATATAACAAAGCTGAATATCGTTACCTAATTTATTTAACTTATATGCAGAGTATGTCATACAAAATACCATGCTAGATGAATCAAAAACTGGAATTTTAAGGTGGCTAGAAAGAATATCAATAATCTCAGATTTGCAGATGATACCACCGTGGTGGCAGAAAGTCAATAACAAGTCTCTTGATGAAGGTGGAAAAGGAGAGGGTAAAGGATGACTTGAAGCTTAAAATTAAAAATAATAACAGTAACAAAGATATTAACAACTGGTCCCATCACTTCCTGGCAAATAGAGAAGAAATGGAAGCAGTGTCAGATTTTATATTTCTTGGGCTCAAAGTTCACTGCAGTAGTGACTGAGGCCATGAAATTAAAAAACTCTTGTTCCTTGGAAGGAAAACTGGCAGATCTGGTCAATATAATCAAAGCTATAGTTTTTCTAGTAGCAAAGTATGACTGAGAATTGGACTATAAGGAGCACCACAGAATTGATACTTTCAAAATGTTGTGTTGGAGACTTTTATAGCAAGGAAGTCAAAACAGTTAATACTTAAAAAAATTCAGGCTGTTCCCTGGAAGGTCAAATACTGAAACTGAAGCTTAAATACTATGGCCATATAATGTGAAGAAAAGACTCATTAGGAAAGACCCTGATATTGGGAAAGATTGAAGGCAAAAGGAAAAGGTGATGGCAGAGGATTGTCATGGAAGCAATGAACATCAGTTTGGGCAGATCCCAAGAGACAGTGGAAGATAGAAGGCCCTGGTATGCCATAGTCCAAGGGGTCATGAAGAGTTGGACATGACTGAATGACTGAATAACAACAACATATTAAAGGAATGGAGGACTTGTAATATGATATTCCTGAAATCAAACGAGCTAGGATTACATCCAAGAATAAACTATCTGGCAAAACTGAATATGATCCCTTGTGGGCAGGGGTGGGGGTAGGGGTGGGGAGGGAAAATGGGTATTTAATGACATAGAGGATTTTGAGGCATTCTAATGAGAAATCAGAGCTGAAAAGAAAAAGTGAGATTCCAACTCAAGACTCAAGAGAAGCATAAAAAGGTAAACATGAAAGAGTACTCATAAGAAATTTAATAAAGTTAAAATGTTTACATTCCTATAGAGGAAATGATACACATACCTCCAAAAAGACTATCAGTATTTGGACAGTTAGAAGGAGACTGTACAGATAGATGGCACAAATATAAGTTTATTATGTTGAGATGATCTCAAAAAAGAAAATGAAGGAGTGAGAAAGAGTGATGCACTGGGAGGAGGGGGGAAGGGAGAAGTATAATGGAGAAATTTTCCTCACATAAAAGAAATTTGCAAGGAAGAACTTTTATACCAGAGGGGAAAAATGGGGGAATGAGAACGTGCAAAGCTTGAATTCACTCTCATCAGAATCATTTGAGAGAGGGAGGAATATTTATACACAGTTGGGTATAGAAATTTATCTTGTCCAGGATGGAAAGGGCTTAAGAGTGACAAGATGATAAATGGAAGGTGGATTAAGGAAGGCAAAAGAAGCAAAACAGATGTTTGAGGAGGGACAGGGTAAAAAGTAAGAAAGATAAACACAAGAAAATAGTATAAAGGGAAATACATAGTAATCATAACTGAATATGAATGGGATGAATTCACCCATAAGATGGAAGTAGACAGCTGAATGGATTAGAAACCAGAATCCAACAATATATTGTTTTATATTTGAAATATAAAGACACATACATAGTTGAAGTAAAGGTCTGGAAAAGAATCCATTATGCTTCAACTGAAGGAAAAAAAGGCCATAGCAATCATGATAAAGCAAAAACAAAAAAAGGACCTAACTAAAAGAGACAATCAGTGAAACTATTTTGTTGAAAGGTACCACAGACAATGAAGTAATACCAAAAATTTTGCAAGTTTATCTTATAAAGGCCTCACTCCTCAAATATATAGGGAATTGAGTTAATTTATATAAGTTCCAAAGAATTCATGGTGAAATCTACCTCCAGAGAAAGAACTGCTGAACTCTGAGTTCAAATTGAGGTATAATTTTCTCGGGGTTGTTTATTTTTTTGCAATATGTCTAATATGGAAAAACTTTTGCATGATTCCACACATATAATTGATATCATATTGTTTGCCTTCTCAGTGGGTGGGGGAAAAGTGGGAGGAAGGGAGAAAATCTGAAACTCCAAATTTAAAAAGAAATGAAAGTTAAAAATAAATGATTAGTTTTTCAGGTTTTTTTTTTAATCATAAAAGGATCCTAAGAGCAAAAAAAAAAAAAATCTGAGAATTGTTGGACCAATCCAGTTTCTCATACTCTCACCCTTGGATTGTTTCAAGCTTCTTAGTTGAGTCTCTATATTAAAAAAGCTCTTCGTCTCCAATCTTTCCTATCCAGCATTAACAAACTGATTTCCCCAAAATTCTGCTTCATTCAACAACTCGATTTAATTTAACAAATACTTATTAACTCTTCAAGAAATTTACATTCTTCTGGGAGGCTACCAGATAAATAGATCAATAAATGTAAGATAATTTTAGAGAAAATGAACTTATAACTAACATCAGAAAAATCTTGGAAGAACTGGAGTTGAATCTTAAAGTAAGCCAATGATTTGAAGAAGCATCGGTGAAGAAAGAAAGAATCTTCTAGAGAAAGACAAAGGCTATATCTGACTGAGTCTATGTAACAACAAAAAGTAAGGTAAAATAAATCTGGAAAGATAGGCTGGTACCACCTCATGAAAGGTCTTAAATGTTAAGCTCTATTTTATAGGCAGCCATGGTATTTTCCTCAAAATAAGCCCTAGCATGATTTTTTTTTCAGGATGCTCATAATATAAGCCCTACCCCCAAAATAAACCCCAGTTAAGATCATCAGACAGACACATTTAGTATGTTTCTTGTAACACATGAATTATAAAATAATAATATATTACTATATAATTATAGATAATTTTTTATTAATACTTAAAATAGATTTCTGTATATGGATCAATGAATAAATGTAGATTGTTGTACACTGAAAAAAAAGACATCCCTTGAAAATAAGCTCTCGTGTCTTTTGGAGCAAAAATTAATATAAGACCAGTCTGATTTAGGGGGAAATATGGTAGGAGACTCAGTAGAATACTGGATGTTGAATCAAAAAGACCTAAATTAAAAACCAGATTCAAACCTTTGTTAGCCATCTGATCCTAAGTGAGATTAAACTGTCTTCCTCAGATTTCTCCTCTATAAAATGGGCACAATAATAGCATCTACCTCATAGGTGGTTATGAGGATCAAATTAGCAATATTTGTAAAATGTTTTGCAAATCTTTAAAGCTTCTTATGGATGTAAGCAATTGTTATGATAATGTTATCCTATAGGTAACAGGAAACCAGTGAAGTCTTAAGAAAGGGAATGACATGATCAGAATTGTTCTTTAGGGAGATAAGTTTGGCAGCTGTCTGTAGGATGGTTTAGAGAAGAGATGAATTTGAAAACAGTAAGATCAATAATGAGGCTATTGTGATGGTCAAGGTAAGAGCTGAAGAGAGTCTAGACTAGAGTAGAAGTCCTGTGAGTGGAAAGAAACTTATAGATGGGAAATAAATTGTAGATATATATGTCTGTGTGACTACATATATATACATATATATATATACATATATATATATGTATATATATGTAGTCACTACATATATATATATGTATATACATATACATACATAACATGATATTTGTCCTTTGTTTTTGAAGAAGACCATGACATCAGGGAGATGATGCCATGAACATGCATGAGAATTGGATTTGAGTGAGAGAGTGCTGTGCTAAGTGACCAGCTTTACTTTCTCCTTCAGAGCTATCTGGGTCCCATGGCCAGAAATGAATCAGGACAAATGGAGATGACCCTGGATTTGAGGCAATCAGAGTTAAGTGACTTGCCAAATTTGAGTCACACAGCTAGTAAATGTCTGAAGCCAGATTTGAACTCAGATCATCCTAACTTCTGGGCCACTATACCATCTAACTTCCCCTATATACATGTAAACATGCAATACACATATACATGAATGCTCTGTTGAGGAATCTATTATGGCTCCCTTTAACTTGTGGCATCAGATCTGAACTCTTCTGCCTAGAGTTTTACTGTTCTGTTCTACTGCTCCAAACTAGTTCCTTATCTCCACTCTTACCAACCCTACATATACCATAGTTTTTCATGACTTAAATTGTTCCACCTGGAAGTCTTCCCTCTTTTTTTTGGGGGGGGGGGGAATAAAACAAAAAATTACTAAAAAGTTTTCAAGACATAGAAAGTGCTAGAGAGAGAGAAAAAGAGAGATAAAAGAACAGCCAAGCAGCCTTGTCTGGGCCATGGTCAGAGAAGACTGAGCTGGGGCACTGAACTGGAGTCCAACTCATTCCCTCTCTTCTAATATCAAAAACTTTATGTGCACTAAAGTCCAATATGGGTACTACTACCTCTGTGAAGTCTTACCTTTTCTATATCAAATCTATCCCTCTCCTCACCAGCTATAAAAGATGTATCTATACCATTGTTTGTACTTAATTTTTCTCTGATAATTTCATGTCTGTTAAACCTACCTAATCCAATTAACCTGTAAAGTCCTTGAGGGTAAAGACTATGTCTTTTTTTTTAATCTCCCATAACCACTTATATACTGTTGGAAAAAAAATGTGTGCTCCAAAAATACTTATTACTTGATTGATAATTTTTTTTCATATTGGATCATTTTTTACTTAAGAGATCAATGAGAAAGTTATTGTCTTTATGACAACCCACGTAATTAATTTCTTTCCAGAAATGCCTCGAGCCCTCAGCATAAGACTAAAGTTTAAGTCTAAATTTAGACATCAGGTCTCAATAGTGGTATTAAGTAGGTCCTTTGGGGGAAGGTGGGATTTATCTGAGAGGAAATCAGTTGGAATTCTTTGACTCTTCTTGACTTCCATCATTGCTTGGTTCCTTAGGTTGCTTCCTCTTCGGCAGTCTTATTTTTGAGAAGGCTTTTCTGCTGCCTTTTCAGTGCTTCTGTTAGTAGGTCCCCAGAAAAGGGGAAGGGGTAATGAGTAGGAAGCTTTACAGATGTTCATTTTCTACATTGTCACTACCATCCAAGGACCCAGGTTTAATTATTAAGTTTTCTTTACTCTGGTTCTGATTCTGTAAATGTCCAGACCTGTTAAGTTTTCTCCCTCCTTTCTTTAGCTTCTATCCCTTTCATAGTTTTGGTTGATAAGCCATAATTCATATCTAAAATAGCCTGACTCAAATAAATCATTTCCTACTCTCCCCGTCCTATGCTAGGATTTAGCAAAAATAAGTCAATGAAAAAGTCAATCAATTCATAGTTCAATTACTACTCAAAGTCCCCCAAATTTCCCACAAGTCACCAAGGAAATGTCACAAACCATGTTAATCAGGTATGATCTTATGTTCCATAGAAAGATGTATTCAAGGTTGCTATTAAAACCCCAATCTTATAAAGTTGACTAAGTTTATTCCTAACTAACATCTAGAGTCTAGATTTACCTGCTCTGGACTCAAATAAGGGAGCTGCCATCTCATTCTGCATGAAACCAGGCTTCCATTTCATTTTCAAATCCTATCACCTACAGTCCAGTAATCCTCCTCCTCTACCCCCCGCCCCTAGAACTTAGACTCTACCTCTGCAACTACCATAGGTTCTCCTAGCTGAACTTGTAGACTTATCTTTTCCTAAATCAGGTTACCATTCCTCCTCCAAACCAGCATAGCATACACTTTCTTCTATTTTCCAATTTCCCATTATCTATTTTGCTCACCTTTTCTCTTGACGGTAGTATATTTGTAACCCCATCATGGGGGTCTAGAAAATTGTAAGCATTTAATTAATGTTCTATCTGTCTCTCCATTGTCAACCTAAAAACATTCATTTAAATTTAAAACACTATATTTTTGTAAGTTTTTATTGATTGTCTTCTGTTTCTTGAATTATCATAGTTATCTCAAAAATGTGTCCGTCTCTTCTTCCTCCTCATTCCACATAACAAATAATATTTTTTAGAGAAGAAACAAAATCAACACAACTGATTGATATATTTAAAAAGTCTGAAATGTGTGCAATGTGTAACACCTAAGAATCTCCCAGCTCATGAAGGGGTGGATTAGGGGTGCCCTCTTACATCTCTTTATTTAGGTCCTTTGATATTTATAATTGCCATATTCATTTTTGATTTCATGTAATTATTGTTCTTTCCATTTAAATTGTTTTACTCACTATGTGCATTGTTTTTTGGCTGTATTTACTTCCTCTTCATCATTTCATAGAGATTTTTCCAAACTTCTCTGTATTTATCATATGCATATTTTCTTAAAGCACAGTAATATTTCAGTATATGCATGCACCACAAATTATTTAGCCATTCCTCAGTTGATGGGCCTCTACTTTATTTCCAGTTGTTTGTTGTCACAAAGTTTATCTGGGTAACTTTAATGCTACAGTAGACTCAAATTACCAGGTATGGCAAGGGAGTACTTGGGAGGAATGGAGCTGAAACCAGCAACAGCAATGGTCACCTACTACAAAACTTGTACATCTTGTGACCTCATCATAAGCACTGTCTTCCATTTACCTAAACACAATAAAACTTACTGGATGCACCCTCATCTCAAACATTGGTATCTAATAGACTAAGTGATTGTAAGGAGAAGAGACAGATTGTGAGTGACAAAGATAATGTGTGGTGCAGAGTGCTGGACTGATCATAGACTTATCCTCTTCAAGTTAAATATTGACATTCAACCAAATGACTACTAGAAGAATTAATGTCAAGAGATTAGAGTGTGTCTCTGAGTGGGAACAGTTTGTTGCTAACTTGGAGGGAAAACTGAGCCAACATAACAGTTGGCAACAGTGGAACAGAAAAAGAGTGGGAAGCTTTCAGAGATCTGGTGCACAGCACAGCATTTGCTCATCTGGGTCAGAACATTTGCAAATTTGATGAAAATGATAGGGAAATACAGAAGTTGCTAAATGAAAACTGAGAACTCCACAGGGCTTATCAGCAGAATAGTACATCCATTTCTAAGGTGGCAGCATTTAATTCCATCAAAGGTAAACTACAGTGGCATAGTGGATAGAGCACTGGCCCTGGAGTCAGGAGGACCTAGTTCAAATCCGGCCTTAGACACTTAATAATTAACTAGTTGTATGACCTTGGGCAAGTCACTTAACCCCATTGCCTTGCCAAAAAAAAACCCAAGAAAAAAAGTACAAGCAAAGTTTAGAGAGATACAGGACACTCTCTTGGCTTAAATAAGAAGGCAGATGAAATTCAGTTTTATGCAGATAGTACCAAACCAAAATGCTTTTATGATGTCCTGAAGGCTATTTATGGATCAGTGACCTATGTCACTGATGGTGCATCTCAACCACTCAGTGATGATAGATCCACATTGATCAATGATAGGAACATGGTCCTAGAGAGATGGACTGAATACTTCTATAGTCTTCTTAACAGACTGTCTGTAATCCATGCAGAAATCATGATTTTAACCTCAAATTGAAGTCAATCAGTCCCTAGCTGAAGTTCCATCTGAAGAAGTTTTGAATGCAATTAGTGTCCTTTCAAGAAGCAAAACACCTGATGCTGATTCTATTCCAGTTGAGATCTACGAGGTAGGGGGTCCATTGCTCATCAAAAAGCTGACTGAAATTTTTGAGGTTATTTGGCACAAAGAGGTTATCCTCCAAGAATTCAAGGATACCTCCATTGTCCATCTCTATAAAGTGAATAGATTGTCCTATGACAATCACAGGGGTATTTCTATTTTGCTAATTGCTAATAAGATTCTTGCCAGAGACCTCAGTAAGCTGATCCTTCATCTGGAAGATGGTCACCTCCCTGAGAACCACTGTGACTTCAGAAAGAATTGAGGAACAGTCTACATTTACTACCTGACAACTCCAGGAAAAATGACAGGAACAGAACAGGGATCTGTATACAACATTTGTAGATTTGACCAAAGCCTTTGATATCATCAATCATGAGGGTTTATGGAAAACTGTGTCAAAATTTGCCCAGAGAAGTTCATCAGTATTGTACATCAATTTCATGATGGCATACTTGCCCGGGTTCTAGATGGTAGACATTGCTTTCCAGATTTTCTGGTCACCAATGGAGTGAAACAAGGATATGTCTTTTTAGAATGATGCTTTCAGCCTTGTTATCAAATAGCTTCACTGAGGATAAATATGGTCTCAAGGTCAGCTACCACACTGATGGTAAATTCTTCAACTTGAAAAGGCTACAAGTGGAGGGAGTCTTGGTGCATGATCTTCTATTTGTACATGGTCATGCACTCAATGTAGCTTCTGAATCTGAAATGCAACAAAGTATGGATCAATTTTCTGCTACTTGTGCTAATTTTGGTCTAACAATTAACACCGAGACAACACAGGTACTCCATCAGCCAGCACCACACCATCCATATGTGGAATCGATTATAGCAAATGGAGAAGTTTTGAATACTGTGGCCAAGTTCATTTATCTTGGCAGTGTCCTTTCCAAGGAAGTACACATTGACAATGAGATTGACACATGCATTGTCAGAGCTAGTTCAGTATTTGGGAGGCTGGGAGAAAAGATGTATTAGACTTACTACCAAACTGTCCACCAAAATTGTCTACTACCAAACAACAGAACCGTTGTGCTGACCTCATTGCTATATACCTGTGAAATCTGGACAGTCTATCAGCACCATGTCAGGAAATTGAATCACTTCCATTTAAATTGTCTTAAGATGATTCTGTAGATCACCTTGCAGGAGAAGATAACAGACACTGAGATCCTTTCTTGAGCTAACCTGCCTAACATTCCAACATTACTACAGAGAGTACAACTTTGATGGGCTGGATGCATTGTTAGAATGCCAGATGCATGCTTGCCAAAAATCCTATTTTATGGACAACTCACAGAAGGCAAGCACTCACAAGAGGGTCTAAGTGATCTAAGTATCACAAGCAATACTAAGACACCCTGAATTGATTGTACACATGGGAGACATGGCACAGGATCATCCAGAATGGCATACCCTCATCAGAGAGGGTGCTGCACTCTATGAAGAAGACAGAATTGAAACAACTCAAAGGAAATGTGACATATGTAAATTCAGATGGATTAATTGTGCCTGAGCATTCCGAGCTCATATTGGGCTGATCAGCCACAGCTGGACACACTGTAATTTGTCTCAAACATAATGATGTTATTTTGATCTTCTTTGATAACTAAGGACAAGCACCAACCAATAACAAAAAAGAAAGCACTATTTTTTGATGAAGGTTCTCATCTTTTCTTTCTTTTGGGTTTTGTTTTGGCAAGGCAATGGGGTTAAGTGACTTGCCCAAGGTCACACAGCTAGGCAATTATTAAGTGTCTGAGGTCAGATTTGAACTTAGGTACTCCTGACTCCAGGGCCAGTGCTCTATCCACTGTGCCACCTAGCTGCCCAGGTTCTCATCTTTTCAATGGAATTCAGTTAGATACAGTGCAAAGAATGGTAGCTATCACACTAGTATTCTTTTATATTTCATATTATATGAACTATTGCATAAGTGGATAAAATAATTCTGGTTTTAGTTGAATAAAAATAGAGAATTGTGTAAATGCTAGTAGTAGACTGTAAGCTCCTTTTTTGTGCACTTACTGAAGTTATTAATATAACTCCAGTAGCAGATAAGTCAATTCTTCACATTCCTATATGATTTGGATATCTTCTGCTAGGTCTCTATATTTTGAAAGTCTTTTGTTCCATGTAGTTTGAAGATTATGAATGTATAACATGGTGATTAATAACATTATTCTCATATTATTATGTATCGATGTTATATTCAGATGATTGTAAGCCATATTTCAATCTCTGATAATGCTCCATAATTTCTGCAGTGTATTTGAGTTCTCAAGGACAAATTGAGGTCTATATTTGTAATATGGGTATTGTCAGCTGGCAATCATGAAAGACAATGGGCTTCTAATGTATAAATCTTAGCCACTGGGTCACATCCTCTTAAGTATTGCTAATTTGCAATGATATTCATATTCATAAAAGCATCAATTTAAAGCTAGAAGGGCCCTCAAATGCTATCTAGTCCAATCTACCCATTTTAAAGATGAGAAAATGGCAGCAAGTGGATGAAGTGACAGACTCAAGTCACACAGTTCATATGAATTCCTTGCCAGTATGCCCTAATCACTAAATTTGGGCTCTCATATCCAATCAGTTATCAAGTCCTGTTTTTCTACCTTCACAAAATCTCTTGTGTATACTTCCTCCTCTTCTGTGCCACTGCCACAGCTCTGATAAAGGCCCTCATCACCTTCTGACTGGACTACTCCAATATGGTTTACATTTCTTTCTCAACATCTTTATCCACTCAGGTCCACCCTTCATTCAGTTTTCAAGTTGATCTTCCTAAAGTGCAACTCTAACTGTGTCACTCCTGTGTTCAATCAACTTTAATGGCTCCCTATCAACTCCAGGATCTTTTAAAGCCCTCCATAACTTATCTCCTTCCTGTATTTCTAGTCTACCCCCATGTGTGCTGTGCTCCAGTGACACTAACATTCTTGCTGGTCCTTGAAACAAAACATTCCTCTAGACTATAGATATTTTCACTGGTGTCCCCCATACCCAGAACTCTTTCCTTCCTCTTCTTTGCCTCCTGGCTCCCCACTATCCTCTAAGTGCCAGTTAAAATTTCACTTTCTCAAAGAAGTTTTTCCTGATCCCCCTTAATGTTTTGCCTTCCTTCTGCCAATTAGCTCCAATTTATCTTATAAATATCTTATTTGTATATAACATTTGCATATTGGCTCCCTCATTAGACTGTGAGTTGATTTTACATTTCTTCCTATGGTTCTGATCCTGACAGAAGCTACTGTATATATGGTACAAATGCTGAAGTGTTCTTATTCTATTTGCCAAATATAATGGACAAATGTATCCACTCATGATGGTTATAGAAAATATTAGCTTTTAAAAAATTATTCAGTTTTAGTATAATTGTTCTGCTAGTTGGATTACTATCATCACACTCAAAGGAGGATTTTCAAAATTCCCAGCCATATGCTCATTTTATTTTCAAAATCATTTGAGATACCATATTATTTTTGTTGCATCTTGTTTTTAGGTAGCATTTCTGGA
Source organism: Macrotis lagotis (assembly GCF_037893015.1). Lineage (NCBI taxonomy): Eukaryota > Metazoa > Chordata > Mammalia > Peramelemorphia > Peramelidae > Macrotis > Macrotis lagotis. The sequence goes on along the minus strand of NC_133658.1, from coordinate 171,667,791 downwards.
GTTTGCATTGAATAAAGATGTTCAATGACTTTCAGGTTCTTCTACTTTCCCACTTCAAATTTTATTAACAGTTTAATTTAATCTCTTATTTCATATAATCTATTCTTCAAGATGAAGTTATTTCTTATGATTGCCCTGAACTGGTCAGCAATTATATTGTATAATGTAGAACAGTGTGATTGACAAAAAACCAGTATGAAACCCTTGCCTATAAGTGGTGAGAAGTTTCCAGTTTTGCAGTGATTTAATACTGGCATATAATGAAAATATCCAGATCTTCAATCTAACATGTACTTATGGTCCCCCCCACCAAATGGCCAGCACTAAGCCTAATCTAACATTTCAATTTAGTGGGGTTATTATTTCTCATTTATTTTATCTAGTTTTCTTGTGCTTCTATAACATGAAGAAGTACTATTGGTTCTATTGTCTTCTATGTCAAATCATCATGATGATTTCAAGTAGAACCAGCCTTCAAACCCTGCATTACCTTTTCTATTTCTTTGACTCTTAAGAGAAATTGTATTACAATACCTATGGTACTAACCAATCACAGATATTGCCTGAGTCCAGTTTGCCAGAATTTCAGTGTTCCTGTTGGCCTTTATGGCTTTTATAATGATTTCTGGGCACATGAAGTCCCTGCTATACATAACCCTGATTGCCATTCTTCTACTTTTCTGTTAACAACTCATCCCCCATGGTGACTGATCAATCAGCTATAGTAAAAAGAGTGCCAAAATAAATTGTCAAGGGTAGGTATAATTTTCAAAATAATAATTATCACTGGTATATGAAAGCATGCTTCAAATCACTGTCATTCAAATATATAAAGAGCATTTTTAAAAATCATACAACTTCTCAGTATTCTGTCTAAAATAGGTAACTCTCTAATCATTAAACCTTTCAAAACATAGAATATTTTGAGTTGGAAGGGACCTCAGAGGTCATTGAGTCCAACTCAAGCCTGAATAAGAACTCTCTGAACTAGACACAGCAAGTAGCCACCCAACTTTTCCTTGAAGTTCTTTCCCCCACCCAACCCTTTAGTAATTTTGTTGCTTTTCTCAAAACTTTGTCGACTAGATACTATTTTATTATTAGGCATGAAAAATATAGCATTAAAGAAGATTCATAGTAACCAAAAAAAAGGGGCAGATTTTTAAGAGTAGCAATGATATCTTAGAGGTAATTTAAGTTCATTAGTAGGCTAAGCAGAGATCACTAGACTGGTGATTTCATTGGTACAGTGAATTCTTACGTAAAGAAGCTTCTTTGACCAATGCAGGTACCTTCTCTATAACTTATAGTGAAAGGATTGTCCTCATGCACTGATAAGTTAAACTACTCTTCCAAGGTTGCACAGCTAATAAGTATCTGAGACTGGATTTGAACTCAGGTCTGATCATTACCTAGCTACATTACTACTACTTACTAGCATAATCACAGGACAAGAAGTCATGTCATTTCTCTGGGTTTCTATATTGGTAAAATGAGTGAATTAAACTAAATTATCTTCTATTTCTAACATTCTTTCATTCTAAAATGGTCATTGTTATCTTTCTGCTCAAAGTTTCTCCAGTATGAGAAGAAAAGTAATTAAACTATTTCACAGTGACATTATTGACCTAGTATAATAAAACATTTGTAGTTAAAAGGAAGGAGAGAATGAAGAGCTGGCCCAGCTCTCATAGCCATTGTCTAGGAAGCCAGCTCCTGTGGAGGAGGGTCAGTTAGCTCCATAAACTGCCAACTACCTGCAATCAGACAATTGGCCAATAAACATTCATTAAGCACCTACTGCATGTAGGCATTGTACTAAAAGTTGGGGACACACAGAAAAACAAAATATAGTCCTTGCTTTCAACATGTGAGCCTAGGCATCAGGAAGCAGCATGAACCAGCTAGACCAAACACCATCACAATCACTTTGGCTACCATCCTCCCTCAGACTGAGAGAAATAGCCCAGGACCCTGACCCTAAGAGCTCTTGAAATTACAATTCTAAAAAAAAAAAAATAAATTACAGTTCTTCTAGTTCAGTGTCAAATAGTTTTATACCAGAAACTGATATAATTTCATCATGTCACAGAAATTAGATTATAAGAAAGGGGAATTAACATTTTTCTTTGCCATTTCATCCCAAGGACCATGGGCCCTTTTCTGTCAGATTTGAAACTGAAACTTTCTATATATGTTGTCTCCACTATTAAATAGGGTATAAGCTATCTGAGAGCAGAAACTATCTGACTTTTCTATTTCTATTCTCAGTGCTTAACACAGAGCTTTGTGCATAATAAACATTTAATAAATGCTTTATTTTATTCAAAAGTAACTTGAAAACCTAAAACATTTGGGCTGAATCTAATAAGATTCAATTCCATAGAGATAAGAATAAAATCTTTCACTTGGCTACAAAAATATCAAATTCATGAGCATAAGACAGGAGAGGCATGGGTAAGTGGCAGTTGTCCAGAAAAAAGATCTTAGTGTTTTAGTGGATTATTTCTCAATATGAATCAGTAGTGTGTCATGGAAGCCAAAAATTTAATACCATCTTGAGCTGTTAATGCAAGAGGTGATAGTCCTATCACAGATACCATCTGGAGTATTGTCCTCAATTCTGGACATCATGGTTGAAGAAGGACATGGATAAGCAGGTGGGTAAGCAGAGGATAGTAATCAGAATGGTGAGAAGGATCTTGAGTCCATGACATAGGAGGAGGATCAGTTGAAGGAAGTTGGCATGGTTAGACTGAAGAATAGAAGACTTAGAGGCGGCTTGCTTTAAGTATTTGAGAGGTTGTCATATTGAGGAAGGATTAGACTTGTTCTGTTTGACCCAAAAGAATAGAATCAGGAGCAATGAAAAGAACTTTCAAAGAGCCGAAAGTAGGCATGATTTCAGGGTGTGGGGGAGGGAATCCTATTAGAACTGCAAGAGTGGAGATCTTTGAGCAGAAGTTAGATGAGCCCTTTCTGGGTATATGGACTGGATTAGCAGGGCCAATAAGCTACTTTTCAACTCAAATTCTATAATCCCTGAGGCAGCTAGGTGATGCAGTGGAATTGAGTTCAAATCTAGCCTCCAATACTTTTCTAGCTGGGTGACGCTGGGCAAATCATTTAACCCCTATTGCTCCACCCATGCCCCATTCTGTTAATCCTGTGCTTTTGTAATACTGGCTGGAAGGGAAGACTAGGGGAGTTTTCAGGCCTAACAAAATTTGGGCTAGTTCTCTTGAAAGACTTACAAGTAAATGAAACTTCCCTGCAGGGTTTCACCTTCATATTCCAGATCTGTAAAAGGGCCAATTCCTAAAGAAATGTTTTCATTCATTTAAGGGGAAAATTAATGAGATCCACCTTTGGCATGGATTAGAAAATTCCACTGTGGTGTTGGCAGGACTGATCCTGGCACAAAAATGAAAGGGAAAAACCAACCACCAACTATTGAAAGGTTCAAGGAACAAAAATGAAATTGATTGGCCTTATTTCATGGTCAACACCAAGGGGAAGAAGAAGGAAGAGGATGAAGTAAACAAAGAAAATGGATGCTTAAAGGTATATCTAATTGAGGCAAGGTACTTCCCCAAGCAGTTCTGGTAATGCATCTATCTTTGTTAGCAGGACAATGCTCTCCTTATTCCAGGCATCCTAAGGACGGGATGGTTGATTCAACCCATTAACTAGCAGAAGCCTTGGAAACAAAGATATAGGATAAGGAGGGTTAGTTATCATGGTAGCTGTCTAAAGCAAGGTGATCCTAAAGAGATTATTTCTCCAACTTAAAGTCTCTAAAATGTTAGGCCTGGACTAGATCCTTTCAAAGAGTCTTCTCCCAGGCCTAAATCTGTGTTTCTTTTAATCCATCCTTAGAGGGGGGAGGGGAGATGACAATTCAATGAGAGGGGTCATTTGTCAAGCTATAAGGTGGTTCATAGGAAGTAGAGAGCAAAGAAACCTTGGAGATCATAGAGTACAGCCCTTTTCTTCGGTGAAGCAAGGAACAGAGATTTCAAAAGATTAAGTAATTTTCCCAATATTATAACATACAGATCTGGAGTCCAGTCCTCTTCTTTTGTGAATCAAGGAACTGAGGTTTCAAAAGATTAAGTAATTTCCCTAATATCATAACTTGATGATCCAGAATTGTGAATGGGACAGAGAAGAATCAGGATGGAAGCTAACAGAACCAAAAGAAAAAATTCCTTCAAGGTCTAGCACAACTTAGGAGGTAGGGTGATATAGTAGAGAACACTGTGCAGACATCTATCCATACCTTTGCCTCTTAGGACCTTAGCCCCATTCAAGACTCAACTCAGTTTCCCATTTCTACCAGAAGTTTCCTATGTTCCCTTTAAAATGTTAATTCTCTCTCTTCAAATTATCTTATTCTTTTTACATATTCTATCCTTCCCAGTAAAAAGTAAATTCTTTGAGGGCAAGAAATAATACTACTCAATAAGCTTTTATTAAGTTCTTGTGACAGGATCTGGGAATACCAAAACCAAAAGCTACCCTATAAGAGCTTACATTTATTGGGGAGAAATAAGTATACTGATGTATACTTATTACTGATGTAAGATTTACACAAAGTGAACACAATGTAATTTGGGATAGGGTAGCACCAACAACAGGGGGAAATCATAACAGGCTTCTCTTAGGAGGTGACAGATGAGCTGAGATTTGAAGGGAGCTATAGATTCCTAGAGTCTGAGAAAAGGGAGGGCATTTCTGGAATAGGATAGATTGTAAAAAAAGGAGTGGAGATGGGAGATGAAATATCCTGTAGAGAGTGTGGGGGGATATGGAAAAATCAGTTTAGAATGAAAAGATGGAAGTGGATTGCAAAAGGCTTTAAATAACAAACAGGAATTTTATTTTTATCTTTTTTACCTCCTGTGGCCTAGCCTAATGTAAGTACTTAATACATGTTTGTGGAATTGAACTGAAATCTCATATTTGTTATTTACTACCTAGTTAACCCTAAACAACTCTCTTCCCTTTTCCTAATGTTTCCTTGGTCATAAAATTGGCATAATAATAGCCCCTTCTGCCTAACTTGCAGAATTGTAGTATAGAAAATGTCTTGTAAGCATTAAGGTACTTTAGACAGGATGGGGGGTTGGCTATCTTTAGGAATGGTTGCACATGAAGCTGACAGCTGGACCCAGGCAAGAAGATTGATTTCCACATTAACAAGTTTGTGCTTCTCAGAGTTTCCTTTGGAAAATGAATTGGGATGAATCAACCACATTCCTTGAATCTTAAGGACTGATCTGGATTTCTTTGTAGAAGTAAAGGCCCAAAGACAAAATAGCAGCAAGAGATACAATGAGCTCCACCCCTAAGTCCCCTCTTCTCACAAACAAAACAAAACAAAAAACCCAACCCCAAACTAAAACAAAAACCTTTACACAGATCTAGAAAATGCACTAGACCAAATCCAGATCAGGATATATCCAAGAAAAAAGTCTCAGTGAATCATTTTTCTCAGCCTGGGTCAGCATAGAGAGACAGACAGGTCAGTGGATACTGGAGAAAGTCTGGTCAGGGATGCCAAACACAGTATTCCAGGGTCCAGTGACTGAGGCTATGCAAGAAAAGGTCCCAGATCCATATTGGGGCACCATGACCTCATGCAGGGTGGAGGAACAGATGCCAACTGGCAGCTTTAAGCTCAGTACTTAGTTCTGGGTCACAGATCCACAGCAGATTGAGAAGAGGATGAGTGCTCAAGGGTACCTATCATGGACCCTTAGCTGTGTACTGAGCAATAATAAGTTCAGAAGAAAGCAGAGTTACATGGCTTTGACCCCAAGAACAAAGCAAGGTCTCAAGTCTAACTCCCAGTCCAGTCTGAAGTTTGAAGAGAAACAAACCAGTGCAGGAATTCTAGGCTACAGGGAGGACTAGGTTTTGCCACTATGAGCTAGCAGGTCTTCCCAGCTAGCTGACTGTGAACTGAGTTCAGCAGCAGACTATTGAAACTAAAGGCAGCAAACCCACAGGTCTGCTGCATAGACCAAACCAGGTCAGGAATTTGTAGAGCTTGGGGGAGTTTGGGGAATGTGTGTGTGTGTGTGTGGGGGGATCAATTAGTCTTGCCTTGACTCAAACTACTTTGTGAGTACTGAAAACTTACAGATCTACCCCAAGAAACAACAGTATGACCAGCTCAAACATTCTCTCCAGAAGTGGACAGAATCTAACCCTAATGTAAAGGCTGATGTGGGGAAGTAAGCAGTAAGAATGAGCAAACAAACAAAAAGAATCCCTACATAAAGAGCTATTATGATGTAGGGATGCCCAAAATACAAACCCAGAAGAACAGAATGACTGCAAAACATCTCCATGCAAAACCTCAGAAGAAAACTATAGTCTGGGTATAGATTCATTTAGAATTCCTGGGAGGGATGAAAAAAGACGTAGGTTTTATTTTTCCCCATAAATTGGGGAAATGCCAGTATATGAGGGGAAAATTTTTGAAAAGAAATGAGAACTGAAATATGGAATATGGAAATGTGGAAATATGTCTCCATGATTGTACAATCATAACCTACATCAGAATGTGTACCTTCTTGGAGAGGGGGAGAGAAGGAAAGGAGGGAGAAAAATTTGGGGCTCAAAATCTTATAAAAATGAATGGTGAAAACTATCTTTACATCTAATTAGGAAAAATAAAATACTATTTACAAAAAAGAAAATAAACCAGATATATGGAAGAAAGAATTGGAATGGAATTTAATGGCTTGGAAAAAGAAATACAAAACTTTGCCCAAGCAATAAACTTCCTGAAAATTAGAAGAGACCAAATGGAAGCCAATGACTTTCAAGGCAACAAGAAATATTAAAATCAAAAGAAAAAAAAAGAAAAATTTTAAGCCTTGTCAAAAGGGGAAAAAACTGACTTAAAAAACAGGTTGAGGAAACAAAAGCTAAGGGTCACTGGATTACCTAAATGGTCACAAAAATATACAAAAAGGGTCTGGTTATATTTCCAAAAAATCAAAAGAAAACTTTCCAAACCTCTTAAAACTAGAAGGCAAAGTAGAAATAAAAATAATTCACTAGTCACTTCCTGGAAGGAACCTCAAAATGAAAACTCCAGGAATATCCAAAATCCAAAGCTTCCAAGTTAAATTTTTGGGGGCTTTTAAAAAAATTTTTTTTAATTACTTGCAAAACTAATTTTCAAGCTTTTGAGTTTCACATTTTCCTACCACCCTCCCCTCTCTTGTCAACCTCCTCATGGCAGCAAACAAGATGACATAGGTTGTATATATACAATCATGTTTAACAGATTTCCATATTAATCATGCTGTAAAAGAAGAATTAGAACTGAAGGTGAAAAAATAAGAAATAAAGCATAAAATCAATTTTGTAAAGTGAACATAGTATGCTTTACTCTGTATTCATTCTTCATAGTTTTCTCTGGATATAAATAACATTTTCCATAACAGGTCTCTCAGGATCATCCTTGGTCACTGAACTGCTGAGAGGAGCTACATCCATCATAGTTGATTATATCATATTGTTGCTGTTAATATTCTCCTAGTTCTGCTCACTTCATTACACACATCAGTATTAATTCATACTAGATGGCACAGTGGGTAGACCACTGGCCTTGAAGTCAGAAGAACCTGAGGTTTAAATCTAGTCTCAGACACTTGATGCTTACTGTGACCTCAGGCAAGTCCCTTAACACCAATTGCCTTGCATCCAGCACCATCTCCTGATTCAAATCTGGCCAATGGACCTAGATGGTCATAAAGGAGAAAGTGAGGCTGGTGACTTAGCACACAGCACCCCTTCACTCAAATCCATTCATGTGCTTGTCATGGTATCACCTCCCTGATGTCATGGTCTTCTTTGAGAATTAAGAACAAACATCAGTTCATGCAAGTTTTTCCATATTTTTTCTAAAGTCCAGGCCCTCATGATTTCTTTTCTTTTTTTTTTTTTTCAAGGCAAATGGGGTTAAGTGGCTTGCCCAAGGCCACACAGCTAGGTAATTATTAAGTGTCTGAGACCCAATTTGAACCCAGGTACTCCTGACTCCAAGGCCGGTGCTTTATCCACTATGCCACCTAGCCGCCCCCATGATTTCTTACAGAACACTAGTATTCCATCACATTCATATACCATAACCAACTTAAATTTTTAAAAAATGCTTAAAGCAGCCAAAAAGAAAGAATTCCAGTACTGTGGTGTCACAAGAAGGGGCATGATTTAGCTGCAACCACTAAAAGCAGACTGGATGACCAATTTGTAGGCATCTTATAGAAAGAATTCTTGGTCAGGTATGAGTTGGACTGGATTGCCTTGGGGGTGCCTTCACAATTCTGGAATTCTGTCAGTCCGATTTAGTCTACTGATATGAGGCTCATTCATTTGAATCTTTACACCTTGGAGACTGGCAAATGCTACAAATCATGGTTTTTTAATTTATTATTTTTTTTTATTTATCTAGACTTAAGAAAGTGATGGATAAAATGTTAATGTAGCTAAATTATAAAGTGTGTTGTATTTTTTAGAAAGCCAGTTGTTAAACATTTACCAGCATACAATTGGATATTGTCCAGTGTTCAAAGTGCTAGACACTGCTTTAATGTATGTATTCAGTAAACTTTACCCTTTACCCCTTATTCCATTTGCTGAACTATTCCTGATATCTCTTCCCTATCCCCACTCCCTCTTTATCCCCTGAACAGTAGAATTCTGCCATGTCTATCTATCTGTTGTATTCTCTGTTCCCCTGAGTAGACCCCTATCCATCTGCCCCTCCTTGAAGAAATTGCTACCTTGAACTATAAGAGGAATTTAATAATGCTTGTTGAGTCAGTGAGTGAGTGGTACTCCTGAGCTAGTTTTGCTCACCAAGTCCCTAAATTTCAATTCCTGGCTGAATCAACAAAGCACTGCCTCCCCATGTTTGATCTCTCCTCAATAGGAAAAGACTTTCCATCTCAGATCTCATATAACACTATGCTTAGCAACTGTATAATGTACCAGAATTATATAATATTATATAATATTTGTGTTGGTGGCCAATTTCTATTAAACTACAAGTGAGTTCTAGGAAGACTAGGACAGGGATTGTGTATTTTCTAAATTTTTAAAAAAATCTCTCCCAGGGCCTAGTGCAGTGATCTGTACCTAATGAAAGTTACAGGTATCTTATTACAGATCTCTTCCAGGAGTTTCTATGATGTCTTAGGGCTTATCAGTGGTGTTCTGGTAAATGTTTAACAACCAGTTCTCCACCCCCACCCCCCAAAAAAGTACACTCTTTGCACTGTTTAATCTTCAGTATTAACATTTTCTCCACTCCTTTTTTTTTAAGTTTATACCAGTGATGTTAAACTCAAAAGAAGACCCCTAATCCAATACATAAGGATCCCTCTGGGTTACATATTGACTTAGTTTTAAAACATAATATCTGTATCTTATGGGTTTTTTATTTGTTTTGTAAATGTTTTCCAATTTCTTTTTAATCTGGTTCAGGTGATATCCAGAAGTATTTCAGGCCACATTCTTGATACCTCCTATCTAGACAATCAACAAAATAACAAACCAAACTCTGAATTGTAAAATTGCCTATTTCCAGGATATGAATATTGACATTGAAAATTTTTCAATTCTCTTGAGCCAGCTCTCATTAGCCAGTGTGCTTCAGCATACTACTGAAGCAGTCAACACAATAGTAATCACAAACAGGAGCATCTGAAGGACTGCAGCATTCACCAGGAATCTTCTCAACCTGAACTTTTCAGTAAATCTCTTCAGTCACAGTGCAAATATTTTTGTGAAGCATATTTCTCCCTATTGTATTTTTCACCTTAGAATGTCATGGAACTGAATTCTTTCTGTTGTTATATGTTCAAAGGAATCTTGAATGATCAAATTGGATGGGAGACATTTTGTTATTAAAAAGTCCCTGATGTAGAGGTTCTATCCACTTCAATACGTTTTGGAATCAACAAAAAAAGTATAAAGGGATAATATATATTCTGTATATCTTACAATAAATTGTGAGATTGTAAAGATATGATCTATAGTTGAATAGTCTTTGAAAAAACCTACTTTTCCTCTTAATAAAGTCCTATCATTGAGGATATTCTTCATTTGTGTATAGATGACCCTCAAACTTTTTATAGCATAGTAGGGTAAACACATAGGTTGGTAGTCATTGATATTTTCTTGCTTTTTTAAAAAAAAGGATCAGAAAAGTTTGAGTTCTGTTTCATGTCTTTGTTTTATTCCCCTTCTTTGGTTAGCTTGATGCCCTGACAATTTTATATATAAAATTCCTGATCCAATTTATTTGCTTTCCCTGTCATTGTTCTCTTTAATATGATTTCTAATTCTTCTTTAGACACCTCAGGGACTATGATATTCAGATATAATTGTGGTGATTATCCTTGATAGAAAAAAGTTTAGTAATAATTTTTACAGTCCTTTTTATTTTTCTTTTGTTTGTAGTTAGTCCTCTTTCATTTTATGCCCTTGGAATGACTTTGTTTAGTTGAGTATTTTGCCAAGGTTTCTTTAGATTGTTTTTATCTTCCTCTGCTTTAGAAGATGGCTCATAATCACTCGTCATAAGATTTTGCAGATAAGTTTATATCCTAACCCAATGTTGTCTTTTTTTTGACAGTCATCTTTCCCACAAATAAAAAATATTTGCTGATTAGACTGTTTTCTAGGTGTTTTTGGTTTACTTGCTGTAACAGTTTATATTGATTTAACCTGTGGATGAAATCATGATTGGTTTCAATGTTATTTCTATTGTTTAGTTCCTATATTAAATTTTCAATAGCTTATTTAAATAATTTTCTACTTGTACTTCATACATTTGTTCTCATTAACATTCTTTCTTATTTATTATAAATGCTGATAATAGCTCTGATGATTGATGGTTTGGCTATATAAAATAATTGACTGATAATTCCCCTGCTATAAGTTTTTTATTGTCATTAAAATGTAGTAAATTTCATTCCTTCTAATATTATTTGGTGCTTATCATAAGCAGCACCTACCAATTATTATTTTTTCTTTATTTTGAAGAAAGTGTTCATAAGGGCATGAGGTTTTTATATGATCTATGTCTTTGAGCTTTTGCATTGTTTTTCTGAAACAAGTTTTCCCACATTTTTCTCTCCCTCTCATATTTTTCTGCTTGTACACTAAAATCAGGGTATCAGAATGTATGTTGATTTGACATGGAGGGTTTCTAATTAAAGGATTTCTCTATCACTTTGTCCATATAAACTGATAGTTACAAAACCTGCAGTTATTTTCACACTGGTTATTTTAGAAATATTTAACATTAATAGTATGATAATTCCCTCATCAATTTTTTTGTTTTCCTCTATAAGAAGTATCTGTGTAATTCATCCATTCCAACTGTTTTCATTCTTCTGGTTTTATTTATAAGAAGATGTCAGGATTTATTTTATTCAGTTCCTCCAGCAACATGTGCATTCATTTGTCACTGGATGAGGATCTCACATTTAGAGTATCAACAAAATTTAAAATTTTTGGACAGTTTAAAAACTGCATGGTTCTTAGTATCCTCAGCCCCATTTTGAGTCACTCTGCTACTATCATTGCAGGGCAACTGGGTGGTATGATAGCCAGACCTGGAGTCAGGAAGATTTATCTTCTTGAGTTCAAATCTAACCTAAGACATTTACTAGCAGTATGACCATGGACAAAATCATTTAAACCCTGTTTGCCTCAGTTCCCTCATTTTCAGTGTCTCTGTCAAAAAAAAAATCCAAATAAGTTTATGGAGAGTTGGATACAACTAAAAATCAACTGAGTAACAGAACCATTTATAATTTTTCCATTTCATGGATCAACTTTTCCAAAATAGTTTCATCACTGTGTAGATAGCTTATTGGTAATTAATTAAGCTGGCCCTCAGAAGATTGATTTATTCATTTTGTTCCCAAGACCATACTAAAAACGTCCTTCCCATTGTGGGAGAACTTGCCCAAATTTATAGTCTGTGGACATAACCTTTGAGAATCCAGGTCTCTTCTGTGCTATGATGTATTGGAATAAATAGACTTTTATGAGAATATACTGTTAGGAGTCTCAAGAATTAGCCAATCAATCAATCAATCAATAATTAAGGAGATAGTATGTGTTAGACATTGAGGAAAGACCTCTTTTATGAGCCTGAGCTTCAGTGATACACCTATGGAAAAAATGGCAAATGAGAAAGTTATCCTTGAATTTTAATTTAGATATAATTAGGTAATCATCAAAGTGAATAACTGGGAGTTGATAAACTGAATATGTAATTATAATTGTGATATTTAATAAATATACATAAAGGTTAAATAAGGAATATTTATAAAAATCTCTATAAAATATGAATCTGTTGGACTTAAAAATTAAGGCTAAGAGGTGGATAAGAGGAGAGGGAAAAAAATCCTTATAAGGGGAAAAAAATGATAGTAGTTAGCATTAACATAATTTCAAAGAACTTTACATCCAAGCAGATCACAACCTGATCTTGATCCAGTTGAACTGACATGAAGCCAGGATATATAGTGCTCCTATTAGAACCCCTGAATATGATATATCATTATATACTCTATGGTTACCATTAACTAGTAACTGCTTCACACACACATACACATCAAGGACCACACCCAGGATAATGACATCACAATGTCAGTTTTTGAGTATTTAAGGAGAAATCTTTGCTGTTTCTGGCAAATATGTTTTAGTCTTTCGTAGTAGTAGTCCAGTAAGTTAGTTAACATAACTAAGCCACCAGAGTCTTCCTGTGAAAAACCCATCCACCTCGGTGAGTATCCATTGATCATTTCTATGCTCTCTCCTGGTGGGAGGCTGTCAACCAGCTGTTTGGTTCTTTCATTTGGGCTTCTGATCTCAGATCTAATATGGGATTTGATCCTGTAACCAGGATCCAAAGTGGGTTGGTATACATTCAGCCTCCAAGATTGGGGAGGAAAAGGGGATTCAATAAATCTGAAGATATTATGAGTTTCTAACATGGCATTCACTTATGTAAGTATTATTATTATATCTAAATTGCAAGTATAGTTCTAAACTTCCAGACATCTTTTACCCTCCCCCATATAAAAAGCACCTCCATCATAGTTTTAAAACTTTAAAGGAAAAAGGGAAATCTCAAAGATACCAGGAACTACTTTCTGAGAGCAAGTCATATATAATTCAACAATTCAAAAACTAATGTTTATCTACAAGGCACCAGAAGAATGAAAAGATTACCTGAGATGGCATCCTTACCCTCAGTTTGCTTGTAATCTAATGAAAGAAAATAAGACAAGCACAAATCATTTTAATACAACATAATATGTGAAGAGATAGTGATATGAGATTTCAGTGGAGGGTAAGATTGCTTGGGAGAAGATGAAAAAGAATTTCATGGAGGTTTATTGTTTTTATTCACATACACACAAACTTCACTTAGCCTGTTCTCAAAGTGCTTACTGCCTTTCTAGGAATTTTAACCTGTATACTTTGCAATATTTTACAATAATTCCTGAACAGTTTTAAAATAGCATGTGAATTCCTTCGATTTTCAGTAACCTCAATCTCTTATCTTTAATTGTTTACCCCAAATCCCACTAGCAACACCTTTGGGTAACTATTGTCTATATGCAGGTCTGGGTCACACTTCCAGGGCAAAGAAACTCTCTGGGGGTTAGTTCCAAGGGAATAAGGAACTTGTCTCAGTTCCAAAGTGCTATATAAATGGCTTATGAATACTTAGTCCAGAGTAATTAAATTTTTTTTGACATCTTAATAAATGGTACACCTGGGGTGGCTAGGTGGTGCAATGGATAGAGCACTAGCCCTGGAGTCAGGAGAACTTGAGTTCAAATCCGGCCTCAGACACTTAATAATTACCTAGCTGTGTGATCTCGGGCAAGTCACTTAATCCCATTGTTTTGCTAAAACAAATAAATGGCACACCTCTCTCTCTCAAGGAGAGAGGAACCAAAAGTGTCAGTTTAACTAATTTTTTTGTCCCACTGAATATATTGTTTATTTTTTAAAGTATATTAACAATTTCTTCATGAATATTTTACATTCTAGAGCAAACAATAAGCCTTTTTAAAACCCTTACAATGTGCTGGAAATGCGAAGACAAAAACAGTCCCTGCCCTCAGTGAGCTAACATTTTAATGTGCAGTCATATACATAAATAGATATAAGGTGTATGCAAAAAAGATACCCTTTGAGCAAAAAGATTTGGGGTCCAAGTGCTATTTCTAAACTGGTTAAGTAATTTAACCTCTCTGAGTTTCATTTCTTTATCTGCAAAGGTAATATATCATACTACTCAAATCAAAGGGTTGTTTGTGATATATGCACTTTGTAAATTATAAAATATTATATAATTAGAAATTGTTATTATTATTATTGCTGAAATTTCCCATTACCTACTACACATTTTTTTTTTAAAGTTTTTGCAAGGGTTAAGTGGCTTGCCCAAGGCACACAGCTAGGTAATTATTAAGTGTCTGAGACCGGATTTGAATTCAGGTACCCCTGACTCCAGGGTCCGTGCTCTATCCACTGCACCACCTAGCTGCCCCCACACTATTCTTAATGTCAAACTCTGTTCAGTTTGAAAATGTTAAAGAACATATGGACACTACCATAAGTTCCTAGGGTTTCAAATTAAGAAACTTAGCTTCATTACTCTTTAAAAAAATATGTAAGGACACTAAATGATATGATATGCTTTTATTTTTTAAAATTAATGTATTTATTCTCAAATCACATTGGTAAACATAGTCCCCCCTTCTCCCCCCAAAGATAAACTTCAAGAAAAATAGTGAGAAAAAAGATTACTTCAGTCTGTAGTCAGATATTATCAACTCTGTCTCTGAGATCACATCCTTTATCATAAGTTCATCAGAAAAGTTGCTTCACTATTTTTTCCCCGCAGTTGCTATTACTCACTGTATTTCCCTCCATCCTATTCCTCCCCACTCCCATTTATTCTATTCTCTCTCTTCTTTCACCCTTTCCCTACTCAAAAGCATGTTGTAACTAACTTCACTCTCCCATAATCTTCCCTCTTTTTTCACCTACTCCCCCCACTGCCCCGCCCATCCTGTCTCTGTTCTCCTATCTCTTTCCTCTCCTTTTTTTCCTCTAGGGTAAGATAGATGTCTTTACCCTATTGAATTTGTATGTTATTTCCTCTCTGAGTCATTTCTGACGAGAATGAAAGGTCATTCATTCCCCTTCACCTTCCCCACTTTCTCCACTGCAAAAGTTTTTTCTTGACTCTTTTTATATGAAATATCTTAGTCCATTCTACATCTCCTTTTCCTTTCTCCCAGGACATCCCTTCCTTGCCATTGACTCCATCTTTATATTATATTATATTATGTCTTCATATTCAGCTCTTTCCTGTGCTTTGTCTATATATGCTCCTTCTAACTGCTGTAATAAATGAGAAGGTTCATATGAGTTATCAGTATCATCTTCTTTGCAGGAATACAAGCAGTTTAATACCATTAAATCCCTCATAATCAGCCTTTCCTGTCCTCTCTTTGCTTCACCTGAGTCATGTACTTGGAGATCAAGCTTTGTGCTCAGCTCTGGTAATTTCAACAGGAAAGTTTGAATTCCCCGTTTTCGTGTAATGTCCATCTTTTCCCCTGAAAGAGAGGATGTTCAGTTTGCTGGGTAGTTGATTCTTGGTTATAATTCAGGCTCTTTTGCCTGCTAGAATATCATATTCCAAGCCCTACAAGTCCTTAATATAGACACTGCTAAATCCTGTGTAATCCTGCCAGTAGCTCCATGATATTTGAATTGTTCTTTCTGGATGCTTGTAATATTTTCTCTTTGATTTGGGAGTTCTGGAATTTGGCTATAATATTCTTGGGAGTTTTCATTTTGGGATCTTTCAGGAGGATATCAGTGGATTCACTCAATTTCTATTTTACCCTTTGCTTCTAGGATTTCAGGGCATTTTTCCTGGATAATTTCTTTAAAAATGAAACTTAGACTCTTTTTCCTAGTCATAACTTTCATTTAGCCCAATAATTTTAAAATTCTCTCTTGGATCTCTTTTCCAGGTCTCCAGGTCAGTTTTTTCCCAATGAGATATTTCACATTTTCTTCTAGTTTTTTATACTTTTGGTTTTGTTTGATTGACTGATTCCTCACAAAGTCATTGGCTTCCTTTAGCTCCATTCTACATTAGAAGGAGTTGTTTTCTTCAGAGAGCTTTCTTATCTCCTTTTCCATCTGGACAATCCTGTTTTTTTAAGATATTCTCTCATTTGCCTTTTGGGTTGCTTTTTCCATTTGACCTCAACTGGTTTTTAACATGTAATTTTTTTCTTGATTTTCATTTTTCTTGGAGGCTTTGGATACAGAAACTTTGACTTTGTCATCTTCTGAGTATATATTTTGATTCTCCATGGGGCTAAACTAATTGTCTATACAGTATATCTATGCAGAGAAGGGGGGACTGTTTAGTTTTACAAAAGACTATTGTAGTAATGTGAGAATAAATACATTTAATTTTAAAAAATAAAGACATATTGTATCATTTAGTGTCCTTACATATTTTTTAAAGAGTAATAAAGCTAAGTTTTTTAGTTTGTCTATGCAAGTTTTCTTCCATTGTCTGCTCATTTCTCCAGCCTATGATCTGATTTTAACACACTTTCCCAAGCTTCTCCCACCTTAATTCCTTCAAGGTCTTATGAGAGACTCTGACTGCTCTTCTGGCCTGTGCTCTGTTCTGTGGATGACCATAAGCTCCCCCCTCTGCCCTGGAGTTGTGAGAAGGGTCCCTGCTCTGCTCTGGCAGCACTGGGGCCCAGATTGGGCCTTAGATTTCAGTATGGGTAAAACATCAGAGTCCTGTTCCAGGGATAGTGGAGAGACCTCGACAATCTCCCCAGACCCCCTTAACATCTATGGACTGAGCTCTCTGGAAGCCACTGCTGGATGGTTCTGCAGATTCCTGGGAAGAGGCTAGACTGAGGCCTGCGCTGGCTTGGGCTTCTTACTCACCCTGGTATGACAGTTTTCCCCACTGATCTTCCAGGTTGTCCTTAGTGATCCCTGGGCTGAGAGATCTGAACTCCCCCCCCCACCCACTTCAGCTGCCATGGACCCAAGTACCCCTAGGCTCTCAGGAGCCCCAGGGCAATTCCTGAAAGACTGGAGCTAATTCACTTCAGGCAGATGTTGCACTGAGATCCTTTCTAACCCTGGTGGAACAGACACATCCCTTGGATCTTCCTAGTTGTCTTGGGCCAGTTTCACTCAGTCTTTCTGTGGGTTTCACCACTCTAGAATTTGGTTAGAGTCATAATTTTAAGGCATTTGGAGTGGTCTGGGAATTCCTGCCTCCATGCTGCCATCTTGACCCCACCCCAATTTAGCTAGATCATGAAGAATGGGTGGTTTTCAAATTTATTGTGACACAGGTTAATTCCATATTACAAAAGAGTTTAAAATCAATAATCTAAATGACAACTCCTATTGTCTTCTCTTCTCAAAGAGGACTGATGACATATAGGGTGAAACCTTAACTTGCAGGTTAATTGGATTTAAGTGAGGCAGAGTCTAAAGTCATCAGAGTCCAGTAGCAAGACAGGTCAAGATGATTGCATTGGCCCTGGATGCAGTGGGAAATCCTGAACTTTTTCAGTTCAGGTCTTTCCTAGGTCCCAGTTTGAGGCAACACCCATTCAGTAGTTAAAGGCTATGTAAGAACCGAGGCAAAAAGTTTGCTTTCAAAGAATAATCCTCAATAGTTTTTGACCAGAGGGGCGGCTAGGTGGCGCAGTGGATAGAGCAACAGCCTTGGAGTCAGGAGTACCTGAGTTCAAATCTGGCCTCAGACATTTAATAATTACCTAGCTGTGTGGCTTTGGGCAAGCCACTTGAAAAATAGAAAAAAAAGAAAAAAAAGAAAAAAGTTTTTGACCAGAAGCAATGCTTATTTACATTCATGCTGAACCATTAAAACCCAAGCAATGAGTCAGCAATCTCTTAAGTGGTATGGACAAGATCAAATATATCACACATCTGTGACACATGACTGGGGAGAAACTGTCCTTCTCATACATATCTCTACCGCCTTCCCCCATACTTGTCTGCAAGCTCATAATTCATTCTTCTGTATTCAATATTGCCCTTTCCCCTTCCTCTTTCAAGATGCAAATACTCATGAGAGGAGTAATACATCAGGTTTCTAACTAGCCTGAGATCTGAATGAATGACAGACATTCTTCCTGATAGGAGCAATATGTTATAAGAAAACACTAGATGCCTGCTACAAATGAAGTTGGGAGTATAAGGAAACATTAAGGAAGGAGAATTGGGTAGCTATATGAAGGAGAAATTTTATCTACTTATGCCTAGAGTCCTAGACTAAGCCTTTAGTAAAGGGAAGCTTGCTCTCTTGGAAGCTTGGTTCAGACTATCTGATGCCTAATGGTCTACAATAAATGGTTTAGATGTTTAGCTGTTTGAGCTGTTAGCTAAGGAAGTTTGGCACATTAGAAAGCAGAAAGAATTAGGAATCAAGAGCCCTAAATCCCAGTCTAATTGTCTGTGTTACCTTGGGCAAGGTCAGTTACTTATAGTATTAAGATATGTATATTTTAGAGGGCTATACTTTCATTATCTAAAAAAATGAGTTTGAATTAATCCTCTCTATGTCCTTTCCAGTTTTTATATTCTTTTTACAATTGTTGTATTGTTTTGGCTCTTATTTTAATTTTCTTAGCCAACATTACAAAGTTTCATTTCTCACATCTTTGAATTCATTTTTTTTTGAGGGGGCCTGGAGCTGAACTTCTGGTTTTATTAGTATAGAGAACTCACCATAAATTAGATACAGTTAATCTACTAAATGCAGATATGCAAATATTCTATAATTTATAGTCTTAGAGTTGCCTTAGAGTTAGTGATTAATTGACTTGCCCCAGCATCAAACAGTAAGTCAGTAATAAGGCTCAACCACAGTTCATCCTTAGACCAAACTGTCTTTCAAAAACTTTGTTTTGCATTGTCACTTAGCCATCATTAAACACCCCTACTTTCAGGAATTAGACAGACTGCTTACCTGAGTGAGAGCTATTGGAGATCTATTTATTCCAGCTCCCTTCCATTTAACATATGAGGAAACTGAGATTCATAAAGTCAAAACCATCTGTCCAGTCAGTGTAGTTAGAAACAGAGCTGAGAAACTATAGCTGAGATTATACTTTGTAATACCTCAGAGAGTAAGATAATGGGGTTCTAATTCTCATTCTATTATGATGTTAAGATGCTGTTTCTCTTGGATTTCTCTGGGCTTTCATTTCCTCATCTTCAGAACAGTTTTCACAACACCACTCTCTTGGTTTTTCTTCTTAGTTGGATCCTCCTCCAAATCAGACTTTAACTCTAAATGTCCCTCTGGGTTCTATCTCAGATTCCTTTTCTATTCTTCCTCTGTTACTTCACTTAGTGATCTCATCAGTTCACCTGGATTTAATTACCATTTTTATGCTGATAATTTTCAAATCTACTTATCTTGCCATAATATCTCTGCTGATTTCTAGTCTCAGATCTTCAACTGCCTTTCAGATATATCATAGTGGATTGTCCCATAGAAATCTTAAACTCATGATATTCAAAACAAAATTTACTTTTTCCCCTCCCCTAAACCCTTTCCCCTTCTCTCCCCCCCCCCCCCAACTTCCCTATGACTGTGGAGGGTCCTCCCATCCCTGAGACTCACAATCTAGTTTTTCTGGATTCCTCACTACATCTCATTCCCATATCCAGTTTGTTGCCAAAGTCTATAGATTTCAGTTTTGCATCATCTCTTGTATATACCCCCTTCTCTCTCCTGATATTGTAATGCCCTCAATCTCCTCCTACCTAGATTATGGTAATAGTCTGCTGGTTGCCTGGATCAGGTCTTTTCCCATTCTAATCCATCCTTCAATCAGTTGCTAATATGATTTTCCTAACACAAGTTCAATCATATCATTCCCATACTTAGTAAGCTCCGGAATCCATTATTGTATCCAGAATCAGATACAAATGCTTTGGCATTCAAAGCTCCCATCTTTCAAGTCTTCACTGACCTTCATTCATCCAACTGATACTCTTTAATGACATTGCCCTCCTGACTGTTTCACAAACTAGATAATTCCATCTACTGGCTCTGGGCATTTTCTCTGGATGATCTCCATGCTTGGATTGCTTCTTCCCTCTACTCCAACTACTAACCTCCCTGGCTTCCTTTAAGATCCACCTTCTACAGGAAGGATTCCCCATCCTCTCTAAATTCCAGCACTCTCTTCTGTCAATTATTTCCTAATAATCCTATACAGTTTGCTCGGTATGTATCTGTTGTCTCCCCCATTAGATTGTAAGCTCCTTGAGAGCAGGGCACTGTTTTTTGCATCTTTTTGTATCTTTGGTATCTTTTGTATCTTTAGGACCTAGAACATAGTAGATAATGTTTATTCATTAACTGATTGAAATATGCCATTTGTAAAGTTTCATGTAACAGCTAAGTGGCACAAAAGAGAGAGCTACAGGCCTGAAGTCTGAAAGATATGAGTTCAAATGCAGTCTCAGAGACTTTACTAGCTGTGTGTCCACCCGCGGTGAGACACTTTGCCTCCATTTCCTTATCTATAAAACAAGTTGGAGAAGGAAATGGCAAACCACTCCAGTATTTTTTGACAAGAAAACTCCAAATGGAGTTAGTCAGATACAACTAAACAAACAGACAAAAAACAAACCCAAACCCAAACCCAAGATCTTTCCCAGCTCTAAAATTCTGATTTTTAAAATAGAGGCCAGTAGCAAATCTGCCACTGCTTCCCTAGGTCTTTCCCAATTGTATTCCTTCCCTCTTGATTTTTTTGACAGTTTCATCTATATTTGACCAAATTAAATGTATAATGTAAATATTTTTACCAGGTTTTTCCTTCCCTCCTTTGTCTTAGAAAGGACAGGAAAACAATTTCCCACAAATATGTTTAGCTGTAAATTCAAGAATATGTAAGAGTAATGGAAGTCTGTATGATACATTAGCCTTTTAAGGTCACTCTGGACATTGAGCAAGAGGTCTTGATATTTTTACCGGGAGGAGCTACTGGTCCTTAATTTTTAATCCCCTTAGAATCAGAGAAACTGGACCATGGTAAAACAACTGTAAAATGCCAGACTAGATTAGTCCAAAGGCTTCATTTACACAGATGGCAGTAGAGGCAGGCCAGGTGACTTAGTCTTAGTCACAGGGTTTATAAGCAGTAGCATAGAGGGAATTTGAACTCAGTTTCTCTGATTGTGAGTGCAGTCTGCACCCTCAGTCTGCATCTCAAAATGGTGCAATCAACAGACATACACCCCCCCCCCATTAAAATGGCCATTCTTGAAATTAATTCCTAAAAATAGCCTACAGCACAGAGAAAAGCTATAGAAAATGAGAAAGACAATGGGGAAAAAAATAAGGCAATCGATGAGTGTATTTTAGGACTTTTTTTTTCCTGCAGATGGAGAATTTCAACAGAAAGATTACTTAATTAGTGGCATTTGCACAGAATACTCACCTCAAGTAGCTGGGAAAAATACTGAAAAAATGTAAAAATAAATACAAAACATGTGATACCTTTATTCTAAGAATTTAGATGAGTGCAGTTTTTGTTTTTACTCTTTTTTGAAAATGGACACATATTTCATAAAATTCTAGCTCTCCTCATCCTTTACCCTTAGTTGTTCAGTTGTGTCCAATTCTTCATGACCCTGTGAACCACAGCACTCCAATATTGTTGATGGGATTTTCTTGGCAGATACCAGAGTGGTTTGTCATTTCCTGCTTCAGTGGATTAAGGCAAAAAACAATTGTCTTGCCCAGGGTCACACAATGAGTGAGTGAGGGCAAATTTGAACTCAGATCTTTTGATTCTAGACCTAGCACTTTATACACTGAACTCTACTTTAGCCACCTCCTCAGTTACTGCCTAAGAATTCTGAATTATTTCATGAGGAAAGTATACAACAAATTCTTGGATTCAGATTGCTGAAAAGGGACCCTTAGAATCCTAGCCTTATGCATTTTTAAAGGGGAGAAGCTGAGGCCTAGGAAAGGAAGATATAAGTCCCAATTGAGCTTGGATTGGTCTTTACACAGGTCCTGCTTCAGAATGTAAGCTGCTGGAGAGTAATGACTATATTAATTCAATTTACTGTGCCACAATTTTTTTCAGAGATGCTGAAGCTCTTCCTAGGAGAAAAGATTTTGTTACAAAAATAAACTGAATTGGGGACAGAGGTACAACCTCCTTTCAGAAAAAAAAAAATCTAGACCTTATTCTAGTTCCAGGATTACCAATTACTGGTTTCTAAGCATCCCTTAAGAGTCTCTTTCCAGAATAATTTTGGGTTTTCTACTAGCACCAAAGCCTCTCTTTTCCCTTCATTTAATATCTATATATCTTGAATCAACCTATTTACATATTGTCTCTTCCTCTCTCCCTGCCCTCAAGTAGATGCATGATCCTTGAGAACAAGAGACATGTGTATGTGTGTGTGTGTGTGTGTGTGTGTGTGTGTGTGTGTGTGTGTGGTGTCCCCAGGGATTCAAAATATAATTAGCCAAGAGCCTTGCATACATAGTCAATTCTTTTTTTGGGGGGGGTTTGTTTTTTCAAGGGAATGGATTTAAGTGACTTGCCCAAGGTAGACAGCTTGCCTGGCTAGACAATTAAGTGTTTGAGTCCAAATTTGAACTCAGGTCCTACTGATTCTAGGGCCAGTACTCTATCCACTGCACCACCTAGCTGCCCCACATTGTCGTTTCTCAATAAATGTTTTTTGACTGATTGATGAGCCAAACCTAAAACAGAGAAGGACTGGGGGAAAGTCAGCAGGTCTCTGACATGCCTTGCAGGCCTTCTCAAAGCTCTTCTAGCTCTAGTGAGAAGACCACAAGATATGACTTTCCCACACCAGCAGCTGATAGCAACCAAAGGAGGAAGTTAGATGAAAACAACTTCTTTTAAATATAGGGTTTTCCTAAGTCATTAGGGTCTGTTCTCAGAATCTTTGTGACCTCCTCATTGTTACCTGGAATATAAAGGAAAAATTGACCTTTCTTCTTTGCTTCTGGTCTTTACTGGTAGAACTTAGATTCACTTTTAAAACAATTATTTTGCAAGGTAATGGGGTTAACTTGCCCAAGGCCACGCAACTAGGTAATTATTAAGTGTCTGAGGCTGGATTTGAACCCAGGTACTCCTGACTCCAGGGCCAGTGCTCCATCCACTGCACCACCTAGCCACCCCAAAACAATTACTTCTCAGCTATTCATGGATTAATGAACAGTTTGTAGATTATCCATGACCTCATTTTTACCCCTTTCCACCATTCTCTAACTTTGTGCTGTTTTATCTGTTGTTTAAGGAGAATAGAGAAAGCTCCCACAAGACATTGTTAGAACCCTCACCTCCATGACTGACTAATACCTCTATTAAACAAAAACAGAAACAAAACAGTACATGGGCAGTGACTCAAGTATTTTGACTTGAAGGGCATTAGGAAGGCCTCCCTCTGCCCCCTTATATCTCATCACCCAGGTGCCCTATACCCAGAATTTTATCATTTGAGTTTTCATTGCCCATCCTTCAGTCTCTTTGGGAATGGGACTGGATCTGTAATTTCTTTGCTTATAGGTAATTTCCTGTTGCAGTATTAGTCTGGGAGCCTGGGAAACTGAAAAGTTAAGACATGCTTAGGGTCACCCAGCCAGCTGCTGTCAAAGATAGCACTTGAAAACATAGATCTCCAGAGGTCTTCCGAATCACCTGTGCTGCCACTTGACCCTCATTTAAAATTCAAATATTCCTTTAAAATATTTCCTTCACCTGAAAGACTCTACTCTTCTTATTTTCTTCCCTAATTGGCCAGAAGCAAAAAGAACTCACTTAGGGACCTGAAAAAACCCACTCTTTCTCCTCCATGTGAAGGTACACCTTCTTATAGCCACTCCTCTCTGGCTCATGCTGGAAAAGGAATTGGGTTCATCAACTCTAAAGCAGGATTTCTTTTGTAATACAGAACTCCTCAAAGGCAAGGTAATCTTTCCTGCAGAAAAGAATGTTTGGTCACCCTAACACGGAGGTTACTACTCCGACATAGAACAGAATGTAAGAGGCAGAAGGACCTTCAAACACATTTCATCTCAGAAGCCTAGAGCAGTGTAGGGAATGGGTTTATGATCAAACAATGTCGGTGCTCAGAGAGAGGCTCACATTTTCCCAAATATCTTCTCCTGACTAGACCTGAAGTGGATAATGCCTGAAATCAGAAAGTACACTGAGCAGCAGAAAATTTTAAAATAGCAGTTTCTAAGGGAATGCCAGGGAGAGAAGCTTGCTTTGTCTTGATGAAATCCATGTCCATGTTAGTCTTTGGCTTTGGTTCAGAGCATCTTCTTCGAGACACCTTCCTCTCCTTCCCACCAAGTTCCCTAAGGGTGATAGAAGAATCTCCAGTTAGGCATCTTGGTATAGCTTGGTATAATTCCGTGGAAAAAGTAAAGAGCTAATGAGACCTAGAATCAGAAACTCTAGGCACAGTCCTGGTGTAACTGAGTAGGTCACCTAATTGCCCTAAGCCTCAGTTTCCTTCTCTGTAAAATAAGGTTGGTTTAGATGTGCTCTAAGCACCTTCTAGCTCTCCAGATCTATGATTCTAGGAAGGTTTCTTTCAAAATACATTCTCATGGAGATTGGAAAGGTAGGATCAAAATAGGTTATAGAGGATTTTGAAAGCCAAAGAGGAATTTTGGACTTGATCCTGGAGGCAATAGGGAGCCACTGGAATTTATTGAACTGGAGTTTATTGGTCTTATTTTTTGTCTGTTGTATCTTCACAATTCTTTGCTCACCCATCACCAAAAGAAACCAAATCCCATATTCAGTTTCCTTTGCAGTTCCTGATAAAAACCACAAACTCAGCTTCTCATTCCCTTGGGAGGCAACACTGTGGTATGGTAGAAAGAGGGAGGTCTTTTTGGGGTCAGAAACATTCATATTCTGGTTTCTTGCATTGGTGAGACCTTAGGTAAATGACCAAGTGAAGTGCCTTCCCTTGGGCTCTCTGGGCATCAGTTTCCCCTTCAGAAAAGTGAGAAGACTGGGAAAGTTAATATTTTGGGTCTGAAATCTTAGATCTCACCAGACCCTGCTCCTAACCTTTTGTGATATGATTCTATGTTTCTTTCACTTGTGGTTGTTCAATCCTTTCATTCATGTCTGATTGTCAACTCATTTGAGCTTTTCTTGCCAAAAGATACCGGAGTGGTTTGCCATTTCCTTCTCCAATTCATTTTGCAAAAGAGGAAACTGAGGCAAATAGTGTTAAGTGACTTGCTCTCCAGAATCAGAGCTAATAAATATCTGACCAAATTTGAACTCGTTTTTCCCTGACTCTGGGCCCAGAAGTCCAACTGCTACCTAGCTGTCCCACATTTCACTTATATTATGCCATTTTTGAATAGATTTGCAAATCTTAAAGGTTATGTACATTTTCATAATTATTACTTAAGAGACAGTGCAGAATCATGGAAAGAGTCTTAAGATTTGGAGTCAGGAAATCTGAACTTGAATCTTGACTCTTAAGGAGAACCCTGTTTTAAAGTTGAGGGAAATGAGGCAAATAGAAGCCAAATGACTTGCCTCTTAAACAGCTAAGTGTCTGAGGCAGGATTTAAATCTAGTTCTTCCTGATTCTGAGTCCACTGCTCTATATTCTGTACTAACTAGCTGCCTTTAGATACAGTGGTAGGCTTAGAGTGGGGAAAGACCCAAGTTTGCAGTATAATACTCGGTCACTCATGTGTCATCTTGGGCAAGTCATTCAATCTCTCAACCTCACCTCTTCATCTGAAAAAAAGATAATAGGACCTAGCATTGTAAATATCAAATGTGATGATATTTGTAAAAAACTGTAAGATGTTAGCTAAAGTTCAAAGATAGTGTAAAAATTGGACTCCAACCCAAGTCCTCTGTCTCCAGATTCATTATTGTTTCTATTACATGATGCTTTTATGTAAAGGGATATCATCAGAAAAAATAAGTGGTATAGGGCAACATTTATTAACTGAATACTGTATATTAGGCAACTGTACTGGCAGTTATCCTCAGTTCCCTGCTTTATTACTTATCTCCTAGATTGATTTTTCTAGGTTATGTATATCCTCTTTTTCCCCCCCCTCTTTTATGGCTCTCAGCTAGGAGGACCTCAATAGGAAGTTCCATTCAAATTCTGACACAATGGATGGAGAGGTGGAGATAGTCAAGGAAGACCTGAATTCAAATCTGACCTTAGTGTCATAGTATATAGCTGTATGGTCCTGGACAAGTCACTTAACTTCTGTTGTCTGTTTCCTCAGCACTACCTCCCAGGATTGTGAGGATCAATTGAGAATAAGGGTCTTAGCAAAGTACCTGGGTAAGAGTAGGTGTTAAATAAATGCATATTTCCTTCCTTGAAAAGGAGATAATTTCTCCAATTATCTTCTGCTTTTCTCAATTTTTCTACTACCATCAAATAATCAAGAATTTTATCAAATGCCTACCGCATGTGCCAGACACAGGCATTTGGAATGGAAAGACTTAAAAAACAAAATGGCTCAAGTTGCTTAGATTCCATAGGATGTAAAATATAAATTCTATTTTTGTTGTCTTTCTCTCTACCCTCTCCCTCTAATCATTTTATTACCTTTTCCCTTCTCTGACCACTCCTGTTAATTTCTCAGTATTCATTTGAGCATTCCAAGCTTTAGTCATTTCATTTTTCTTTGCATGTTATTCTGGTCCCTCAAAACTGAAACAGTTGTGTTTATAACCCCTTAACCCAGGTGTGATCTTGAACAGTTTGTGCTTCCTGACCAGGTTACACACAATTCCTCTTTCAGAAAGCCCTTCCTTATATTCTCCAAGCCAGAACACACTGTTCTTGACTAAGCATTCCCTCATTCTTGTGGTTTCTTGAACCATATTGACTACATGTCTTTGCTTTGTTTCACAGACCAGCATTTTTTCTCTGTTCCTAAAAAGTTGTAATCTGTGATCACAGATTTCCACATTGGCCAGCCATATTCTTCAGTCCAAATTTCAGGCAGACCTAATACTTTTATTTGAACTGTTCACACCTCACTAAGTCTTTTTAACCAAAGTACAATGCTTCCTGTATCCACTGATCCACTCTGGCAGAGAATGAATGAAATTTTTAACCTAGGACAACTTTGGGGAATTGCCATAAATGTCCCTTCCTCCCCCCGACCTTGAGACATTTCCAAATGAGTTCAATTTCTCTTTTAATCTGAACATCACATCAAATTTCTCACTTCAAGGATTTTAAAATTGCAGCAAATAGGCCCCAATTTATTTCAATTAAATTGATGTTTTCTCTTGCTGGGCAGATGCCCTCATTCCCATATAGAAAAACTTGATTATTCTTCCTTTGGAAAGATCTTCCCCTTACTGAGGTTGCATAAATTCTTTTGTCCCATCTATCATTTTTTTCCTCCTTCCTCTCATGAAGAAGACACTACAAATCTACCAGCAAGATGTGTTCCATCCCTCTCTCTTCATCTTGCCATCTTGACACAATATATGTCAAGATTCATTCCAGTAATTTTTGTGGCAGTAGAGAACTAGAAGTGAAGTGGTCTATTCAAACAATTGGGGAAGGTAGTATGACTGCAATGGAATATTATTATGCAGTAAGATATGAAGAATTCAAATAAATATGGGAGGATTTAAATGAATTGATGCAAAGCAAAATAACTGGAACCAGGAAAACAAGTACCATTTTCACAATGACTAAAATAATGTAAATGAAACTCACTAAATGATAATGTTCCTAGAGAACAGATAATGAATCATAACTTCTCTCTCAAAACAAAAAACAGGTCTTGCTAAGGCAGAATGTGATTAAGGTCTGAGTAATCACCAGGTCAAAGAATGTTTTTACTTAACTATTTTTCTCTTTTACATTAAAAAGACTCAGTTCATGGAAAGAGAGAGAGCATTTGAAAATAAAAGATATCATATTTTTTAAAAATGTATGATCCTGGGGCAGCTAAGTGGCACAGTGGATAGAGCACCGGTCCTGGAGTCAGGAGGACCTGAGTTCAAATTCAGCCTCAGACACTTAATAATTGCCTAGCTGTGTGGCCTTGGGCAAGCCACTTAAGCCCATTTGCCTTGCAAAAACCTAAAAAAAAAATGTGTATGATACTAATTCCTGTTGATTCCACTTTAGACACAGCCTAGTTAATCTTGAACCCAGCCCATTTCAAACAGTAATTATCTCTCTAGCCTGTGTGGAAGGTAAGAATTCTGTGAGTCAGATCTGCTAAAATCTTTGTGCTCTGGTCCACTCAGTCTTATTACCTGTTCTTGAAGATGTTTCTCCTGGGGAAACTAAAGAAAAGACCTATCAAACAGACAAAATTTGGACATTATCCCTGGGCTTATGAAAAATTATCTACCTGATCAAACTACCTGGGAAGGCACCTATGAAATTCAATCACTCCAAAGCTTAATCAGTCAATGCCTCAGGAGGCAATCAAAAATACCTCTCTCTCTCTCTCTCTCTCTCTCTCTCTCTCTCTCTCTCTCTCTCTCTCGGCAGGGTTACTGAACGAATGGAAGGAGGAAATATGCCATAGGTATAGATGAATTTGCAGTAAGGTGATTTTTTTCCCCTTCAAAATTTTCAGAATATCTTTCCAGACAAAATGAAGAAATAGGACTGGATGAGCTCAGACAAATAATGTAACTTTAAAGGATCAGGATTAGGGCTTGAAGGGAACCATATAGACCCTTCATTTTACAGATGAAGAAATGGACTCAGATTTTTTCTCTATCATGCTATCTTGGTGGGCAAAATATTTTGAACCTAGTGATCACTAGCATCACCTCTAATTTTAAAAATCTATACTTGTAACTGGATTCAAAGTTGATTAACATATCAAAATCAATTTGGAAAGGGAAGAGGTAGGGATGGAACAAATAATTAAGCATTCATTTTCCTTTAGTGGCTTCAATGTTTTTTGTCCTCCAGTTTTGAAGACCACAACATCAGGGAAATGATGCCATGACAAAGCACATGAATTGGATTTTCTTGAGGAGTTGCTGTGCTAAGTCACCAGCCTCACTTTCTCCTCCAGAGCCATCTGGCTCCAGTGGTCAGATATGAATCAGGATGATTGGAGATGGGCCTAGGCCAATCAGGGTGTTAAGTGATTTGCCCAAAGTCATGTAGCTAGCAAGAGTCATGTCTGAGGTCAAATTCAAACTTCCTTCCTCCTGACACCAAGGCCAGTGCTCTATCCATTGCACTACCTAATTGCCCTTCAGTGGCTTGGTTTTAATTCTACAAAATTTCATTTCTTCCCCTCCAATAAACTTATCACCTGAAATCTCATCACCATGCTGATGGACTCAGATTTGACAACACCTCCTCATCTCCCTCAGTTGTTTCTTCCCTCTGATTGGAGGGCAGGAGGATGAAGCAGTAAACTTCTTCCAAACTCTTCTTCTATAGAGGGCTCAGAACCTTCCAGGTCACTCTCTGTAGATCTATCTCTGTAGATCTATAGGAATTTGATTCCAGGTAACTTCAAATCCTTGGGTCCCTTCCTCCTTTGGAATTTCCTTTTGTTGTCTTCCTCCATTAGATTGTAAGCTCCTTGAGGCTGTCTTTTTCTTTCATGTTGCCCAACACTTAGCATATTAAGTATTAAGCACTTAATAAATGTTTATTAAATTGAATTGAAATTGAAAAAGCATATCTATGCTCCTCCTAGTGTGCTAAGCACTTTACAAATACACTTGTTTGATTACTTAAATAATGTTGATTAATATGCTCAGTCAATCTGGAGGAATATTTCTGGTTGAATGCCTACAAGTGTCTGTCTTTGGATGTGTTCTGTTCAATATTTTTATCAATGCATTGGAAGACAACACAGATGCCAGAAAATGGATATTTATCAGATGTGTCTGTGGTGTATGCTAAGAGTTTATATATTGGATGACAAGATCATGATTTAAGAAGATATTGATAGAGTAGAAGGATGAGCAGAATCTAGTTAGTTTATTCAGATAAACTTATACCTATAGATATTTCTTCCAATAATGTAGCTCATAATCAAGTATCATCCTATGTACCACTTGAGGCAGCATCAGGTAGTACATCAGAAATAGAACTGTGTCTGGAATCAGGAAGGCCAGGTATCAAATCTGGCCTCAGATACTTACTAGCTGTGTGATACCGGACAAGTCACTTAATCTTTCCCTTAATTTCTTCACCTGTAAAATGAAAATAAGGATAGCACCTACCTCCTAGGATCACATGACATAATAATTGTAAAACATTTATTTGGCAGAGTGCCTGGCTTCAGAGTCTTCCACACTGTCAATATCTTCTTAAATCATCTTGTCATCCAATTTATCAACATTTTTTGGCATGCACCATAGACACATCTGATAAATCTTCATCTTCTGACATCTATGTTATCTTCCAATGCATCTATAAAAATGTTGGACAGAATGCATCCAAAGAGACACTGCTGCTTTACTAATGCTTCTTCCCTTCTCTACTCTTAAGTCCCAGCTTCTATCTTGACATTTAGGGTGCCCATGGAGGACACAGGCTGTCCTTTGGTTACCTCTTGCTTTCATCACATGGCAAACCCATTTTCTTGACCATATTTCTTTGATAATATTCTCCTCTGCTTTTCCTTTGTTGTAACTTATTGTAGCTTGCTTGTACCTAAGTTTAGTAAGACTGAATGAGTCTTTTACTTGAATTCAGGTAAGTCAGTCAACCAGAATTTTATTTAGTACTTGAAATGTTCCTGATTCTGAACAAAATTTTTTTTTTAATCAAAGTCCTTGCTCTCAAGGAGCTTCCCAGTCTAATGGGGTGGGGTGGGGGGAACCTGCAAACAACTATGTATAAATAAAATACACAAGAAAAGTTGAAGGTTGTCTCAAAAGGAAGATGGTAAAGTTAGGGAGGACTAGAAAGGCTTCTTGCTGAAGGTAGGACATTAGCTGAGACTTGAAAGGCATTCAGGGAAAGCAAAAAAAAGATAAGGGAGAGAGCCCCAGGCATATGAAATACCTAGGTGGGTCAGGTTTTGGAGAATTCTATTTGAAGGACAACAAGGCTCTTGTCATTTTATCACATAAGTATAGAAGAATTCAAAAATTGAGGCTAGAGTTGGGGAGAGGAGATCTTAGTTTCTTCTTCTTGAGATTTTAGCAAATTGAAGAATTAATATGCATCAGTCTATAGTGCACTGAGAAAAGCAAAACATTAAGCTCCGGTGATAGAAATAAAGTGTGTAGAACAAGAGTAGTGATAATCTCATTTCACTGGTCAAATAACATTGGGATCATTGTGTTGAGTTCTGGGTGCCACATTTTAGAAAGGAATTTAATGCACTTGAAATGACCTAAATGAAGACAAATATGATGGTGAGAGGATTAAAAACTTCATCCAGAACTGGTTGAAGGAACTAAGGAGTGGGCCTGTTATCAGAGTAGCCAGTTTGAAAACATGGAAGGGATTTAGTTTCATAACTTGCCTCTGGCCCTTACTAGCTACACAACCTTGGACAAGTTACTTCCTCCCTCTGAAACTGTTCTCTCAAAAAACGGGAATAAGCTACTCCTTTGGTAAATCCTAAAGCATTACAGAGATATACATGGTCATCATTGTTATCTCAGAGAATGGTTTGGGGGGAAGGGGACCTGTTAACTCTCTTCAAATAGATGAAAGATTTTCATGCAGAAAAGAGATTGTACTGTTTTCTACTTAATCTCAGGGCAGACCTGAGGTAAAAGTTACAAGAAGACAGATTTCTGTACAACATAAAGAAAAATGTCCTAAACAATTAAGAGCTCTCTAAAAATAAATGGACTGCTTTAGGGAAGGGAGGAGTTTCTCATCACCAGAGGCGCATAAGCAGAAGTTACATGACCAGGAGTGCCTTGACCATTGTTGTGTAGCTATTAAGAGGCAGAGCAGAGTTATAAAAACCAAAACTCTTCTATCCCAGTTGAGTATACTCTTTAATGTATATATAATATGCTTTCCCCTTCCTTAAAGGGGATTAATGCTTGAAGTAGAAGCTGATATCATAGAATCTTAGAGAAAGGAGGGACTTAAAAGATCAACTATCCAACCCATATAAGAATGGACATCCCCAGGCCATCTCTATACCATTCAGCTTCTGCTTGAAGCCCTTCAGTGCTGGAGAACTTACCAGTTCATTCCATTTTAGGTACCTTTAATTATTAGGAAGTTTTTCTTTTTAAAATTGGAACTAATCTCTTTACTTTTTTCACCCACTGCTTCTTATTCTTTCCATTAAATTAGAAGGTTGGATTCCTTGAACTCTTGTGATCTTTACTTAGACCTTTACTTAAACCTTTGAGGCCCCTTTGAGCTCTTAAGATTCTGTAAAAAGACAGGGACTGGGAATAGTTTCCAAAAATCAGAGGAATCCCTTGACAGTGCCCAATCAGAAAAGACTGACATGGTTTCTTTAAAAAATAAACAAATAGGGGAGGCTAGGTGGCGCAGTGGATAGACCACCCGCCCTGGAGTCAGGAGTACCTGAGTTCAAATCCGACCTCATACACTTAATATAATTACCTAGCTGTGTGGCCTTGCGCAAGCCACTTAATTTCAAATCAAACCAAAACAATCACGTGTCCATTTTACATAGGAAAGCAATTGCACTGGATCTTTGTGGTTTTGAAGGTCAGTAGCTGGAAAACATTGTTCAATAAGGCAGATTGTGTTGCCCCCCCACCCCCATAAAATGTGTAAGCTGCTTGTGGGCAAAGATCATTTCATTAGTTTTGTATCCCTAGTGCTGCATAGCACAGTGGTCACTTAGGTGACTTAGATGGTGCAATGAAGAGAACACCAAGTCTCGAATCAGGAAGTACCTATGTTCAAATCCAGCCTCAGACCCTAGTTAGGGGACTTCACTTCTGTTTATCTGTTTCCTTGTCTATAAAATGGGGCAATATCAGCACCTATCTCCCAGGGCTGCTGTGAGGCTCAAATGAGATAATTATCAAATGCTTAATATAGTAGCTGACAGATAATAAGCTCTAAATAAATGTTAGCTATTATTAGCAATAATAAAATGCTTATTGATTAATTGATTGATTGGATCAGAGAGAGATGGAAAGGGCTAGAGGAAGCAAGAAGCATTGTTCTGATTGCTCATTCCTGTCTGGCCTATTAACCATTTAGGCAGGCAGTGTGATCTTGCCTTCCTAAAGTTCAGAGGTTTCCTCGTCTATAACATAAATGGGTTGGAATGTCTTTCTTAACTCTAAAATTCTAGAAATCCTAGGTATTCAAAGAGATAGGCCTGAGGAGCTCCATCCACACAAAGACCCAAGAAATCACTAGAGGTCATGTGACATCGTGCTTTAGGGTTTTTGAAGGACTTTACCATTGATCTTTGATACCAAGAGATTGGAGCTATTATCCCTTACAGGCAAGGAAACTGAGGCTCCAAGAGATCTAGGGCTTCAGTTGGGTCAGTCTGGTTTTGAGTGTCTGTATGACCCTGGGTAAGGTATTAGTCCTTTTGAACCTCCAGTCTCCCTTGATTTTGAGTCTAGTGCTTTCTGTGCAATATCATGTTGCCTCTCATGTAGTGGAAAGAATCCTAGGTTGGAAGTTATGGATTCCATAACTGACTCCCCTGATTCTCCTCCATTTTCTAGCTGTATAATAAGGCATAAATCTCTTGGCTTTAGGCTTTCTCACTTGCAGCCATTTGTGGGAATATTGGTTTTATTTATCTCACAAGGTTAGTGTAAAGAACTGTTTTGTAAATTGTAAAGTGCTAAATAAAAGCACTCTGAAGGAAAAAACTAGAGATGATACTTTGTCATACTTTGTTTCTGTCATATTTGTTGTATATTGGAATATGATGCTTATAACTGGACTAACTAGAAAAATCTCAACCAATATTTAAGGCAATTAATTGGTGTTTCTCTTTTCCAAATAAATTATGAGATTGAGGATCAAGGTGGGGAAATGGGGGGGAGTTTAAGTTTCTTTTGGAAAAGTCATTTTTCTAAGAGGCCAAGATTAAAGGTGGAAAGTGAACCAAATTTACCCCAAATATTGGATTAGATGAGATTGGTCTATAGTCTTAAGGATTTTATGTTGTTGCCCACTCATTTTCAGTTGTGTCCAACTCTCTGTGACTTAATTTGGGGTTTTCTTGACAGTGATACTAGAGGGGTTTGCCATTTCCTTAGCTCGTTTTACAGATGAGAAAACTGAGGCAAACAGGATGACTTGCCCCAGGGCTGTTTTGAATTCATGAACTCTTCCCATCTTTATGCCCTAATTATGAAACTGTATGAATTTTTGAGTTAATGAGAAACTAACAGAAAATCAAGAGAATTAGAGTTGGACTTGAAGTAAAAAGATTTAGCTTAAAAAGAATAGATATGGACATCCAATGGAAGTCTCATTGAGTGACTGCTACAGTTCTACTTAGGTTAGATGGTATAATCAGTTTTTCTACTTGCAAAAAGGTTCCTCCCTCACAATTTTTGAGCATTGGCTTACTTGCTTAAAGATGAACATTTATTAGAATGGGTAGATTAGACCTGCTGTAATGCAGAAAATCGCTAGAGGTTATTAAAAAATCAGACACTTTGAAAGAAGCTATTAAGAGGCTTTTTAGCAAATACCTCTAATCCTACTACCTGTAAGGCAGGAACTGAATGATGTGAGCTCAGGAGTTCTGAGCTGCATCTGGTGAAGCTGATCATCCAGTGTTTGCCTCCATGTGACCCCTCCCAGGGAGAGGGGAGCAGGCATCAACCAGGATGCCTAAAGGAGAACCAGGTCAGAAACAAGTAGGTGCATCCTATCCTACTGATCAGTAGTGAGAGAAGCCCAGGGGAGTAAGTCTCCACATCCAGCCTGGTGAAGGGTGTTTTGGAACTCTCCAACATGCCCCATCCAGCCAGGTTCCCCCCGCCCCTTTTCAGCTCCTTTTTGTGTATTTTTTTCCTTCTTTTTAGATTCTGTGCTCCCTTTGGGCAGGAACTGTCTTGGACTTTTATCTATGTATTTCCAGTATTTAACATGTAAATATTTATTACCTAAGATGATGTGGTATTTTAAGGTTTATATAAAGTTTATTAGTACATTCATATTTGACTTTCAAAACAGCCCTATGAGATAGCAACTATTAATTAATAAGCCTCATGTTACAGATGAGGAAATGGAAGCTGAGAGGGCAAAGAAACCAGGATCATACAGTTATAGTATCAAGCAAGATTTGAGCCGAGGTCTTTGTAGTCCCAAGTCTAGTACACTCATCCACTATACCACGAATGCAATGAAATGCTATTCTCAGATCTAGGAAGAAGCATGTTTGAATTTCACTATAACTCTTAATGATTGTGTGGTCATAGGAAAGTTATTTGAGATCTCTGTGATGTAATTTTCTACAAAATGGAATCATAAGATCGATCTAGAATTGTAAAGGGTCTCAGTCCATCTAACCCAAATACTTAATTTTATAGTAATAGAGAGCTGAGACCCAAGACCCAAGGAAGTTAAGTGACTTGCTCAGTGTGTAATACTCAATTTAAGGCATTGCTGTAAGGTTTAAATGAGAATAATGGATGTAAGATACTTTCAAGTTTTCAATCAATAAGGATTTATTAAACCCTACCATGTGCTAGGTAGTGTGCTAATCTATTCTATGCCAGTGGTTGGCAATTAGTGCCTGACCAATAGTAGGTGTTTAATAAATGCTTTTTGTATTGTGTATATAATAGATTCTGTGCTGGTGACAGAAAGGCAAAAAGATAGTCCCTTCTCTCAAGGAGCTCATAATCCAATGGGGAGGCAATATGCAAATAATTATATACAGAAAAGCTATATGCAGGATAAATGGGATATAGCACAAAGAAGGGACGAGAATTAAGAGAAATTAGGAAAACGTCTTATAGATGATGGGATATTAGCTGGGACTTAAAGAAGAGGGAAATGAAGAATCAAAGAGTTCAAAGAGTTCCAGGTGAGAGATGGAATGTTAGTTGTTAAACATTAAAACATTCAGGCTTTGAGAACTTGATTCAGATATAGCAAAACAAAATTCTGGGGAGGACAGCTGAACCACCACTTACTTGTATTTCTATTGTTGATTGTGTTTCTCTGAAACCAGCCAACCATCATAATGGTTTTGAAAGACTTCTATTATTTTCTGAATTTTGAGGGGGGGGGGCCCTGTCCACAAAGGGGTAGTAATGCCTGCACCTGGGCCACAGTGTGTTTGCTCTCCCTGCTGCCACCCCACCCAATCCCTGCACACCTATGCTGCTCCTCCATGCACTCATATCAAAGAGAGGAACTATTTGGCTGCTCCAGCTACTGAGGACTAGTGGAGCTACCACACCATGAATCAGCAAGAAAACCAGGAGGTTTATATTGCATAATCTGACCCCGAGAAGAAAAACTGAAACTGATCTCTGTCTCTCTACCCAATAAACAGAAAACAATGTTGAATGAATAGATGAAAGAATTGGTAGAGAATTGGTAGAGGTCCCCAGTCTTGCCACTTCTTCCTTAGGAAAGTAAGGAAGAACAGAACTAGAGCAAAGAAAAAAAACAACCCAGAAATTTAAGTTCTCTTTCTTGGATGTTGGGGAAAGGGGAGGGGGGAGGAATAGAGGAGTGGGGAGAGGGAACGGTGAGGGTGGAGAAGAGGGGTCTGTATATTGAGCATTTTAAGTCTAGCAGCAGTAGACTGCTGATTTTGTTTCCTTAATCTGCACTGCTCGGTGGGCTCCTTATTAAATTCTTAGTCTGTGTGAGTCCCAGTTTTTACTGCTCATCCTTTCCGGATGAACTCAGACAGACATGCCAATGACCCAAACCACTGTTTTTCTCCAAATCAGCTTCTGTGTAGCTTGTTTTCCCCACAATTAATTCCTCTGCCATACATAATCTCGTTGTTTGATCTTTAATGGCATGCTTAGTGCTTTCCTTACTTTAATCAAATAGGAAGGGAAGAAGAATAAAATAGGTCATCTGAAGGAGGCCCAGGGAAATCAAAACAGAACGATCTCTGAGAGGACTTCTGTTCATTTTGGAGCCTCTCATGGTGTGGGCAGGACCTTCTGCTGAGTCAGGCGATCTGAATTAGTTCATTTATCCAATTTGGTTTAACTTCTTTGACCTATATTGCCCATGCTGCAGTACAGTTAAGAACAACCAAAAAAAGGGACATGGCTGCAATAGGCAAAATAGGTAGCACCTCCATCTAACGGTGTGACTAGGACAATGAAAACTAACCCACTGGCCCTTCAAATCATCTCCCCATTCATCTACTTAATATGGGAAATTTCTATAATTTCAGTCATTTGAGATAACAAGGTAGTATAATGGATCAAGTGTTTGACAAAGAGTTAAGGAAACAAATTCAAATCCTGTCATAATATTTTCTAGCTATGAAATGAGATAATACAGACTGTTCTTGCTTTATGTAAATTCACATTATTCAAATTCGACTTTATGTAAAGAATTCTGAAAGTCACATTTCAAAAGAGAATGATGTGTGTGGAGGAGGTGATAGAGGCTCATGAAGGAGGAATGGATTGAGCTGCTCGCTGCAAAGATTACAGAAGGCAAGCTTCTGAACTGAAGTCTTAACCAAAAAGCTTCACAACAAAACAGTTGGTAGGAGCATTTCATCATTTGAGCAATTTTTCCTTTTTTTTAAATTTTCCATTGAAAAGATGGATCTGAATACTTTTATGATTTTTAAAGGTTCAAAGACTAGTTGAGGATATTGTTGTTTGCTATCACTAGCTATATATATGGGGAAAAAGAGAGTCACTGTCCAAACTTCTCTTCATAGCTTCTTAAAAAAGTTCAGCCAACCTCCCCTAGTGATAGACTTGGTGCAATGGGTAAGGAAAGGGCAATATACTGCACACCTATGTTAACTTTACTGTACAGTGCTGTGTATTTTTGTTATTGTTCAATAAACACTACCCCATTCAGGATTTTCTTCTGACATTTACTGGAGTGATTTGCCATTTCCATCTCCAGTTCATTTTATAGATGAGGAATTGAGGCAAACAGGGTTAAGTGACTTTCTCAGTGTCTAAGGCTAGATTTGAACTTGGAAAGATGAATCTTTACAATTCCAGGTCTTATTTTTTTCTATCCACTGAGTCACATAGATTTCCCTTACAGTACTATTCCTACTTTATCCTTACTTTTTACCTTTCATCTCATAATTCTATTATCATACTATAGTATTTAATGTCTGCATTTTAGTGCATTTTTATGACTTCACATAAAGGTTTTTTGCTGTATGCCTTTTTTCTATAGGCTAAGTGAAATGGATGGGTAAGGATATATATATATATATGTATTACTTAAAAATCTCTTCCAAGTAGAGGTTCACTTATGTAAAGCAAGATCTACCTATAGATATGTAAAACACTTTACAAGCCTTAAAACTGAATGTTATTGTTAGCTGCTGTTGTTTTTAATTATCGTTTGATTAAATAGCTTTGGAAGGTCACTGTTAAAATATAAAAAGATCTTATCTCTAGGAGCAGTGAAATGGCACCATGGCTAGAGCACTGTTCTGAGTTCAAATTTGACCTGGGTGTGTGACTGAGCAAATCTCAACCTCATGCCTCAATTTCCTAGATTGTCAACTGGGAATAATAGCACCTACTTCACAGGGTTGTTTTGAGGCTCAAATGAGATATTAGTAAAGCATTTGTAACTGTCTAGCAATGTAAAGGGCACTTAATAAGTGCTTATTTTCTTCCCTTATCTGGGATGACATTAATGTATTATCATCTATTACCATAGATTGATTTATCTGATTAATCCTAATTCATTTAGATCAAGGTTGGGTAACCTTTATTCTGCCAGGGTCATTTGGATATTTATAACATCATTTCCAGGCTATATTTGGTTAAACATTTCATTAATTCACCCCTAAAATTTATCTATTATTGATGATTTATGAATTTATGATTTATGAATTTTGAGTTCCATCTGTGGTTGCCTTAGTGATTCCAGACTAACACAACCCACAGCTGGAGGTTCCCTTGCCCTTCATTTAGAGAGAAGAACTCTGGAAGGAGGATGTAAGACAGAAAAATAAGAATTAGAGTAAATTCTAAGAATAGAGCAATAAGAAATGATCTTGGGGGGAGGGTATGCCCTCTTTGGATATGAACTTGGATACAACAAATTTTCTGAAGAAACTTAAGCTTAGACACTGAGGTGTGAGGAGAGAGGAGAGTATGCCTGCTCCTAGAGCCATTTAGGGGGTAATGTTTATATTTTTATTTTTGCTATATCCTCGCAATAAATATCCCTTTATAAAATATAATTAAATAAGGACACTGCCTAGTCTAGCTGGAGCAACCTAGTGGTAGGTCACCTTTGGAGCAGCATTAGGTGCTTTTCAGAGCAGAACCAGAAAACCCCAAGTATTTGGGGTAGGGAGAGATAACACTGACAAACATCAATATAATGCTGATGCTTTATTTCCACCGAACTTCACAACAATCCTATTGAGTTAAAGTACTATGCCTGTTATTATCTTCATTTTTGCAGATAAGGAAACTGAGGTTGGGGACAGTTAAGTGACTTGGTTGATTCCATACAACTACTAAGTGTAAGAAATATTATTTGACAGACAAAGTACACTTTATTTTATTTTTTTTTGAGGTTTCTCTTTATTGGGGGATTGTTTGTTTTTATATGACTATTGTAGTTATGCGAAAAACAAAGTGCTTTACAAAAAAAAAATTACTTGAAAAACCAGATCCATCTATAGGATGAAATGATTGGGTTTCAGAAAATATTGCCAGTCTTGTTTGTTTTACCAGTTTGATATTTCCTCCTTTAATGCTATGAATTTTACCATGATATAAAAACCATTTTTTCCCAGGCTATAGGGAACTGCCAGTAAGGAAACTTCCCTTACTAATGCATATGACATTCTCTTAGCCATTTGAATTCAGTTTCCTGGAGCCTTTTACAAGATAAATGACCCATCCATGATCACACAGTCTGTATGTAAAAAGAAGTGGTTCTCAAACCTAGATCTTCTGACTCCTAAGGACCTTTAGTGAAATGTAAAAGTAACTCACATTTACATAGTGAATAATGTTTTTCAAAATATTTTCTCATACTTAAAAATAACATTTTTGTAGCAGTTTAGCTTTGCAAGACATTTTCCTTTAAGCCCTCTGAGGTAGGTGGTATATTATTATAAACTCCATTTTATGAATTTCACATAAAATTATATATATATATGTATATATATATATATATACATATATATATATATATATAATAAACTCCATTCTGAGGCAAACAGATTGAGAGAAGCTAAATGATTTTCTAATAGAGAAGGATACCTGAGGGATCACCCATCACATGAGAGGAGTTAATGTGATCCAATACTGTGATGCCTTAACTCAATAGAAATTGGGAAGATATTGCTTGCAAGATACATTGTTTGAAATAGTCAGTTGGCAATTGGAGATGTATAGTGTGTTCAGGAGAGAGGCTAGGGCTGGATATACAGTTAATCTGAATAGAAAAAAATAACTGAATCTATGAGAGTTTGTGAAAATGAAGAGAAGAAAAGAGTACCCAAGATAAGGTATGCATAGAAAATGATCCAGCAAAGGAGACTGAAGTGCGTAGCTAGACAGGTGGGAGGATAATGAAACAAAAGCAATGTCATAAAAACTGAGGGAGAAGAGGAGTAACTAGGAGGGAGTGTCAACAGTATCAAATTCTTGTGGGATCATGAAAGATTCCACATGAAAGGACTGAGAAAAAAACCATTAGATTTGATAATTAAAAAAGATCATTAGTAATTAACTGAGAGTAGTTTCAGCACACCCAGCAACTAGCATAATGATGAGATTGGAAGACAGATAGCTAACAGTGGCATTACCTAGAATAACATCTATACAAAAGATTTCTTTAGATTTTTAACTCTGTAAACTTGAGTTAGACAAAATGACATAGAAATAAATATAAAGTCTTACTCGACTAGTATAAAGAAAAACTTTACCAGTCCAGGTTATGATTAGGCAGCAGTTTGAAAAAGATTTGGGAGTTTTAGTGGACTACATGTTATGTATGAGTCAGCGATGTGGTAGGAAAAAAATGTAAATGCAATTTTGGGCTGCATTAAATGGGCACAAAGACAAAGCTTTTAGTTGTAGGGAAATATGATAGTCCTATACTCTGCTATAGACAGACCATATCTGAATTACTGTGTTTAGTTGTGGACACCACAGATACAGATGCTGTGATAAACTGGGATGTGTTCAGAAAGAGCACTCAGGTGAAAGGCTTTCTTTCAATCTATATCATATAAGAATCAGTTTAAGGAACTGAGTAGATTTAGTTTGGAGAAGGAAAGACTCAGAAAGAACTTGATAACCATCTTCAAGTATTTGAAAGATTGTTATATGGAAGAGGAATTAAGCTTACTCTGTTTTGGTCTCAAAGGGCAGAACCAGGAACACACATTAGAAATTGCAGAAAACAAACTTCAGCTTGATATTAGGGGAAACAAGTAAAAGTACAGAATCACATATTCTAAGAACTGAAATAGACCTCAGCTATCACAGAGTGTGACCCACTGAAAGAAATGCTCACTATAATTTATTCAAGTGTTTATTCAGTCTCTTGAGATAGCCCTTTTCACTTCTGGATAGCATTAATTGTTGGTGAGATTTTCCTAATATCAAACCTAAATTTGCCTCATTAATTTCTACCCATTATTCCCATTTCTACCTTCTCTGACCTAACTGAATGAATCTATCTTCCTTCATATAAACTAACCAATCGGGGAGGCTAGGAGGCACAGTGGATAAAGCACCGGCCCTGGAGTCCGGAGTACCTAGGTTCAAATCCAGTCTCAGACACTTAATAATTACCTAGCTGTGTGGCCTTGGGCAAGCCACTTAACCCCATTGCCTTACAAAAACCTAAAAAATCAAGCAAACAAACAAAAAACTAACCAATCAGTCATTGAAAAATATATATTAAGCTATGCAGGCACATAGCTTTGTGGGAGACAAAATTGAAACAGTTCCTGATCTCAAGGATATCCCATATTTTATCAAGAGAAAATCTGTACATATATAAATATGAATATTTAAGATAATTCTCTTTTGTGATTGGAATAATTACCGATTGAAAGAGGCATAAACTAATAAGATAGTTATATAAGAAACACTGAAAAGCAGCCCTCCAGAGAGAAGACAGTAATCGAGTAAAGATGATCTTATTTCTGAGTCCAATTTACAAATAAGCAAGAGGACTCTAACACTGAAAGCTGAGAAGCAATGATATCTAGAGCTATTTTGTGACAACAGGATAACTATATTGCCCCTTTGTGGCTTGACTGACAGAAATGTGGGTTTTAGTTTTTCACTATGAGATAAAGATGAGTCATTTCAACCAAGAGACACATCTCTGAAGCAATAGATTGGTCAATGTAAGATGTCCAAGGAGACAACCAATGACTTATAGTCTGAGTAAGACTCTTCAGATCTCAGCTGTAGAAGCAGCCTAGGACCTGGGACACACCAAGACCTTTTACTGCTTGGAAATAGCCCATTGGATAAAAGGCTTTGCAATTCGACTGTGGTGGGGGGGGGGGGAACTTAAGAAAAGGGGGAAATACTCTACCTTTCCCTTTCCCTACAGGGCCATTGACTACTTTGCTGGTAGAAATCCATCAGAATAAAGTCAAGGAAATGGAGCTGAAAAAAATACTAAAGATTTCAGATTTAGAGCAACTTTTGCTGAAAGAATATAGTATTGTCAGAGACCATCTATTGAAACAAAACTTGGAAAAACTGCAGTTCCCAGGGTTAAGATTTCTGTTGGGCCTGGAAGAGATTAACATTGTCTTGGCAGAGCAGAAGAGGAATAGCTTGAGTGTAGAAGCCAAAGAGAATTAACCTTGCCAAATAAGAAAGCAAAGAAGTTGAAAAAATGACTATCAGTGAATTGTGGGTATGAAGGCATGTGGTTTAGAGTTGTTATTTGTCCTACACATATGTGTTCCCATATGTTCCACTCATGTGCTTCTTTAGTATGGTTTTGTACATGTGTGTCTATTCTTCTTCCTGAACACTGTGCATTGATAAGAAACCTGAGTTTATGGAGTGTTATGTTTAAACTATTCTTGTTTTGTCTTTTCTTTAGCTAATATTTCTAATTAAGGTTTAATGATGTCATCTTGGACAATTTGTCAAATGGTAGCAAATTTGTTGGATGCATTTGGGAGCTCCGTTTGTGGGGAGAGTAGGAGAATATTCCATCTATCAGGGCTATCCCTCTATCAGAGTAGCAACATGGCAGCCCCCTATAGGGATCTCAGAGTGAATATAGATTGGGTGAATGAGCTATCACAGGGGAAAGGGATGAGTGAAGTCAAGTGTCATATTCTCCACATTACATATAAAAATTCAAAGTAATCTTGGCAGAGGAGGCACTAGCCAGGGGAGAAGTGGTATCAAGTC
This sequence comes from Macrotis lagotis, assembly GCF_037893015.1. Taxonomy (NCBI): domain Eukaryota; kingdom Metazoa; phylum Chordata; class Mammalia; order Peramelemorphia; family Peramelidae; genus Macrotis; species Macrotis lagotis. The sequence continues at coordinate 171,624,106 of NC_133658.1, read as the reverse complement.
CCTAGAGTAGAGAAAGTGATACTTAAGGAGCCAGAAGTGGATATATTCCCCCAAGTGGATATATTCCAGGCATGGGGGAAAATCATGATTGCAAAATCATGGAGTCAAAAAATAGGAGGCCATGAAGTCAGTTTAGCTGAACATGGAGTTCATAGAAGGTAGTAATATGTAATAACACTGAAAAGTTAAGATGAATCAAAGTTGTAAAGAGCTTTCGATGCCAAAGGAATAAAGCATCCACTAGAATTCATTGAGGGATAGGGATAGTGATATGGTCAAATTTGTGTTTTAGGAAAATCACTTTGATGGCTACTTTGAGAATGATTGATGTATGTTTCTCAGACATTTGACAATGATAATCATGTCTCCTCTGAATCTTCTATTGACTAATGTGTTTCTTTAATTAATCCTCCATATAATACTGATGCAAGGTGCTTTCTTATCCTTGTTATCCTTTGGGACATTGTTCTTTCTTCTTTTTTATGTTCTTTAATTTTTATTGAATGTTATAATTTCCTAATCTCACTTCCCCCCCAGAAGACAGTCTGATAGTCTTTACATTGTTTCCATGCTATACATTGATCAAAATTGAATGTGCTGAGAGAAAAGTCATATCTAAAGAAAAAAATAAAACGTAAGAGATAGCAAAAATTACATAATGATTTTTTTAAATTAAAAGTAATAGTCTATGGGCTTTGTTTAAATTCCACAATTCTTTGCCTGGATACAGATAGTATTTTCCATAGTAGATATCCTAATATTGCACCTGATAGCTGCACTGATGAAATGAGCAAGTCCCCATGTTGCTGTTATAGTGTACAATGTTCTTCTGGTTCTGCTCATCTCACTCAGCATCAGTTCATTCAAATCCTTCCAAGCTCCTCTGAATTCCCATCCCTGGTTTCTAATAAAACAATAATGTTCCATAACATGCATATACCACAATTTGTTCATTAATTCCCCAATTGATGGTCATTCACTCAATTTCCAATTCTTTTCCACCACAAACAGGGCTGCTATGAATATTTTTGTACAAGTGATGTTTTTATCCTTTTTCATGATCTCTTCAGGGTATTGACCCAGTAGCTGAATTCATGGATCAAAGGGTATACAACAGGGACATCATTTTTTAATCTATATCTTCCTTAAACTGTAGTGTCCAGAACAACTCTTAATATTTTAGACGTGATCTGATAAGAGCAGAGTACAGTAAAATTATTTATCACCACCTTATTGCTAGAAGCTGCGCTTCTCTAATGCTGTCTAAGGTTGTATTAGCATATTTGACTTCCACATCATCTTGTTGATTCATACTGGACTTTAATCCACAAAATTTCCATATCTTTTTCAGACAATGTTCAATCTAACCATGCTCACACTGGGGAAGCTGATTTGTTGCATCAGGGTATAAGACTCTACCCTCAACCATACTGAATTTCAGCTTATAATATTCAGTCAAATACCCCAATTCACCAAGGTCTTTTTGGATCTTGGCTTTGTTGAAGTGTGTTTGCTATCCCTCCAAACTCTGTCATCTATGATTTTGATGAGTTTGCCATTTAGACCTTTACTCAAGGCAATGATAAAAATTTATATGGCATAGATTCCTGGGTGATTTACTAGAGAGGCCTTAGGTGAGCCAATGGGTTCCTCCTTTCTAGATATCCTCAAGCAAGCATAGACTAGATTATCACTTTTCAAGAATGTCACAAAAAAGACTTCTTTCAGAAATAGATTGGACTATAGATACTCATTGACATCCCTCCACCAAATTCTGTAATTCTGTGAAAATTATGGAGAAAGAAAATTTTATCTTCCCATTTCCACTCATCAATCTTCTACTGCCTTGTGTTGCCACTTACCCCAGAATCCAAGACCCATCGTGCTACTTCCTTGTCTTGGGTATTCATATTCACTACATTTCCTGATCTCAAAATAGCTGCCCCATGCCCTCTCCCTTTAAGGCTCTACTTCATTTTATGGTATACTCCCAGTTCATTGTTGTATTTAAGCAAGATTCCTTCTGGAGACATAATTTCCAATGGTGGGCATTTTAGAAACTGAGGGAGACAGAGAGGGAGGGATTGGTCTCTTGGACTGTGTAAACATTTTGATGACCTTCATTTATATTATGTAGGTAGCCACATAGAACTATTTTTTCTCATACATAGACTCATGCACATGCAAACATACCTCTTTATTTCCACAAAATTTTGTGTGTGCATGTGTGTGTATTGTCTTTGTTGATATTTGTCTAGATTACAATGTGCACTGGAAATCTGCTGATTTTCTTTTTCATTTAGGTAAAATGATATTAATGATACAATTAGTTATTCACATATGGGAACTAAAGAGGTAAGTGAAATAGGCTCAACTTGGAATTATGTTTTTGTTAGAGATCCACAATTTATCTCATTTACATTAGTTATGCTGCCTTGAGATGATTACAGCTTTAAGAATTATAACACCTTGATGGTTAGTCTGTCTAGAGGATGTTTCCTCTTTTAGATGTTCTAGCTTCTAAAATGAATTTCAGTCATACCTAGCTAGGTATTCTCTGTCTTCAGAACTCTTCAATCCCAGTCATCACATTTTGACAAGGAAAAAAAATGTTGCCATACTTGCCTAAAACTTGAATGAGTCTGCAGGCTGCCCCATAAGAGAAAATGCTCCATCACTCATCACTTGCAGTGCCCCCTGTCTTGAGATGGCACAGTGGTCAAGGCATCAATCTCATGGTAGCTCAAGAATAGCTTAGGAGCCCCACATATTCATTCTTTAATTGTCTTGTAACATTTTAAATGTTAATCATGGGTCACAAAAAGTTGATACCATTAAACATAAAAGGCAATTAATAAGAACCACGATCAAAAAGAAATCATAGTCTAGTGGTGTAGATGTGACTGATATCGCTTTTATATTCAAAATACCAAGAAAGACAATCTCAATGACAGTGAGAAAAAAGGAAAGCAAGAGTTACTAAAAGTGTAAAGTCTGTGAATGAGCATTATTCTGAAGAAGTGAAAAAATGACTAATATTTATTATGGGAAAATTAATTTGGCAGCCATAGGTTTCAGCACTTGTCACAAGTTCCAGAATGACTTGATGATGATGAGTACCGAGGTACCACTGTATTTGAAAAATACCCTCCTCTTGATAATGGGTTTTTAGCATACCCTCAGTGGTGTCTTTCAATTGAGAATTACTATGAAATTTCCACTAAATCAAGTTTTCTGTAGAAATTTTGGGGTGGGAGAGAAGAGGCAGGTTATATGTGGAGGTAATATGGAGGTGATGGTGAATTACAGGGTCACAGAAGAGAAGAGGCAAAGGGAAAGGGTATGGTGCTAGTTGAGAAACATTGAACCCTGTGACATAGACCCCTTTGGCAGTTCACCAGACTTAACTTTGCCTATAATGTTTTCAACAGTACAAAATTAAATCTATAAGATTACTAAGAAGACCAATTATATTGAAATACAGTTGTTGATGATAATAAAAAACCCCAACAAGTTCATGCCCCCCCACCCCACTCCTGGTGTCTCAATGTATTGAGATGGGAAGAATTCTAAAGAAACTGAACTATGACAGTTATCCCTTCCAAATCTTGGAGGTTTGGGTTGTGGTGTCTCCATGATCTGAAAAATCCACATAAAATTTTTTGATCCTCCCTTTATACCAGAGAAGTCTGAATGATTATGGTATTAAAAGACAAACTGTTATTATATTTTACATATATTTTATGCATTTCTTAGTTTCTAATGTTTTTTCCGTGTTATCTGCTGACCTTCCCTTGTCATCTGCAGCTTCCACAAAATTCCCCACCCACAACATATTGAAATCACAATGGGATACTCCTAAGGGATAACTGTATTCCTTTCTTTTTATTCATTTTCAGTATCTATGGATATGACAATCTGTCCTCTTTTTTACCAAATTATGGATCAGCAGTTTTTAATAGTGGAGTGAATGCTTACTCATGGCCTTATTCGTTTTTTCCCCTACCTTCTAATGTCTTTGATGTTATAGAGAATGACCAACTACCTTTCAGTCAAATTAAGGACCTTTCTCGGGGAGCCTATCGGAGAGAAATGCGTTGCCTTTGTGGATGGAGTTGATAGAGACCTCTCAGGTCGATTAAGAGAACGTGGTTTTGATAAGGTAATTGTCTCCCTTTCTCTAAGCACTCTTCATTTTATTCAGTTTATTGTTCTTTCTCCTTTTCCCTGTCTATACTTTCTGAAAGGCAGTCTTTCCTAGTTTTATACATTAGAAATTATTTAGCAGGGAAACCTTGCTTAGTCTATTTTACTAATTTGCTGTGGTATCTCTAAGAGGTCTGTATTAGCCAATCAACAAGCGTTTATTAAGTGTTTGCTTATTATGCAAACCCTAGAGCTAAAAATAGCAAAAAATATTCACTATGGCCTCCAGAAGCTCACATTCTAATGAAGGACTCAATATAGGAATACCAAAGCAGATGCATTTAATAAATATTCAAATATCTCAAGGCAGATACAATTAAACAACACTGGTCCCTACATAGTGAACCTTAAGGCTATTTATTCATTTGTTTGACTATTCTGTCTTTATGGAAAGGGCTTAACTAAAGAGAGAAAAATTCAAATAGCACTTTCTGGCATTTGCCAAGACTCCAGGCAAGTAATCATCACCAACTGCATATTGCCATTCCCTCAGGATGGTTTTTGTTATTTCAAGTGATATCATGAAAAGATAAAAACAAAATTGATTTCCACTCCTTTTATAAAATAGCCTCCTTCCAAATTCTACACTGATGTCTTTCTGTGGTATAGAATTGATCCAGACTCTCAGAAGCTATACCAGTAGAGTATAAGCTCCAGAGAATCCTACAAAGTTGGAAAAGCTTTGAAGATGGGAAATCAATGGTCTGGGTCTTATAAATTAGTTGATGTTTTTATTACTTGAAGGCTGGCCACCAGGCAATCAATTTACTTGCCCACAACAACTCTCAAGGGGTTGCAACCTGTATCAGAAGGACCAGTGAAATTACAGATAGCTCGACTATTGGAAAAAGCAAAAAAGATGTCATATGTAGCATTTTAATAAGGGGTGAGAGCAAAAGGGAGAGACAATTGAGTTAAGAGTAGAGGAAAACTGGTAGATCTTGGTTCCAAAAAGTTCCAAGAATTCTCTGCTCCAGATCATGACCAGTTCTTTTGAGGCTTATCTAAAATTCTTAAAACAAAATTAGTATTCATTCATTTGATTTATAATAAAGTTCTTGAGACAAAGAAATGTTGCAAATCAAAATTATCATTAGCCAAGTTAGAAGTTAGTGGATATGAATTTAACCTGTTATTTTGTATATCACCGGTGGTTCATATTTGGGGATGTGTTATATTCACTACTCCTTAACTCTAGAATCAATCTCTAAGCACATACTTGTTTGAGCATTTACTATGTAGGACACAACTGCTGAAGGCTTATTTTAATATGATCCCTTCCCCGAAGAAACATGCAGGCTAGTTGGGGAGAAAGGAAATGTATAAATTATGATGACAAAGTCATGAGGCAAACTCAAGTCAAACATGGAAATATAATCTGTTCCCAGCACTAAGTGATTCAGACAAAACGAGAGATCACCATGGGCTGGAATGATTTTGAAAAACTACAGAACTTGGCTAAGAGAGGAGAAAGGAGGAGAAAGTGGGGTGAGAACAAAGATTCAGATATACAGTGTATATAGGAGGAAAGGAGTAGCTGGAGGAGAAGGGCTCATGAAGGGACAGAAATGGGAGATAATCTGAAAAATCTGCCTGGAATCTTGGACATTAGAAGTCATTGTGTGACTTGTTTTGGAAGTTCAACTGGTTCAACTTTTAGAAGTTAATTAAGTCCCACCAAGTTGAAAGCAAGTATTTGGTAATTCCACTGAAGGAGGCATGCATATAAAACCTCAAACTTCTTGTGACTGGATTTGACCTTCCCAAACCATAGAAAGACTTGCTATTCATCTCCTGGTTGTAGGATCGGAAATGGAGGGAGTCTGTATACAGCCAAGAGCCATAGATAGAACCAGGCTTGATCTTCCTTAAACCTCTCTAAGTTTTCCTTCCAGGCTATGCAGACTGAAAAAGAAAATAGGGTTGAGTAGCAGATTGGCTACAGAGCGTGCAAGATGAATCCCTTCATCCTGAGACATTCCTGGAAAGTTTTCCTCTTGTCTCACATACCAAGAATTCCTTGGCTTCCCCAAGAGTCAGTCTGGTTGAGGCTTCAACTTCTAATGTCCCCCTGATTGCAGCAGCAGAGCATTGTAGTGTTTAGAAGGACTGGAGCTTAGTTTCCTTCTCCAGCTACAGAACAAAGGCGTGAGATGCTTTTGCAGCATTAGTTATTTGGGTTAGGGGCCTTTTAAAGACCAGATAAGGTTGCTAACGGTTGGGATGAATGGGAGGCAGGGAATTACATGAATTTTTGATAAAGTGTCTCAATAAAGTTCACCATAGAAAATATGGTAGGCATTGATAAGATAATTTAAAAACCACATAACCATACACTTTTGCAGTTATGCCATGCAGCACCATAGAAAATATACTCTATTTCAAAAATGTACATTGACTGAATATATTATGTAACCTTTGCATAACATATACTCTTATATTTTTCAGCAGATAGGAATGGGATGTATGGTATATAGTTTGTTGGAAGATTTTTTTAAGAAAACTAAATAGTGCATGATCTTCAGGGGGAAAGGAGGGCACCTAAAAGGTGATAATATATTCTTTGGAGTAATATTAGAAGCCACAATCTCTTAACATCAGGCAACCTGAGACAAGCAATACTTATGTCAAACTTTAATTTTATATTTGGTTTTAATTCAGATTTATGGAGGGATGAGAAGTAACTTCAAATATCTTATTTTCATTTGACTTAGCTAAACTCAAAGATGTAGAAAATGAGAAAGGAAAAGATTGAAAAATATTTATCTTAATACAGCCTTATGCTTTCCAAAGAAATTTCATGCATATTTATTTGATCCTTGCAATACTAGATAGATAGGGGGTGGAGAGGAGAACTGGTTATATTAGTCTCTATTTATAGATGATAAAAGAAATAGAAGTTCAGATAGGTACAATGACTTAACCTAAAATCATACAACTAGTTAATATCAGGTGCCAGCAGAGTGGCCCAGTAGAATGTTGGACTTAATAGTCAAGAAGTCTTGAGTTTGAATCCTGCCTCAGTCACTTAGTAGTTGACCAAGTCATGTAATCTCTGTCTGCCTCAATTTCCTCTACTGTAAAATTGGGCTAATAATTGCATCTGCCTCATAGGGTAGTTGTGAGGATCAAATGAGATAATGTGTAAGGTAGTTTTACAAACCCTAAAGCTCTATGTCAATGTTAGTTATTTGTATGAATGGAAAAGGTAGCTCTAGAACCCCCTAGTCTAAGTTTCGTATTCATTTTTTGCTATATTGTTTCCAGCCAAATAGGCTAATTTCATTGTCAGAAGGGAACTAAAAAGGGTAGGTACCTCTGTGTTTGTTTTGCTATTACTGTTGTTTATAGCAACATCTCATCCCATGCCTGACTGACCTGTCCAGAAGTCATCCTTGATACCCAATGGTACCCATGTCCCTGAGGAAGATGGCTTTCAACCTAACATCTTCAGAGAAGCAGAGGGCACTGATTGGCACTTAATCATATTGTACCCTACTGACTTTTACTTACACTCTATCATCTCATGTTCTGGGGATAAAAGAAAATATTTTATTTGGTTTTTGCATGAGACATAATTTCATTGGCAAAGAAAAAGCCTAGAGAGGGTATTTTTCTATTAATGAAATTGGCATCCACCCTGTAAATTGTAGTCTCAAAATGCAGCCTGGGACATGGTTAAATGATTTGCCTATGTCTCAGAGCTGGAACTTTGACTCTCCTTCACATAATGGCACTGTAAACTCTCTCCTTACCTTGTTTAGGCATATGTACTGTTGGGCCAGTTCCTACTTATGCACAAGAAAGAAGAAGATTTCCAGTCGTGGCTCATCATGGTATTTGGTGCCTCTCAAGAAGCAGCCCAGAGAATCTCCAGATGTCTTCGAGAGTGGAGTATCACCTTCATGTAAAAACTAAGATTCAACATTTCTTTCATGATAGCTTTGAACCACAGGATTAAACATCTCTCAGTGTGCTGAAAACCAAGTCTCAGGTTTTTTGTTTTGTTTGTTTTGCCTTCACAAAGTAGGAAATCAACACCATTCCTTATCCAAAATGCTTTGGGAGTGAATAGGATCACAGGTTATACAGGAACTAATGGTCAGTCAGTCTGTTGTCCTCCAAGCCTTACTTTCTCCTCTTGAGCCTGTTTGGGGACTGTACTAATGTTGTGATGATCTCAAGCTGAGGAGGGCTGAGGAGGAGCCAAGCAGTCAACAATATGCTAGCTAGAAAATCACATTCTCCAGAGAGACTCATCTTAGATCCAGGTGAACCTAGTATGATTAGAGGGATGGGAGAAAACTTTTCTGCTATCCTATATTACCCTTTATGATTAACTGAAATTCTACCATTTAAATAAAGCTTTGTTGTTCTATGCAGCAATTTCCCTCAAAGTCATAGCCTGTTAATTTCCAGAATTTGTACCTTGCCCCACCCCCTCCAAGTCTCTGATGCCTACAAGTGATATTGTAAGGAGCAGAGATTCTGGAGGAGTGGGTGGTAGGGTGAAGAAAGGGGGCATCAGAGACAACTTTACCATTGTCACAATCTGGCCCTGAACCAGCCCAAGACAATTGTAGTTCTGTTCCTATAGCTTTGTGTCCCACTCTGCCACTACCCACCATGACTTGTCACCCACCTAGTTTTAGACCATGTCTCTTACAGTATACATGAGTCTCATTTACCTTGGTCAGCAAACAGAAAAGAGAAAAAATGGTAAGGACTATTCCCTTTCTTTAAGTTAGAAGCTTAAGGAATATCCAAACTTTTAAAATTATGCACTAGTAACAGAGAACTAGACTCATAATTTGTTAAAATCTTAAGTGCACATCCCATTGTTCCAGAATATGATCAAATGAAAAAATAGTTTCATTTCCTCTTACTTTCAAAAATCCTTAGATTCTTGCTATATGCATAAGGAGAAGAGCAGCATAGAATAGTAGCCCCCCACCCCTGCTGAAGTGCCTTCCCAGGGTGTGACACCCTGGACAACTCTCAAGACTATAAATTGCAGAGCAGTTGCTAATCTGTTCTTGGCAGAGGAACTTCCTCACTGGAAGCTCTCTACACAAAAATATGTACAGGACATGGGAATGGAAAGATAAAGAGCAGAATCTTAACAGCCTACTACTGAGGACAATTTATTTCCTCATTTCACAGAGGAGGAAACTGAGCAAGTGACTTGCTCAAGGTCATATGGACTGTAAGTAGAATGGGGATTTCATTCAATTCTAACATACTTTCCACCAAAACATACAGCCTTTCTTGAACTATGGGACCACTTTCCAACTTCTTGCTGAATATCATGCCAATTACCTCAAACTTTGCTTGTCCAAAACAGCCATCTTCCCCTTAAATCTCAAAATATTCTTTTTTGTTTGTTTGGTAATAGCACTGATAGACAACTAGTTAGCACCTTTGAGCCATCTTCAGCTCCTCCTTATGACACAAGTTATTGTAGCTCCCAATTCTCTTTAAAGTGCTTTGTATGAGATTACCCCAGGAAGGCTATGTTACTGACCATAGCTATGTTAGCTTTTTTTAAAATATATGTTTAGTGATATCTTTTGTCTAAACTTCATAATTTTGTTCCTATATTCCATTCCCCCTCCCAGAAAGTTATCCATTATAACAAATTAATTTTAAAAGAAAATAGACAAAAAAGAATCAGCAAAATAGATTAACACTTAAAAAAATATGACTGTAAACGTCCATTGACCCTCTATCTCTGCAAAAGAATGGAGAAAGATGTCCTCTCATATCCCTTTTTCAGGTTTAAGTGTGTTCTTTGAAAACATTTTGCAACATTTATTTTCTTTAAAAAAGCAAAGTAAGCATTTTTTGTTTTTTTAATATATCATAGTTTCCCTCAGTTTCTCAATTCTTACTCCTAGATAGCTATCCCATTTAACAAATAGTATTCTTAAATGTCAAAGAGAAAAAAACTCAGCACAACTGATCAATACACTGAAAAATTCTGAAAACATGTACAGTATTATAATACTTGTAGACCTCCTACTTCCATGAAGGAGGGGTTGAGGGAGGTTTGGAAATGTTCTGACTCTTTGAAGTTAGACTTTATAATTTTGTAATATTCACTTTTGACATTGTATATATTTCTTGGTTATACTTTATTTCATTCTTCAGTTCATGATTCTCTGCATTCATCACTTAATTTTTATTCCATTCCATTCACATATCACAATTTATTTAGTCATTCCCCAATCTATGGACAATGAATTTGTTTCCAACACACAGAATGTTGTTATAAATATTTTGGTGTAATAAGGAGACTTTATCAGTAGTTTGCTTGGGGTATAAGACCAGTAACAGTCTAATTTAAAGGTTATGGATATTTTAGTCACTTTATTTGCATAATTCCAAAGTCTTATCATTTCACAGATTCACAAAGAATGTATGAGTATGCTTATTTCTCAACCCCTCTAACACTAACTATTGCCATTTTTGGTCATCTTTGTCAATTTGCAGAGTAAAAGGTAAAACCTCTGTGGTGTTTTGGCTTGCATATCCATTCTTTCATAGGGTTTTTAAAATAGCAACTCTTCTCTTGAGAACATTTATTTTCAATTATTTTGTAGTCATTATTTTTCCAATTTGTTTTGGCTCTGTTTATTTCACTAGTAAGTCTGTTTATTTCATGAAAGTCTTTCTATGCTTCTGTGTTTTCATCATCATCATTTCTAGCAGCTCAGAGACATGGAGAGCCATATTACTGTGAAAAGCAGAGATGGGTAAATTCAGGGAGATGTTTACCTGGGATTTGGCTATTGTGTATGTGTGGAAGAGGGGAATGGGTGAGAGATAGAAAGGGAACAACAACAACAATAATAGAATTTATATAGCACTTGAAAGTTTGCAAAGTGTTTTAATCTATATTCTCATTCGAAGATGGTTTCTGTAAAATAGAGCATCTTGTACCTTTCCATTTTAATATTCTTCTTGCTAACTGGATACTAAGATTTGTTGTTTCTTTTCTGGAGGACCAAAAGTTCTTTACCTGTAACAATAGTTACATTTATTGTAGAGAAAACTGGAGAATGAGAGTTGAGAATAAAATTCCTTTGCTTCAGATTTTGAACATAAGTCTTACAGTGAGATATTCACAACACCACAAATGACACTTTCGGTCTTAGGATATCACAGATCTTGACAGTCCAATCTCATAAGTTCAAGTCACTTGGTTAGTATTCTTCTCACTGTGGATCCTATGTGCTTTCCTATGTGCTTTCCTTGTGAATTGAACCAAACTCAGAGTTCTTTTTTGCTTTTGAAGACCAGAATTATATTATTTTGGTAAGATGAAAGTAAGTCCAAGGTCTAGGGACTTAGGATGAGGAATAGGGAGGGAGAATTTCATAATACAACACAATTGCTCCAAGATAGGGAATGGATGTTTGGGAAAGAGATAGATAAAACAGGATGGAAAAAGACATATGGTTTTTAGCCTACTTGTAATTGGCCCAGGATATAACCCTAGTCAGGCATATTCAGCCCCTAGAATCATAGATTAAAAGTTTAAGTCCATAGAAGAAATAGAGGCACAGAGAGGTAAATGACATAAAAGAGCCTTTCCTAAGGATTCCTTAAAATCTGCAGAATGCTGGTGATTCTAATTTTAGTTTTAACATGAGCCTGGGAACTGGTATTCTAGGATATGTTGCCTTTTATTCCTCTTCTATTATGTTCTTCCCTTGAAAGCTTAACAAATTGCACTACTCTCCATAAATTAGTCAGCTAAGAGATGACATGTAGGGCCCTGAACTTTAACTCAAAAAAAATGCCATTCTGAATTCTATCTTAGCTGTGTGTCCCTGGGCAAGTCACTTAACTTCTTAGCCGGAGTTTTCATATCTATAAAATGGAGATAATTATAGAACCTCAAAAGGTAAAGTGCCTTGCAAATCTTAAAATCCTATATAAAGGTTATTTTCTTTATTATATTTTATTTTTTCAGTTACATGTAAAGGTAGTTTTCAACATTGTATCTAGTTGCAAGTTTGAGATCCACATTTTTCTACCTTCCCTTTCCCCTCCCCATGATAGCAAACCATCTGGTAAAAGTTGTACATGTACAATCATGTTTAACATATTTCCATATTATGTTGTAAAAGAGGAATTAGAACTAAGGGGGAAAACATATCATCTGCCCAAAGTCCATTTGGCCTGGAGAAATATAGCCATGAGCCTTTGATTCTATAGTATTTTATATAGTTGTTATACTAGTCAGTTTTTTAAAAAATATTTTATTGATACTGCTTCCCTAACCTCCATACTATTATTTCCTTTAACTATTCTTTCACATACAACCCCCCTCACTCACAACAAAGAGTTAAGCAAAACAAAAAACTCATCAGTCATGTCTTATTCTATGACCATGTTCCTCAACTTACCTGCTAAAAAATGGAACACAGGTTTTCAAGACAGTCCTCTGAAGTCATGATTGGTCACAATATTGATAAGTTATGGCATCTTTTCAAATTGTTTTCCATTGTCTGAACTGTTTTTCCAGGCTCTGCTTGCTTCTTCAATCTACATTAGTTCATCCAAGTTTTCCCAAAGTCCTGGGCATTGCTGAAAGGTATTGATCAATAGAAACAATTTAACTGGCAGCTCAAATAGGAATGGAAATATTTGTCAGGAAAGTGATCTGACTTTATCTTTCATGGCAAATGGATTTCTAGAGTTTAGAGGGTAGCCCTTAGAAGATTTACTGTCCCAACCCACAGTACTACCAGTCAGGTAGTGTAATGGATAGAGCACTACTCTTGGAGTTAGAAGGACAGGAGTTTGAATCCAGCCTCAGACACTTGACTCTTACTAGCTGTGTGACCTTAGGCAAGTCACTTAACTCCCATTGCCTCACATTCAGGGTCATCTCCAGTTGTCCTGATTCGTATCTGGTCACTTGACCCAGATGGCTCAGGAGGAGAAAGGCTGGTGACTTGGCATAGCACCCTCTCACTCAGATCCAATGCATGTATTTGTCATGATATCACCTCCCTGATGATGGACAAAAAACATTCAACTAGATGACAGGGTACTAGCAGACTGTGGCTGGCTGCATTTCCCCTGTAGGGTCAAGGAATAACCCTACAAGGTTATGAGATTTTCCCTAATGCTGTTGACTCAACTTCCCATTGCTGTGTGATTTTTCTCTTAATCTCATTTGTCTCTGATAACTACTCAAGTATAAATTAACCAATTATTAATTTATGTGTATATTTAATATAACATATCAAGCATAGAAATAAAACCTGTATTTGTCCCACCACCCCACCACCAAGTAGCCCTGGTGATACATGAAGATCCTGAGTGAAGAGAGAATACTTCGAAAAGAGACTTGCTCTCAAATCTGAGATCTACTACTTACTAGCTGTTTGAATTTGGACAAGTTGCTTTATTTCTCCTTGCCTCTGTGTCCTCATCTAAAAATGAAAGGGTTGACTTATCTTCAAGGGCTCTTCCAGCTTTAACAATCAGTGAATTGGGGTATAGGGGAAGATGGCTAAAAATCTTGGGCAAGGGTCTGTCCAGCTAAAAATAGAATGGTCCCTCTTTTCTAGGACCTGACATGCTAAGAAGGGAGAAAACATGTACAATAATAGGTAACTCCAAATTACCAAAACAAATGTAAGATAATCTTGGAGAGGAAGGTTTTTAGCAAATGGGGGGAACCAAGGAAAGCTTCCTTCAGAACCAGGTGGCACTTGAGCTGAATCATGAAAGACAATGGAAATTTGATTGAATATGATTGAATAATGAAATAATGATTGAAGATGATGGATGTTCTAGGCATGGGGAACATTCTAGGCAAGTACACAGAAAGACAAGATAGAGCACCATGACTGAGGAATAGCAAAGAAGCCAGTATGACTAAAAGGAAAGTGCATAATGTGTAAGAAAAATGAGGAAAGAAGTCAATAGTCTTTGTTCGTTAGAGGTAATATTATGGCCTAAAGCAACGACGATTGGAAATACTATACTTGGTGTCCTTAAAGCTCATAAATTCAAAAACCTGGCTAGGAGGGGGTGGGAGAATACAATTAGAAGACAATGGAGAACAAGCTTAGTGGAGAACTAAGAAACCTGATCCTCAATAAAGAGAAGGATAAAACGTGTAATGTTTTGGAAGGGATGGTAAGAATTATAGTTTCTGGTAGCCTAAGGTTGTTTTGTCCCTGGAATTTTTTTTTTTTTAATGAGCAGACTTTGGCAGGTAAACCAAAAAACCTATTCTGTGTTCACTGCTGCAGGCCTTACATGTAAAACAATGCTACTTAAAGTGTAACTTTGAAATCTGCTTCTAAATGTCTTCCCAGAAATCAGAGACTTAAATTCTCCTCCTTTAGGGTGGTCTTTGGTATGGTACAGAAGAAAATATATGGAACCAGACACTGTAAAAGACAGTTCCTGCCCATAAGGAGTTCATAATCTAATGGGGGAGACAATGTGCAAACAACTATTTTACCCACAAGCCAAATGCACTAGAACTAAGAGGGATTTGGAGGGAAGAGGGAGAACATTCCAAGAAAAGTGAGATAGCCAGCGAAAGTGTTTGATAGAGGAACAAGAAGGACACCAGTGTTAGTGGATGAAGGGATAGGCAAGAGAATGTGAGAAAGGGTTTAAGGGGTAAGACAACAGGAAAGATGGAGGAGAGCAAAAGGACTTTGAATGCCAAACTGAGGTCACTGCTTTCAAAGATTGCTCAAATGGGGGGCACACCACCTATGAATTGGAGGTACATGAAAGATACATACAGAATAAATATAAGGTAATCTTTTTAAAATTTTTATTTTATTCTAAACTTAAAAAATAAAAGAAGTATTTCCATAATACAGAATAAAAAAGATTGCATATGAAAGTGCAAATCTATTATGTATAATTATTCCTTTAAAATATAAAAATTATCATGTAACTTTTTTCTCCTTTTTTCCTTTCCCCATCCCCACCCTAGATGGCTACCATTAGACCCAATTATGTACATAAATATATAAAAACTGTTCTAGAAAGACTTCAATTTATCAGTTCTTTCTCTGAATGCAGATAGTGCCTTCCTTCTTATATCTTTTGCAGTTAATTTTGATATTTATAAGTTAAAATTACTTAGCCACTCAAAATTGCCCTTAAAACCATATTGTTGTTACAATGTTTTCTTGATTCTGTTCATTTCATTTCTTCCTTATATCATGCAAGTTTAGCTAATATTTTTCTAAGATCATCAAGCTCATCATTTTTTTAATCTTATTTATTTTTTAAGCTACATGCAATTGTTTTCAATAATCTTTTCCCCCCGCCCTTCCCTCCTCCCAAAAGAAATCAATCTAAGCTATACATATATAACCATACTAAACATAGATCAATGTTGTGAAATCATATTGTGAAAGAAGAATCAAATTCAAATGGAGAAAAAAAATTAGAGAAAAAACAACATAAGACAAGTTTTAAAAATTGAAGATAGTAGGCTTTAGTCTGCATTTAAACTCCACAATTCCTTCTCTTGATATGATGGACCTATCTTTGATTATTATACTGATGAAATGTACAGGTCCATCACACAATGTGGCTATTAGTGTGAATAATGTTGTTCTGGTTCTGCTCACTTCACTCTGCATGAGTTCATGCAAGTCTTTCCAGGTTTTTCTGAACTCCTGTCCCTCATGGTTTCTTATAGAATAATAGTGTTCTTTCACATTAATATATCATAATTTGTTCAACCATTCCCAAATTGACTAGCATTCATACAATTTCCCTTCAATTTCCAATTCTTTGCCACTATGAAAAGAAGCTTATCATTTATCACACAGTAATGTTCCATCATGATCATATCCCACAACTTTTTTAGCCATTCTCCAATTGACTAGCATTCATACAATTTCTAGTTCTTTGTCACCATAAAAAACTGCTATAAATATTTTAGAATATATATAGAATTATAGAATATATATTCTCTAATTATCTTGAGAAACAGATTTAGTAGTGATATTGCTGGGCCAAAGACATTTTAGACATTTTAATAACTGGATATAATTCCCAAAAGCAGTTCACAGTTCTACCAGAAGTGAGTTAATGCCCCAATTTTTCCACATTTCCTCCAATATTTGTTGTATCCCCCCCTCAATCATTTTAGCCAATCTGATAGGTATAAATGATATCTCAAAATTATTTTATTTTACATTTCTTTAGTAAATAATGATGTAGAGCATTTTTTCATATGTCTATAAAGTATTTTGATTTCTTCATTGTAAAACTATCTGTTCATTTTCTTTGATCATTTATCAATTAGGAAATGATTTAATATTGTTATATATTTGAGATATGAGACCTTTATCTGAGTATCTGTCTATAAAAATTTTCCCAATTTTTGGCTTTTTTCTTATTTTGGCTACATTAGTTTTATTAAAAACCATTTTAATTTGGGGGCAGCTAGGTGGCACAGTGGCTAAGAGTATCAACCCTGGAGTCAGGAGGACCTGAGTCCAAATCTGACCTCAGATATTTAATATTTACTTTGCTATGTGACCTGTGACAAGTCACTTAACCCCGTTGCCTTGCAAAAAAAGGAATTTTAATATAATTGAAATTATCCATTTTTATACTCTACATTGTTTTCTATCTCTTATTTATTCATAAATTGTTTGCCAACATAAGGTAATCTTAAAGGGGGAGGTACTAGCAAATGAAGAGACCAAGGAAAACCTCCAGTAGAATAAGGTAGTGTTTGCCCCTGGAGGTGATAATTTGATTCTGGAGGTAACAGGGAGTGATGAGTTTATTCAGTGGGGGCAGGAGGGGTGGGGGAGGGAAGAACATGGTCAGACCAGACCTACACTTGAGGAAGATCACTCTGATAGCTCAATGTTGGATGACCTGGAGTGGGGAGAGATTTGGGACAGATCAATCAGCAGGCTATTGAAGTAGTTTAGATATGAGGTGATAAGAATCTGTACCAGATGGTGACCATGCCAGAGGGAGAAGGGAGACATATTTGAGAATGTTATAAAGGCAAAATCAATGGCTTGGCAAAAGATTGGCTTTTGGAGTGGGGTCAGGGTGAGAGAGAATAAGGAGTCAAGGATGTTACTTAGGTTTTGAGCTTGGGTAATTGAATAGATGGTATTGCCCCTGATAGAAAAGTTTGAAAAGAGGATAGGTTTTGAGGGAAAGATAATGAATTCAGTTTTGAACAGGCTGACAGTCCTGTCTTTGCTACTAAATGACTGTGTAATATTGGGTAAATCTCTTCATATCTCTGGGTCTCAGATCCCACATCCAAGGGGACTGGCCTAGCAACTTCCTTCCAGCTCTGGAATTAAAAGAGGGTCTCAGAGATGGCATCTGGGAGCCCTCCAGTCACCATTTTGTGTCTTTCTCAGTGTGTCTTTCTCAGGCTACCTTAAGAATAAGGGATTAGGGAACTATGAGGAAAATAGGGACAATTTTTGAAATGTAACCAGTATACAGTTTATACATCAACCCTTCTCTTAGCCCCATAATCATTTAACTCAAATAGTGGGTTGTATCTTTTCCAGGAGCAAGGAATATGTCTCTTGAAATACTTAAACTAGAAAGTGATAAATCTAACAAGACTTGGTCCTTTTTCCTTATTGAGAGTGGAGGCCAAAGGTGAGGGTAAATGGATATGTAGCCAGAAATAACCAGAATGGATGATGAATAAAACTGTCAATGTTTGAAAACAAGATAAGAGTTATTCAGTCCTGGTAGCCTGAAATATTTTGAATCTAGAAACCTTTTTAAGAGAGTAGATTGTGGCACACAAACTTTTTTAGAAGTATTTAAAAAAACCTATTTTTTGGTGTATACTTGCTATGAATTCGTAGGTGTAACCACTATGCAAAGCAATTACACCAAAGAAAATATCTTAAGATGACAAGGTATTTTAATTGATGTTTCTTTTAATTGTAGGCTTTATTGTTTACTTATGAGCATAACTTAGTATACTGTGATCAGGAGTCCATGAGATCAATATTAGAACTTACTGATCTTTTTTGCACTCTAAATGTATTCTGTGGCATGTTATCCAATTGGGACAAAAGGGACTCAGAAGAGAATGTCATAGAAAGGCACATGTGTTATGACAGAATCTTTCATTTTGACAGCAATAAGAAGCAATGCATCATGGTAATAGAGCACTATTCTTGAAGTCAAGAATACAGATCTGGGTTAAAAACCTGACCTTTAGTAAATCACTTTTGTTTTCTGAGACTCAATTTCCTCATCTGTAAAATGAAGAGAATAATATCTACCTTAATTGTCATGAGAATCAAATGAAATGAAGCATATAAAGTTCTCTCTGAATTTGGAAGTGAGAAAAAAAAGAATATCAATACACAAAAGGGAAGAGAAAAAAGTTCAGAAAGTGACATGAAAAAGTCAGACAACATCAATTTTACCATGTTAAATTTAAAAATACCTAAAAATAAGCATAATATAGATTCATGGTTTCATGTAATCTTCTTTCTCTTAGCTTTGTATATGAAAATATTTATTTTTGTTAAAATAATAACAAACAGAAATTTAAAAAACTCTTTAGAATGCTTTATAAAACTGAGCTATCAGAGTGGAGCCAAAATGGTGGCATAAAGACTTGGCTGAGCTCTCCCAAATTTCCATCAAAAAAAAACTTTAAAATAACACCTCAAAATGCATTCTGAAATAACAGAACCAATAAAAGGAAGGAATGAAACAGTTTTCCAACCCAAGACAATTTAGAAGACTGGAGAAAGATCTCTTTGGGGGTGAGAGTGGAGCATAGACCATGCCAGTTCATTCCAGTTCAGCCCAGGTTACTCCCAGCAAGTGAGCAGCAGGTGTTAGGGGCAACTGGAATAGGCAGTAGTGACTTGATAAGGGGATTATACAAGAGGAGGCTACTCTTTGCTGGGGAGTAGGACTCTGTCACATTGTTCATACATGATTCAAGATTGAAATCCTAGGGTGAAGAGAAATACCAGCAAAAGCAGGGACCTTGGCCTGTGGTCCCTGGACCAGTTTCCCTGGACTAAAAAATACTGAAAAAAAATCTTGAAAAACAAAATAGGCCAAATAGTAAAAGAGGTACAAAAATCTAATGCAGAAAAGAATTCCTTAAAAAGTAGAATAGACCAAATGAGAAACAAAGTATAAAAATTCACAGAAGAAAATAATTTCTTAAAATTCAACTAGTGGAGGCAGCTAGGTGGCATAATGGATAAAACACCGGCCCTGGAGTCAGGAGTACCTGAGTTCAAATCTGGCCTCAGACACTTAATAATTACCTAGCTGTGTGGCCTTGGGCAAGCCACTTAACCCCATTGTCTTGCAAAAACTAAAAAAAAAAAAATTCAACTAGTGGAATTGAACTAGGGGAAGCTGATGACTCCATGAGATATCAAGAAAAAATAAAACAAATTCAAAAGAAAGAAGAAAATATAAAACTTATTAGAAAAACAACTGAGCAGGAAAACAAATCAAGAAAAGATAATTTTAGAATTACTGGATTGTTACTTGAAAGACATGATTTAAAAAAAAAGAACCTATACATAATACTGCACGAAATTATTAATGGAAATTGCCCAAGAATTCCCAAATTCCAGAGTTCGCCAAACCAAGTAGAAATTTTACAAGTAGCCAGAAACAAACAAACAGTTCTATTATCATGGAACCACAGTTAGGATGGCATAAGATTTAGCAGCTTCTACAGCAAAGGATAATAGGACTTGAAATATGATATTCCAGAAGGCAAAACAGATAAGATTTCAATCAAGAATTGCCTACTTAGCAAAACTCATTATAATTCTTCAGGGGAAAATAGATAGTGAAAAAGAGGATGTTCATTTTTTCCTTGATCATACTCTTTATTTTTATTTATTTTTACAATTATGTGGTAAAGATAATTTTCTTTTTTATATATCTTATTTTTCCAATTACATGTTATGAAAGTTTTTCAACATTATCTTATACATTTTTCTACCATCCTCTATTCCCATTCCCCTTCCATCAATGGCAAACAGTTGGTGAAAGTTGTACATATGCATTTGTGTTTAACAGGTTTACATATTAGTCATTTCGTGCTTGAGGAATTTGGACTAAGAGAAAAGAAAGAGAACCATGGAATAGGAAGGAAAAACCTAAGAGAAGTTTTTAAAAGGTGAACATGGCAACCATTCAAATTCTGAGTTGTCCCCCCCACCTTGCCCCCGAATGTGGATGATGTTGTCCAATACAGGTCTCCCAGAGTTGTCCTAGGTCTCTGAACAGCTGATAGGAGCTGCATTCATCGTAGTTGATCAACTCATAATGTTGTTAACGTATACAATGTTCTCTTGGTTTTGCTCCCTTTGCTTAGCATCAGTTTGAGTAATTCTTTCCATGCTTCTCTAAAATCTGACCTGAATGGTTTCTTTTTTTTTTAAATTTTTATTAAAGATATTATTTGAGTTTTACAGTTTTCCCCCAATCTTGCTTCCTTCCCCCCACCCCCACCCCCACAGATAGCTGAATGGTTTCTTAATAGGACAATAGTACTCCATAACATTCATATACCATAACTTGTTCAGCCATTCCCCAATTCTTGGGTATTGCCTTGATTTCCAATTCATTGCCACTACAATGAGAGCAATAATAAATATTTTTGAACATGTGGGATTTTCCTCATTTTTTGTGATTTCTTTTGGATTAATATTGCTGGGTCAAGGGGTATGGTCAGTTTTATTGCTATTTGAACATAGTTCCATATTGCTCTCCAAAATGATTGGATTGTTTCACAACTTCACCAATAGCGCATTAATGTCCCAATCTTCCCACAATCTCTCCAGTATTGATCATTTTCCCTTTTTGTCAAAGATTTTCAACATTCATTTTTGTAAAGTTTTTTCACTCTCATCCTAGGAAAACAAGTAATCTGATGTAGGATACACATATACAATTGAATTATACATATTTCCATATTAGTCATGCTGATAAAGAAGAAGCAGAACAAAAAGTGAAAAACCATGAAATAGAAAAAAGCAAAAAACATTTAAAAAGTTAAATATTAGTATGCTTTGATCTGCGATCAAATTTCATAGTTCTTTCTCTGGATGTGGATGGCATTTTTTTTAGGTTTTTGCAAGGCAAATGGGGTTAAGTGGCTTGCCCAAGGCCACACAGCTAAGTAATTATCAAGTGTCTGAGACCGGATTTAAACCCAGGTACTCCTGACTCCAGTGCTGTTGCTTTATCCACTGTGCCACCTAGCCACCCCTGGATGGCATTTTCATCACATGTCTTAAAATTGTCTTTAAATGCTGTATTGCTGAGAAGAGCAAATCTATCAAGGTTGATTGATCACTACACACTGTTGCTGTTAAGGTGTACAATGTTCTTCTGGTTCTGCTCACTTCACTCAGCATCAGTTCATGTAAGTCTTTCCAGACTTTTCTGCAATCTCATAATTTCTTATAGAACAATAATATGCCATTTTATTCACATACCACAACCTGTTGTTTCCCCAATTGATAGGCATCCCCTCAATTTCCAATTCTTTGCCAGCACAAGAACTGCTATGATTATTCTTGTACATGTGGATATTTTTTCCTTTTTTATGATTTTGTGATCTCTTTGGGACATTGTAAAGTTTTTTTCTCTCCCATCTTAACATAGCAAGTAATCTGATGTAGGATATACATAAACAATCATACACTACAAACATTATGGTATTGCTGGATCAAAGGATATGCATAGTTTTACCCTTTGGGCATGGTTCTAAATTACTCTCCAGAATGGTTGGATCAGTTCAGAACTCCCTCACAGTGTATTAAGGGTCCCAGTTTTTCCACATCCTCTCTAACATTTATCATTTCCCCTTTTCAACATATTCCTGAATGTGATAGGTGTGAGGTGATATTTCAGAGTTGTTTTTATTTGTATTTCTCTAAGCAAAACTGAGTATTTAATTTCTTCATCTGAAAACTGCCTGTTTGTATGTTTTGACTGAAATAGTGGACTTTAAGCATTCCTGATAAAAAGACTAGTACTGAATAGAAAATTTGGCTTTCAAATATGAAATTAAAGAAAAATATTTAAAAAAGAAATAGAGACATTTTAAGCGATTCATTGAGTGTAAATGGTTTCCATTCCTATATGAAAAGGTGATACTTGTAATTCCTAACAACTTTATCATTATTAGGACAATTAGAAGGCTTCTACATAGTCAAAGGGCAACAAGAATGAGTTGACTATGATGGGATGATATAAAAATATAAAATTAATGGATGAGAAAGAGGTATACACTGGGGAAGGAGGGAAGCAAGAGGTATAATGGGGTAAATTATCTCACTTAAAAGAGGCACAAAAGAGCTTTTAGAGTGTAGAGGGGGAAAGGTGTGGCAAGCAATCTTACTCTCAGCAGAATTGTTTCAAAGAAGAAATAATAAGCATGCTCAGGTGGGTACAAAAACCCATCTTTATTCCACAGGGAAGTAGAAAGAGAGGGGAATAATAAAAATGGTGAACTCTGATAGAAAAGTGATTCAGGAGCAAAATTCTTTTGAAGAGGAATGGGTTAAAACAGAATGAAAGAAAATACACAGTTAATAATAATAACTGTGAATGTGAATGATGAACTCACCCATAAAATGGAAGCAAATTGCAGAGTAAATTAAAAACAAGACTCTTAAAATATGTTATTTATAAGAAATAGACAAAGCAGAGACAGAGAGTAAAGCTAAGTGGCTTGAGAAGAATCTATTATTCTTCAACTGAAGGGGGAAAAAAAAGCAGGTGTAGCAATCATGACCTCATCTTGCTAAAAGGTGTCACAGACATAGAATAGAATTACTAAACATATATGCACCAAATACTATGGTATCCAAATATGGAACCTCAACTTTCCCCTCTCAGAACTTGCAAATCTAACTTCAATGAATTCTCTAAGGAAAAATTCCTAGGACCAGATGGATTCACAATTGAATTCTACCAAACATTTAAAGAACTATTAATTTCAATACTATATAAACTATATGGAAAAATAGGCAAAGAAGTTCCATCAAATTCCTTTTACAATACAAATATGGTACTATTACCTAAATTAGAAGAAGCAAAAATGAAAAAAAAGTTATGGACCAATTTCCCTAATGAATATTGATGCACAAATTTTAAATAAAATATTAGCAAGGAGATTTCAGCAACACATCACATAAAGAAGCAATACATCACATAAAGAATACATCATGATCAGGTGAGAGATATAGTAAGAATGCAGACCAGGTTAGGAAAACTATCAGTATAGCTAGCCATATCAAAAACAAAACCAACAAAAATCATATGAATTTCTCAATAGATTCAGAAAAAGTTTTGTCAAAATACAACTCTCATTACTACTAAAACACTAGAAAACATTATAATGGGAAATAAGGTAGAAAGCATTTTAATGGGGTATAAGGTAGTAAGTAAGATCAGGGGGAAAAGCAAGAATGCCCATTTCTTTCATTATTGTACTATTTAATATTGTATTAGAAATAATAGCTATAGTAGTAAGAGAAGAAATTAAATTGGAGGAATTATAATAGACAATGAGAAAGCAAAACTAATACTCTTTGAAGATAATATATTTGGTGAGCTCTAAGTTGAACCAATCACCTTAGCAAAGCTTCAGAATATAAAATTAACCCACATAAATCATCAGCATTTATATATACTACTATCAAAATCCAGTGAGAGATAGAAAAATTCCTTTAAAAAATAATCATAGATGGGGCAGCTAGGTGGAGCAGTAGATAGAGCACTGGCCCTGGAATCAGGAGTACCTGAGTTCAAATCCAGCGTCAGCCACTTAATAATTACCTAGCTGTGTGACCTTAGGCAAGCCACGTAACCCCATTGCCTTGCAAAAAACCTAAAAAAAAATAACCATAGACAATATAAAATACAGGAAAGTCTACCTGCTAAAACAGACTCTAGAACTATGGAACCTAAATAGAAAACACCAACAGGCATTTTCATACCAATAGAGTCAGATATGAACAACTGGAAAATTATTAATTGCTCATGGGTAGACAGAGCATATGATAAAAATGATAATTCCACTTAAAGAAATCTCCATATTCAGTGCCATATCAATAAAACTATCAAAAATTATTTGAAAGAAGTAGAAAAATGATAATTAAATTAATCTGGAAGAACAAAAGGTCAGGAATATCAATGGAATCAATGAAAAAATGTAAAGAAAGGTGGGTTGGTTGTGCCAGATCTCAAATTGTACTATAAAGAGGTAATCATCAAAACGATATGGTACTGGCTAAGATAAGAATGGTAGATCAGTGGAAAAGGTTAGGTAGACAAATCACTGTAGTAAATTACTATAGCAATCTGTTATTCATTCTTCTTTTCAAAGAGGATCAAAGATATCACCTGGGTGATGTCCTGACATATATGTGAATTGGATTTAAGTAAGGTAGAGCAATGAAACTCTTTAGTTTCACTCTCTCCTCCAGAACCATAAAAGTCCAATGATAAGACAAAACTCAAGATTGGAGAAAACCCTGTGATGCAGAGGATAACTTTGGCCTTTCTAAATTAAGGGAGTTTTTCAGGGATCAGTTTGTCTGAAGCACAGATCATTCAATGACCAAGGGCTAGGAAAGAATTGAGACAAAAGATGGCTTAATTTACCATCACAATGGAAACATGTGTTTTGATCTGAATAAGATGTTAAGCAGTTTCTCTACCAGAAAACAAGGTCTCAACTAGTCACCTGAGCTGGAGAGGACTTTTTAGAACAGATTCAGAAGATGTTGAAGGACATTGGATGCTTCCAAAGGAGAAGAGAAGAGGAGAAGAGAGGAGAGACACTGGAGCAGTTATCTCCACCATCTCTCACCTATGTGTACATTGTTTATCTGTAACTTCCCCTTGACTCTGTAAGTGTGACACCCCTACTTATGCCCTTCTCCTTATGGAAAGGATGAGGGGAGGCAGGGTGAAAAATTGTTCTCTACTGAGAGAGAAAGAGGAAGATTATTAGGTGGCATTATTATATCTACATGAGTCTGTATATCCTATCTAGGGAGTGAGTCCTATCTCTGATTTAGACAACAGGGTATTAGTAAAGGTGGGAGGAGAATCTAGCTGAAAGAAGTCAATACCCAGTCTTTTGGTGCGGATAACTGTCGGATTTGCCATAGTTCACAGCAATTTGAGAATTGGCCTTGGGTGATGGTACCCCTGGGTCTGGCCTGGATTCTCAGTCCCTGGTCAGAGGTGTACTGTAGCACAGGATTCTGATCCAGAGGAGAGAGACTCCAGTGGAATGTGACTGAGTCAGTTCAAGGTGACTGTTGTTTATAACTGACTGGCCAGGATATTTGCCTGGGGAGCAGCAAATGTCTGGACATGTCCAGAAGCGGGGTTTATATATTCTGGACTGTACAACTTAGAGATAGGTGGCCTCAAAATCATGGCAACTGGAAGACTTGTTAAGGGAAACTCTGATTATAAGTTAGTATGGACTTGCAAGGAAAGTGCTAAAATGGCAATTTGCAAGAAAGATAATTTAAGGAACATCACTAGGTATATTAGCTATTCTTGGGGTTGATCCAATGGCACAGGAATTTAGTATGATCAGTTTTGGAGCCAGGAAGACCTTTCTAAAGACATTGGTATAAAAACTTGTAGTGGAAAGAGGTACAACAACTTCGGAAATGTACCTATTATCAGATGATTATATGGCCTATTTAAGAGGGCCCCTTGGAAGCAAAGAGGAATGGTATTATCCATTTGTTGGAAACTATATTCCTGGAACTAGCACTAAAGGGACATTATTGTCCAAAGAGTTGGTCAGAGAATTGTTAACTAGACTTAAGGGCCTACTACCTGGACACAGGATGGGAGTTGAGGCTATGAAACCCCATTTTATATCTTGAATTGACTAAGACGACTCCAAGCTATAGTGGAAAAATTACCAATCATACAGCTAAGGCCTTGGACTTACTGACTGATCAAGCTTTCTAACAAAAGAGGTGATTATTCAACATAGATTGGTATTAGACTACCTTTTGGCTGAAGGAGGAGTCTGTAGTACACTGAATTTATCAAATTGTTGTCTAAAGATAGATAACAATGGGAAGATGGTAAAGGAGATAACCAGGGATATCAGCAAGTTGGCACATGTACTAGTCCAAACCTGGACAAGGCCCTTTAGCCTCTTTGGCTGAATGGGTTTAATGGTTCATGGTGGAAACAGTTACTAGGTATCTTACTATTGGCCCTAAGTGGGATAATTCTATTAGCTGTGTGTGTCTCCCATGTATGATCCAGTTAATAACTCAAATAATACAAAATTCTATCAGCAAATTAGGACTGGTGTATGACTCTAATAATGAAGAGGCAAAAATATTGATAGAAAAATTCAGTAGTGCTATCGAAGATGAAGATTATGAATTAATTTGAGGAAGACGTTGCTAGTGAAGTGTGAAGACCAATTAATTATTTATAAGAAAAAGGGGTGTGTGAGGAATGAAGGGTGTTGTTGGTCTTCACAGGGTGTGGAGGGGGGACCCCTTTGAAATACATTACAAAGGGGGAATGGCCCCAGTCAATCACAAAACTGGGAGAGCTCTCCTAATCTCATTCCAAAAATGACAAACTAGGTTAGAAGAAACTAGTCCTTAACTGGTCAAGAAAGAGTAACCTAGTGTCTTGACTTTCTCCTTTGCACATGCTCAAAGAAATCTATCTGTTCTTGCTCATTAGTATAATAAGAAGGGTGGGGAAACATATAGGAACCAATGTATCAATTAGATTTGTGACCCCAGCCTATGATTGACATGAATGGGGCAGGAACAAAGTCTTTCAAAGTGCATAAAAGAGTTTGTATGTTGGGATTTCCCTGTTCCTCTCTCCCACCATGAGAGAGGTGTGCCATTTTGTTAAGATATCTTAATAAAAACCATTTACCAAATTACCATCACAAAATATCAGTCTGGAAGAGCAACATCCTCTAAGTTTCTTGTCAGAACAGGAAAATGTTATTTACACCCATTCTAAGTTATCAAAACCTAAACAATGAACCATAGAGACTTGGACTGGATCATTAATGACTATTCAATGAAAGCCAGAGTAGTTATGTACAGGCAAGTAGATCCCTTTGAAATCCCATGGGCTAATTCAGAAAACATATGTGTCAGGATGAAAGAAAATTGTCCCAGCTTTTAGGGAAAAAAAAATCTAGCCTAACTCCTACCTGCTCAAACATCTTACAAAATATAAGCAAACAAAAATTATATTCCTATGGGAAGAATATCATATGTAGAGCACCTCAAGTAGATGTTTTGTGGTGAAGGTCTGTAGTTGTGGGTAGCTACAAGGGAAGCAGAATAGACATCTCTGGCCTCATCTTCCCCACATCCTTCTCCAAGAGAAACTTTCATTCCTGCCAGGTGCTTTTTCAGAGCTATTTTTGTAAACCCTCAGTTCTTTCAAGTTGGCATGATCCAGGGAGAATTGTGGTCACTGCTCTCTTGGACTGTATTCTGGAATGTGAATGACAAATATGGATAATCCTGAACCAATCAATTGATCCATGTTTGGTTCCATTGCTTCTTCATCCATGTAACAGATTTCTCAGGAAACAAGTAAAATGTTCTAGTACTTCCATCTCTTTGAGAACTTCTCACAATTTGTTGTTATTCATACAGTCAAAAGTTTTAATGTATTCAATGTAGCAGAATTAGATTATTTTTGGAACTTCCTTACTTTCTCAATAATTCAGCAAATGTTGGCAATTTGGTCTCTAGTTCCTCTGCCTCTTTGAAAACCAGCCTGCTCTTCTGTTAATTCTCAAATCATATATTGTTGAAGCCTAGCTTGTAGACTCTTAAAGCATTACCTTGCTGAGCATGTGAAATGAGCACAATTGTTCAATAGTTTGAACATTCATTAGCATTGTCCTTCTCTGGGATTGAAGCATAAACTGACCTTTTCTAATCTAGTAGCCACTGTTGAGTTTTCCAAATTTTCTGACATATTGAGTGTAGCCCTATAACAACATAATCTTTGAGGATTTTAAATAGTTCAGTTGGAATTCTGCCATCTTGGTTAGCAATGCTTCCTCAGGCCCACTTGTCTTCATTCTCCAGAATATATAACTCTAGGTCAGTAGCCAGTGATATTAAGATCTTTCTTGTATAATTCTGCTGTATATTCTTTCTACCTTTTCTTAATCTCTTCTACTACTATAAGTCCCTACCAGTTCTGTCTTTTATCATGACCATTTTTAATTGAAACATTCCCTAAATATCTCTTAATCTTCTTGAAGAGCTATCTTCCCAATTCTGTTGTTTTATTCTATATCTTTGCACTGCTCATTAAAAAAAAATATTCTCTCAAACTCTGCATCTTAGAGCTTATAGTTTGAATTCTTCTCCATGAGTAAATATTGGTTCCTTCTTTCTTCTCCCCTGCTACTAAACCATGACCTGAGATTGGATTCTGCAGTAGAACCTACCAGGGCCCTGGATTTATGGCCTCAGTCATTTCTTTGCTCAGCTCAAAAGCAAACTGGAAAGTTGGCTAGTCTTAAGTACTGTTTGTTCTACCCTATCTTAAATCCTGGAAGAAGTTGACCCTTGAAGATAAGTCTGCTTTTGGCTGGGAAGAACAAAGGTTCATTTCTGAGAAGATTATAGGCTCTAGGAGGGCATAGTCCAAGGCCCAAGAAGCAAACTGAAATCCTTTGTTTGGGAGTCAGCTCTTGCCTATGGATGCTGAATGAGACATAACCAGCTCAAAGGTATAAGAAGTCTAGATTTGAAGTTGGGGGACTTCAGTATTGTTTTGGAAAGTCAATTTTGGAAAGGTGGCCCAGGGATAGAGGGTCAAGAATCAGGAAAATCTAAATTTAAATTCAGCCTGAGATGCTTACTAGTTGTGTGACCCTGGACAAGTCACCTAACCCTGTTTGTCTCAGTTTCTCATCTGGAAAATATATCAGAAAAGATAATGACAAAGAAAATTCCAAATAGGAATACAAGGAGATGGACACAACTGGAATGACTAGACAAGAGTTTTGGAAAGAATTTTCACTTCTGCAAAGTCCCTCTGTGATCTAACACCACTCCTTCATGGTCCAGATAGTGCAATTATTCTCTAGGACTAAGCAAGGCAGGCACCTCATAATCCTGCAGGGAGCAATGCCCCAGGGAGACTGAAAAGCAGAACAATTGACTTTTCTAGTCATTTTTGGTCTTGAGCCTGGGACTCTGATCAGAAAAGGGATCATGTTTTCTCACTTGTCACTTATTCCTTACTACCTCCTGATAGCTTTAATTTTCTCTGTGTACTTTACATATATCTCCTCTCTGTGGTCTTCTTCATGAGCATAAATAAGATCTTTGCTATCCATTCCTGGGGACCATTCCTTTCCAGTTCTTCCCCTGTGCTTTCATTGTCCCTCAGGGGAATAAGACTGCTTCTAGGGAAAAGAGAGGGTTAAAAGCAGAAACATGACATGTCTCACTTAGAAGAGTAACATCAGTATCTGCAGTGTTCAGTTAGAAGGTAGAAAAAAACATAAAGTCTCTAATTTAGCCAACTGGTCGGGGGGCAGGGAGAAAGAGGCAGAGACAGAGACACAGACAGACACAGACAGACAGAGACAGAGACAGAGATTTCCATGCCTATTCAGAGGAGTACTATCGTACCAGACTCTCTAGACTAAGTGACTAAACCCTGGGATTTATCAACTGGAATTGTCACCTTTTGGCATGCAAAGTTTTTCATATCAACTGGGTAACATGAATTGGAAGGTCTATTTCTAATGGGGGTGATCAAATAGCCCAGGTTAAAAGTGGTTTGGGTTCTATGGGAACCTTTCTATTTTGGGGATTATAAATGTAGAGTTGAGAGGAACTTCAGAAATTAATGAACCTCTTACATCTTACAGGTAAGAGAACTGAGATCAAGAAAATTAAATGATTTGAACAAAATCACACAGATACTAAGTATCAGAGACAGGATCTGAATCCAAGTTCAACTAACTCAGGTCAATGCTCTTTTTACCTTACCATACAGTCTTTATTATCTATTCTTTTCTTTTCTTTTTGGTTTTTGCAGGGCAAAGTGACCTGCCCAAGATCACACAGCTGGTGTTCTATGCACTGTGCTACTTAGCTGCCCCATTTATTATCTGTTCTTGACAGGATCATGGAGTTAGAGCCAGAAGTGACCTTTTAAAGGCCATTTAGTTCATGCCAGAAAGAGCAACTTCAAGCATTCAGGAAGGGTCAATTGAAGATTTCCTATCTGATCCCAATGGACACTCAAGTCCATCCTAGCCAGGACTATGGAAACCCAGCATAAGAGAGCAGCCTCAGGATATTCAAAGCAGTTCTAGAAGATACTACTGCCCTGAGTTCAGCAAGGAACTAGAAACAGATCCTAAAGCTAGTAACTGAAAACCAATCCAGGAATAGCCCCTGAACTCTGCAGCAATGGGGAAGAATTTCAGTTGGTGCTATGATTCAGGGGGCTCAAGAACCCTGAGACAAGAATAGGCAGAGTCTAGTATAGGAGCAGCCCTAGAATCCCCTAGGGCAAATATTTGGTGTAGCCCACCATGCACTGGACCAAGAAGAGCCTGCCTTCAGCTGGGAAACTTTACCTAAGTTCAACTTAGAAACCGCAGTGGATTAAATGTACAAATCAAGGAAAATGTCAAATACCATGAGGAAATATCTTAGTGAGGAGACAACATGAAGATAATCCCTCAATTAAAATAGTAATCCAAAATCTAGGTAAAACTTCAAAGAAAAAAATGTCTGGGTCACAGGGACTATAGTAGTAGTATCTGGGGAAAAAGAAAAATAAGAATAAAGAATTAGAAAACTAGGGAAGAAAGGATTGAAAGGAAAATTGATTTCTTAGAACAGGCAATAAAAATCTTACTTAAGAACTGAATGTCCTGAAAATTAGATGGGTCTGATAAAAAAAATCCAACAACAACCTAATAAGAGAACAAGAAATATTAAAACAAGTAAAAAAATTTAATAAAGGAATGTCAAGAATATAATAAAAAAAGTGACATAGAAAAACAAATCAAGAAGAATCCTAGAAGTGTTTACTTATCTGAAAACCATGATTAAAAAAAAGTCTGGAAAATATACTTCTTTTTTTAAAGGAAAAAAATATTTTTCCTAATTACCTGTAAAAACAATTTTTAACCTTTAAAAAATTTTGTGTTCCAAATTCTTTTCCTCCTTTTCTCCTCTCTCACCTGACTGAAATGGCAAGAAATTTGATATAAATTATACATGTGCAATCATGCAAAATTTATTTTCAGAAATTTTGGTTAGAGCTCTTAGAATCAGTGTACAAAGTGAAAATAGAATCTATCACCTTCAGGAAGAAATCCAAAATGAAAACATCTAGAAACATTAGTAAAAATTGGAACTTACAAATAAAAGAAAAATACCATAAGCAACTAAAAATGAGTTCAATTGCCAAAGAGTCAAATTGGATCACACAAGACTTACTAGGTGCCACTTTAAAGAAAGGGAGAGCTTGGAATACTAAATTCTAAAAGTCAAAAGATAAAGATTTACAACTAAAGAAAAACTTATAAAGCAAAATTGAGTACAGTCAGGTCTTAATGAGTGGAGATTATTAATTCCATGAAGTAGTTACATTATTTAAATTTGTAATATTCAAAGTTACAATTATATGTAAAATATGGCAATTTATTTCAGTTCAAAAATATGCAATGAAAATTTTAAAACTAAAGTTTTTAACCTATTTATTAATATAATATAATAGCAAAGGATAAGAAAAATAATTTTTATTCAAATATATTACAAAATAATAAAATAGAGAAAGAATATTTTTTAAAATTACTGAATATTGCAACTAAAGAAAGCCCTACACTAAATCCTTGACAAAAATATCACTGTTGTCATTTTAAAATATTTTAGTAGCATAACTGCCTTTTCATTCTTGAAGTCTTCATTTGTATGCTTGCACCAAGAGTTTTAATCCACATATAGGCAAATTTGTGTGTTCACATTTTCACACAATAAACCAGGTATAATTGGATCACTTGGAGCATTATAGTAATTAAAATCAATACTACTTTACATACATTCTGCTGTCTTGGTAATATTCTTTAACAGTTGGGCTAAAATAACTTGAAAACTAATCTTTGAAAATAGCTTCAGTCATCTATAATCTCTTATTTAACTACAAAAGAATTGAAATAAATTTATGGTTGCAGTTTCCCAAGGATCACTTTATGTACAGGTTGAATATTTCTTTCTTAAAAACATGAGTTTGGGAAGACAACCTTTCCTAAAATAAACTCATGTCTTCCACATTCAAAATTTTGTTGAGCTGTATATCTGTCATCTTTGATTTTCTTCAAAATATCAAGATACATGAGATGAATCATTTACATGTTAAGAGGGCAATTAAAAAACAAATTTCTAGAACCCTAACACATTTAAAAATTAAAATGACATTGGATCTATGAATAATATTATTCTGCTTTAATGGCCTTAAAAGAAAAAAAATGAAAAGAACAGGAAACTATATCGGGAAGAAATGAAGAAGAAGGTGAAGGAAACCATTGCATAATAGAGGAACATAAGATAAAGGGAAAACAATGAAGAAGAGAGGGGGGGAGAATAGGCATCCTATGAACCTTATTTTCAAATGAATCAGATAAAGATGGAGTATAATTATACACAGATCATATATATATATATATATATACAATTATACATACATATATAATATGTATATGTGGTAGTGGGATAAGGGAGGAGTAGAGAGGATCTAAGATGGGGGCAGGATAGGTAAGTGTATAGTCATAAGTAAACATACCCAATTTATAAGTAGATCGAATCTCTGACTCTACAGTAAAGTAAATTTACCACTCTCTCTTAGGAATAGTATATTCATAGCCCATGTTTTCAAGAAACATCTGAAGCATGTAGCAGCTCCAAAGCATTGAATGCTGAATAAATTTACAGGAGTTTTTATTCCATGACCATCTACAGGTCCCCACAAGCTGAGAGAGTGTCTCACACTTATCTTTCTGAGAAAGAGACTCAAATGTACTCTGACAGAAGAGTAAAGAAGATCTGTATGCAACTATTCATTAAGATTGATGGCAAGGGTCACACTAATATTATATATTCTGCTGGATATATAGATGTTATTAACATTGAGATTAGATATAGAAGTCAATAGCAATGAGAAGACAAGTAAACATTTCCATCTGTTTGTGACACATAGGGACACTTTCCTGTTCATCATATCCCAGCTGAGGAGGTTAAGTATAAATTGTACAAAGTGAGAAAAATCTTTGTGAGTGCAAAAGGCAAACACCTTCTGGTGACCCCCAGACTATCTGTTGCCCAGATCCTCTCATTGAAGTGAATTACACATTCAAATTGATTTAAAATTGACATCAATATTGGTCATCTGAGCATGGTAACTGATAGAACTAATTTCAGTCAAATTGGTGTGATCACAAAATCCTGCCTCTTTTGATGCTGTCCAGGTAAAAGACGCCAATGGCAATAGTTTTTGCCTATAGACTCTCATGTTTTTTGTCATTGCAAAGGTAAATAAGCATTGGATCTCTGTTCCCTGATGAAAGAGTATCGTACAATTGCTAAACACAGAGACAAGAAATTGGCAGCTAAACAGAGCAGAGGCTAAATAATGCACAAACAAAACAAGAAATAGATAGTTTAAACAATTCAGACTTTAAAAGTGAAATTCAACAAGCCATAAATGCCTTTCTCTTCTTTCCTTTCATTTTCTTGGATTGAGTACAAATGCTGCCTAAACTGTTAAGAAGACATAGCTATATTGGCTAGTTTTGTTTAGTTGCTTTTCTTTGTTGGGAAGGTTCACTGAT
Source organism: Macrotis lagotis (assembly GCF_037893015.1). Classification (NCBI taxonomy): domain Eukaryota; kingdom Metazoa; phylum Chordata; class Mammalia; order Peramelemorphia; family Peramelidae; genus Macrotis; species Macrotis lagotis. The sequence goes on along the minus strand of NC_133658.1, from coordinate 171,589,980 downwards.
TGGAAGATAGGGAAAGGACATATTTCAAAATGACTGAGGCAAAAAACAAAAGATATCAAAATTTTTTTTAAAAGAAAGGAATTTCAGAATTCTTAAGCATGGAGGTGGAGTAAATGTGGGTGGCAAGATCAAAAACATAACCATCTTTATATATGGTTGAGGTGAGGTGGAGGAGTAGGTCATGGGAAGGAGGAACTCAGTGGTTAGAAGTTTGAGAGACAGTCAATATGTATATCAAAGTCCCCTGGTATGAAGATAGGAATTGGGGAGAAGAGGAAAAAAATGTGAGCCAGATTAAGAACTCAATGAGGAAGAAAGGAGAGTGATATAGAGGTCAATAGACAACAGCTACCATAATTTTGATTTCTGTAGTAGATATAGATTGCAAGAATCTCAAAGGAGGAGGTTATTGAGTATTGGAGAACTCCAAGAACTAGGGAAGAACCTGGAAATGGCAATGGGGAGCAAGGAGCATTCCAAATCCTCCACCTTGATCATTGAGCTAAGGGGAACTAATGAAGATATAAGCAATACCAGAAAGGGTGACCAGAGAAGTTGTGACATTGAAGGGTAGCCAGGTTTCAGTAATAGTTAATAGATGGAGAGTAGGAGAGAAAAAGATTTTGGAAGAAGGGAAATTTGTTGCCTGCATAACAAATGTTCTAGAAGGGCATGGTGGGGAGAGGTGGGTAGTATCTGATTTGGACTTCAGGGTGGGAGTGTTGAAAGGGGTAAGAATAAGAAATTGAGTGGGAGGAGGAATAGGAATTATGTTTAGATGATGAGCTAAAGGGATTAGGTATCACTGGGAAGTGTAAGGTATGACCAGGTGTGTGTATGTTTATCATTTGAATAGAGGTCTCTTGTGTCTCCCAGTGGAGATTGGATCTCAGTCAGGAGACAAATGCAGCTTAAAATAAAAGACACACACATTGGAGTCTCTGTTTCACTTCTTTTCCCCTCAAAAGTCTAATTTTGGGGTGGCTAGGTGACACAGTGGATAGAGTACCGGCCCTGGAGTCAGGAGTACCTGAGTTCCAATCCGGTCTCAGACACTTAATAATTACCTAGCTGTGTGGCTTTGGGCAAACCACTTAACCCCATTTGCCTTGCAAAAAGAAAAACAACTAAAAGTCTAATTTTGAGGTAGAAGATTGTGCAGAAAGAGATGAAAATCAAACTTGAATAGGAAGAGAGCAAGTCTCCCTACTAACTTTCCTCTTTTCCTTCTCTCAGGACAGGGACAGCAAAAGTTGGAAGATTTGATTAAGGTAAAAGGAAAAATCACTCCTTACACACAGGCTCTCCATATCTCAGGACACTAGTGGACACAGCAGGAGGGGGAAGTTACTTTGTACCTGAGCAGATGGCAGTACCGCCCAGATCCTTGCTGCTTCCCTCAGGGGATACCTGCAGCAGGAGATAGAAGGCACAAGGTCAGAAGAAGGTTGTTCTTCTAATCTGCAACTGGAAATAAGGTGAAAGCAGAAGGAGATAGAAGTCTCACAGAGTGAAATAGAAATTACCCTGGTCCCTTGTCACCTTCTCTCAGAGGATTATAACACAACAAGAGAGGAAAGCATCTCAGCCAGATGAAGACAAATAAGAAAGAAGTGAAAGAACTAAATAGAACTTTAAAATAAATCAAAGTTGATACCTCTCTGATAATTAATGGAAATTAAAAAGAATTTGCATACTTTCATCTGTAAATGGTACCTTTGCAAAAATTGAGCCTGTATTGGGACAGAAAGATTTCACCAATTAAAATATAGAAAACTTTGCTTGGATCTGATTCTTCTCTCATAACATAACTAACATGGCTCTATATTTAGCATGATTATACATGTATGACCTATGGATTGCTTTCTGTCAGGGGGAGGGAATGGAAGGAGAAAATGTAAAACTCTAAACCTTGCAAGAAAAAGATCATTTAAAACACCATTCCAAGTAGTTAAATTTTAAAATAAAATAAAATATAGAAAAGCAGAAATACTAGATTTACTTATCATAGTGAAATAAAAATTATACTCAAAGTGTCTTTTAGGAATACATAAAAGATGATTGGAAACTAAATAACACAATTCTAAAGAACTAGTGATTTGAAGAATAGATTATACAAACTATAGAAAACTTCACCAAAGAAAATAAGAACATACCACATACAAACTGAGTCTTTTTTTATTTTAGGTTTTTTGCAAGGCAAATGGGGTTAAGTGGCTTGCCCAAGGCCACACAGCTAGGTAATTATTAAGTGTCTGAGGCAGGATTTGAAGTCAGGTACTACTGATTCCAGGGCCAGTGCTCTATCCACTGAGTAACCTAGCCACCCCAAACTAAGTCTTAAAAAGAAAAATAGATATTCCAAGAAGCAAAAGAATGAAGGGAGTGCATTTACTACTGATTTTTTAACCTTCTCTTCCTTCTTCTCATCTTCTTTCTTCCTCCTCTCAAGCTAACTTCCTGTCCTAATGAAATTTCTGTGCTGAAGTACCCTCTCCAAATTGGTAACTATTGGAGGAAAAACCCAAACCATGCTTCATTTCTTTTTTTTATTCACCTCCTACCTTGATTATGGGAAACTTTTCAGATCTTCTTCCCTCCACTTCAGGTTCTGGATCTATGAACCAAAAGCATATTAACTTTATTTTGTTTTGAGATAGAGCATGTTAATTTGCCCCATTATAATTCTACTTACCCTATAGCCCCATTCATTATACCTATAAGTTTTTGGAACCAAAGTGGCCTCTCCATGACCACCACTCCCTTTCATCTCCCCAGTTAGAATGTAAGCCACCGAAGGAAAAGGAAAAATCTTTGCTTTATTGTATAATGGGGTACTATGGTCAGATCTAATCTTAAGAAAAATCACTTCAGAAACTGTGTGAAGTATGTATTGGAATAAGGAAAGTCAAAAGGCAGAGAGAGTAGTTAAGAGTATATTGCAGTAGAAGATAATAAGGGTAATATCACTGTGGCCAGAGAGGAGACAGATGAGAGAATATTGAGGATGTCGAAATGATAAGGTTTTGCAATGATGGATATGTGAGGTGACTGAGAAAGAAGGTAAAAGGTTGATCAAAGTTATTTACCTGAGTGACTAGAAGGTGAGTAGTGCCTTTTATGGTAAGTTCTAAGTCTATTTGGAAGAGATGAAGGTTTCAGCGGAGGGTCAATGGATATGTCAATTTTGAGATCTATAGGAGATTCAGTTCAAAACTCAGATTTTCTGACTCTGAGCCTCATACTACCTATTTCTACGTGGCCTTGCCTCTAACATTGGCTTCCTTTTCAGCAATCAGAAATATAAAGGAATTCCACAGGGTCAGGAAAGAATAATTCCTTGCCTGGATTGGTAGACACCAAAAGTCCACCATTGGCCATGAATTCCATCCTTTTTAACTGGCAGACTGAGAAAAGAAGTTTTGTCCTTGAAAAGATCATGGTCCTCAGCACAGGGGACCACTGGACCTTATTTAGCAGCAGACCTTTTTTATGTACAAGAGTCGAGAAGTGACATAAAAGAGAAATTGTGTAGGTGCCTTATAATCTTCTATCTCTTCATAATATATAAATGCATTTCCAAAAGAGCTTTGTGTGGGGAGTGTAGGGGTGGTTAAAAATGCAAGCTTAGGACTTTTTAAAAGCAGAAACCACACTAAGGTTCAGAGAGGAAATATGGTGCGTAGTTCAGACTATTTGATATTTCTCCAAGCCTTCATATTTGCCAGGGTCCCATCTTCCAACTAGCAAACACAACCACAATTGGGACATTATTTCTCTGCTGGTCTTTTAGAAGACCTGTGGTTCTGAGGCTTAGGCTCTCATTGGAGACAGTGGGAGTCCTACTGGAGTGGGGAGAGCAAAGTCAGACCTTGTGGTACCTCAGACAAATGACTGTGGGTGGAATACATATTCATTCTCTCTAAAATTTAAAAGTACTGTTTTTCTAGCCAGCAACTAGAGATCCTGGATATAGATGACAGGGTCCTGTGACATTCAGGGAGTACTTCAAGAAGTTCTCTCTCTACAGTAAGATCCCCCTTTTATGAAAAAGTTGGACATGGCACCTTAAACTTGGTAACACACATTTAGCTCAATAAATGTCTGTTGATTTATTGATATTTGAAAACCTAGAAGCAAGCATTCTCTTTTCTCATGCCTCCGAAGTTTTATGAAACTGTTCATATCTTTCCTCTCATCTCTCGTTTAGGTAAACAAATTGGCTCTTCTTGGAATATGAGAAAATCCTTGGCAGGAATAAGGCTGACATAGTCTTAAGGGATGACTCTGATGACGAAGGAGGTTTGATGAAGAGCTATAAGAAGAGAGGGGGAAAAAATCTAAGGTGCAATTAACTGGAGTGGTAGGATGATGATGATGATTTTGATGATGATTCAGTAATCATTTATTAATTAATAATTTTAAATTATTAAGCATTATTGTTTTATATATATATATAAATTATAATTATTATTAAGCATCTACAATGTCCTAGAATGAGATACAAAGATAAAAGATGATTCCTGCCCTCTAGGAGCTTACAGTCTAATGGAGGAGATGACATGCAAACAAATATACATGCAAAGCAAGCTATATTGAGAATAAATAGGAAATAATTTTAAAAGGGAAAGCACTGGAACTAAGAGGGGTTGGGGAATGCTTCCTATAAAAGGTGGGATTTTAGCTGAGCCTTACAGGAAGGGCAGTGAAGGAGGGAGAGCATTGCAGAACACGGAGGATAGGCAGAGAAAATGCCTGGGGCTGGGAGATCAATTGACTTGTTCATGGAACAACCAGGAGGCTAGAGTCATTGGATGGAAGAGTACTGAATAAGTATCAGAGAGTAAGGTGTAAGAAGACTGAACAGTTATAAGAGGGGGCTAGGTTATGAAGGGCTTTAAAAGGTTTTGACCCTAAAGGCAATAATAATTATCATTGGGGCGGCTAGGTGGTGTAGTGGATAAAGCACCAGCCTTGGAGTCAGGAGGACCTGAGTTCAAATCCACTCTCAGACACTTAATAATTACCTAGCTGTGTGGCCTTGGGCAAGCCACTTAATCCCATTTACCTTGCAAAAAAAAAAAAAAACACCTAAAAAAATAATAATAATTACCATTGCACGATAATAAGTGTTGTACAATTATTATCTCATTTGAGGAGGTTTGGTTGATCTCAGTCCTTTATATAAGAGTAAAAAAAGATTTGTGTCCTACCAGCTCAGTCACAAACCCAATTTTGTCCCCAGGCCTCCAACTGATTTTCCTTGTTTCTTATCTCTGCTTCCTATTCTTTTAGTCAGCTCTATCCAAGTTTGGAGACTAGGAACTAGATGATCCAGGGAGGAGATGTAAAGCTAAATCCTCTGGTCTCTGAGCCAGGTAACTGAAGAGTAAGGAATAAAGGAGAAGAGGAAAAGCTATGAATTGGGTTTTGTCTATCTGGGGATGTGTGTACTGCCCTTCTCTTACACATATAGTCTTGTCATCCAGGAAAGTCATTCCCCTTCCCCTTTCACCTATCCAAGGCCTACCAGTGTTTCCCCCACAAATCCTATTCATTTTTCAGTTTCCACTTACTCTGGGAAATCTTTCTTGAGTAATCCTATCCACACAAGTCTCTTACTAAGGAGCTTTCATAAATTTTATTTATCATAAATTTTATTTGCTCCCTTCTTCTCTGTTTATATGCCTCTGTCTTATCTCTCCCTTATTAGTTCCAGGTTTTAGATTTATCTTTTCCCTCTCTCCCATAGTTCCTGGAAGATGGGGGAAAGTAGTAGATATGTATCTTTTATGTGTTCATGGGCTTCAGTGAGTCCTTTGTATTATATTCATTTTTTTTGTGTGTGTAGAGGGCATAGGTAAGGGTGGGGTTGATTAACTTGATCAATCACCCCACCCCAATTAATTAATGTTATTTTTAATATGTAGTACACATTAATACCTTTATTAATTGAGATCAATGAAAAGATATTGAATCAGATGCAAAAAAAGCTTTAATCAGTCTGAATGACTAAACAGTCAATGAATGAAATGAAGTGATGCTATACAGGAAATATATTGGGATTAGCTAAAAAAAAGATTCATTCCCAACTTGTGGATCATGGATAAAATAGTGGTCAGTTCATAGTCCAAACATCCAAGTGGCAAGGAGGAAATCATTTGGAGTGTGGGGGGATGAGAAGACTCTCCCCCTTACTCTCTTCTCTTTGTCCAGATGTTAACCTTATGAATTTCTAAAGATTAGAAAATTTGAACTCCTCATTGATTTTCTAACCATGTCAATAGAACCAGAAATATCTGCACTGGGAACCAAAGACAAACTAGACAAAAACACCTATGGGGAACTTCATGAAGGACCCATGGATGAGAAAGAAAGGACTTCCAATAAAAAAGACTTTCAGGATGCATGTCTGAAATTGAAGTCATTTTCTTTTGGGCTCTACCAATATTAGAGAATATCGTCCCAGTTCAGAGGGGATATTTTATACCAAATAATTAACTGATATATTAGTTGGTATGCCTCCCTAGTTAATACCTATTAATTAAATTATCTGCCCGGCTAATTGATATCAACTGATATTCAATGAGAGAACACTGGTGGGGGCTTGGGAAATATAATACTAGTAAATCACTTCACTCCCACAGCACCTTGGGGTCTCTTAGAACCATGAGGAGAGAAGTGGAAGTTATCATTGGGGTAATGAGAATTGCTAGTGCAAGTGAATGCTGATCCTGTAAGACCCGTGAAAACCTGTCTTGTACCAGATATCCACATAGTATATTGAGTACCTTTATAAGAAGGGTCCCTCTTACTTGCATTTAGAAAGATCTAAACAAAATCCACCCCATACTATATTTTATAGGTTTTCCTAGAAAAATTCGTATGGGGGCATCACAAGGCAAAAACAGAAACTCATCCCTCTGGGGTTGGGCCCCCAGGGCTGGACTCAGGTACACTTGCATCCAGTGTCCTTTGGGAACTATGATTCACATCTCATTTAAGTTTCCCAAAAACTCTCTAAGAGAAGCAACTGAGATGTCATTAATGGAATACAGGTCTCAGACCCAGGAAGATCTAGGTTCAAGTCTTGCTTCTGGCTCATACCCTAGCTATGTGACCCCTGTCAAGTCAGTTAATTTCTCAGTGTTACCCTAGACAACTCTTTAAGACTTTGAGCTGAATAGGTGCTGAGCAGAGGAAATTCTTCATCAAGAGCTCTTTAAATGGTCCAGAGTAATAACAACAATAACACAAAAAATTAATTGACCTTAAAAGTTAGGTATTGCAAGTAGGATTATTTTAATTGTACAGATGAAAAAATCAAGACCTGGAGAGGTGAAGCAACTTGCCAATGGTCACAAAATAGGAAAATTTTTGTTTGAGTTGTTTCGATTGTTTCTGACTCTTTGGGACTTCATGTGAGGTTTCCTTTGGAAAAATACTGAAGTGGTTTGCATTTCCTCTCCAGTTCATTTAAAGATAAAGAAACTCGGACAAACAAGGTTAAATGACTTGCCCAGGGTCACCCAAGGTAAATTGCTGAGATTGGGTTTGACCTCAGGTCTTCCTAAATCCAGACCCAACACTCTATCCATTGTAGCACCTAATTGCGCTTAATTACAGAACTAGAAATAAAAATTATTTTTAAAATATTTACTATGGGCCAGGTACTATGTTAAGAACTAGGGATACAAATATAATTGAGCAAACAGTGCCTACCCTCAAGGAGCTCATCTTCTAATGGGGGGAAGGCAGCTATCAGGGGATTAAGAAGAAAGTGTGATATACTCATTGCTGCAAAATAGACCACTTGGAAGTGACCTGGAGGCCTAGATCTGAGTGAAATAAAGGGAAAGCTCATTCATTAAAGCCTAGGACCCAGAGGCAGAATCCAAAGTTCCTGATGAAGGAGGGTAAAGACAAAGGCTGGAATATAGATAACATGATGTAGAAATGGCCTGGGAGTTTAGTATGGGATGCAAATTTCCAGTCAGTATCCTTCTGAGATCAAGCCCAGTAGCTCAAATCTAGAACTCTATCCACAAGATCATATGTCTCTCACTGATCCTCTCCATTCCTTGGAAACTCATAATATAAATAAGTCTGATATTTTGACCTATTTCCCAGTTGGGAGATAATCTCACATTGGTGCTCAGATCTTCAGTGTAGGGGCATCTTGCAATGATGGCAAGAGGAGGTATGTAATATTGAGGAGTGGAAGGCTGAGTATATATTACTGTCATTATTGTTTTATCAGTTTTATCAATTTAAATAACATCTATCATGTGTCAGCCACTGTTTTATTATTAATCATTTATTGATTGATTGATATAATTATTTATATAACATTTACTATGTACCCATGCTTCTTAATTTTTTTAATCATGGACTCCTTTGTCATTCTGGTGAAACATAAATATGCCTTAGAATAAGTTTCTAAGTGCATAAAATAAGAAAGGAAAGCAATTATGCTGAATTATCAAAATACCTTTTCAACTGACAAATTAAAGAGTAAGAAACAATGATATGATATTTTTAATTTTGCAAAGCACCTTCCATATATAATTGGGGTCTGAAACATACCTAGAGAGCCTCAGATGGCACCCACACAGAAGATCTAGGGAGCTGCATCTGGAACAATTGTGATTTAATGTAGTGGAAGTACTTTGAAAATGCAGGTCGTGGAGTATGCCTAGACATCTGTAACCCACTCCATTCAGCTAACTGCATAGTGAAAAGAAGTCTTTTTGAGTAACTGTGGAAAGATTCAAAGCATCTAATGAATTTGACCTCCTTTTTGCCTCAATGCTGTTGGGAAAGCTCAGTGACTTGGAAAAGGAATGGAGACCTTGACCTTTTGACTTAGAAAGGTCTAGAGGTATCCCAAAGAGATCACAAAAAAAAGTAAAAAAAAAACCCACATGTACAAAAATAGCTATAGTGGTGCTTTTTATAGAGGCAAGGAATTGGATATTGAGGGGATGCTCATCAATTAGGGAATGGTTAAACAAATTGTGGTATATTATTGTGATGGAACACTCGTTCTACAAGAAGTCAGAAAAGCCTGAAAAGACATGTACAAACTGCTGCTGAATGAAGTGAGCAGAATCAGTATACACTAACAGCAACATTGTGTGACGATCAGCTCTAATGTACTTGCTCATCTCAGAAGTAAAATAATCTAATAAGACAATTCAGATGGACTTTCGATGGAAAATATTATGTAAAGAAGAAACTATGAAGTCAGAATGTAGGCCAAAGTTTACTATTTCCAATTTTTTAAATTTGTTTTATGAATTATATTTTTTCTTGTCATATATTTTTCCCTTTTACGATTTGATTCTTCTTTCATAACATGATTAATATAGATATATGCTTAACATAGTTATACATGTATAACCTATATTAGATTACTTTCTGTTGGGGGGAGAGGAAAAGGGGAAGGAGGGAGGAAAGAAATGTGAAACTCAAAATCTTACCAAAAAATGATTGCTGAAAACTATCTTTGCATATAGATGGAAAATAAATAAAATATTTTTTAAAAGAAAGAAAGGTCTAAAGGGCTCTTTGTTGCCCTGTTGTTCCAGTGTTAGATTGTCTGAAAGCACAATATGAATGCCATGAGGAACAAGGAAAGGTCTTGGAGAATGACCTTTCGTATCCCAGCCCAGCTGTAACCTAGACTGAAGTCCTTCTGGTACTTATCCTGCAAGTGGACATGAGTTTCATGGGATCGATGCCATTCAGGAAAAGAGCTCATTTTTGACCACAAGTCAATTCCTCCAGCCCTAGATCAAGGAGATGTAGAAGAAATTATGCCCCAAGAGGGATTGAGGGAAATATCTACAAGTCTGTTCTTGTTTTATCTTTGAAGTAGAGGGCTACCTCCAGTTGTCCTGACCCATATCTGGCCACTGGACCTGGCAGGCTCTGGAGGAGAAAGTGAGGCTGCTGGTGTTGCCCGGCCTTTTTTACTTAAATCTAATTCATGTACATGTCATGGTATCACATCCTTGATGTCATGATCTTCAAGAATGAAGGACAAATAACAGCAACAATCTTTGAAGTAAAATCTAATCCAGTGTTACATGGTTAACGGAACTGGGAGTGCCAGTCACCAGTACCCTAACAAATTAGAGGGAACACAGTTTGAGTCAATTGGCAAAGGAAAGAGAAACCCACAAACCACTCAGGTATACTACAGCCCTTAAGGAAAATGTAATAGATTTATTCCAGAATGAGACCAAAATATACAATCATTATACATTTATTGTCTCATTTGATTTGCCCCAACAACCTTGCGGTGTTATTCAATCATTTTCTCTTCATGTGGGTTTTCTTGGCAGAGATACTAGAGTGGTTTGCCCTTTCTTCTCCAGCTCATTTAATAGATGAGAAAACTGAGATAAACAGAGTTAAATGACTTGTCCAGGGTCACACAGTTGGGCAGCATTAGAACTCGGATCCTCCTGACTCCAGAACCAGTGCTCTGCATACACAGTACCACCTAGTTGCCCAACAATTTTGTGAGGTCAGGTATTATTCCCCATTTCACAGATAAACAGAGATTAAAAGTCCTTAAATAATTTGTTAGGTGGAACGCAGTTGGGGAAATAATCCGAGTCAGGATTTGAACTGGGGTCTTCCTGCTCTATCACGTTATCCTACTGTGCCACTCTTTCGGGCAGGGGCATCAAGCCATCGCTAAAACTTGCAGATCTCGGGAGGAAGCCTCTGCCAACACACTTCCCGAGATGCGGAATCCAGAGACTCCAGTTTGAAGACTCCTGGCTGAAAATGAGTTTGGAGGAGCCACGTTTTAAGGAGAACAGCTGGATGCGGAGCCAGTGGAAAGTTCCCAGTCCTGGCTGCAGAGAGACGCCTTGCTTATCTAACTTCCCCCTGAGCTATTTTGAGCCTTTCGATTCTGATTGCCACATCTCACAGTAATTTTGTAGAAAGACACAATTGCCACCTGTTTAACTAGTTTCCCCCTCTGCCCTCCAACTATCTGGTTTCACCTCAGAATCCTAAGGATACCTTCTCAGAAACCCACAGTGGAGCCTTCTTGGGGCTATGTTTGTATGTACATGTATAAATAGAAATTCTTTCTTTTTTTGTTTTTCATCTTGAAGAGGCTGATTTGATGTGTGGAGAGGAAACAGGTGGATGGGGTGTGTTGATCAGCTGAGGACTGATTAAAGCTCATGACTATTCAGCCTGGGGAGAGCTGGATGTGATGAGCTCAGATAACAACTGAAATGAGCAGGACCTCACGGTTCTGAAGGGATAAGCGTTACCATGGTGATTCCATTATCCAGCCAGGCAGATTTGCTGACATGGCTCAGGAGAAAGCCTCACAATGGGAAAGGATGAGGAAAACCCTGCAGCCTGGTAGGCTGAAGAATCTCACAGATTTCTGTAGTCAGCCAGGAGTGGTCCTGATCTGCCTTAAGTGGCACAGAAGGGTGGGGGGGACCAAATCTGAAGGGAGAGGGATCTGGATTCATTTCCTCACCACCTGTGGGGCACTAAACATAGACGAGTTTCAAGTAGTTGAAAGATTACTGAATCTGGAGTCAGGAAGACTTGAGTCCAAATTCCAACTTGAGCACTTACTAGCTGTGTGATCCTGGGCAAGTCCCTTAACCTCTGTCTGCCTCAGTTTCTCTATTTGTAAACTGGAGATAATAATAGCTTATATAATGTAATAGTTGTATACTAATATGATGATAAAAGTTGTGAGAAGCAAGGGCAATAATGTGTGTAAATCATTTTGTAAACCTTAAAATGCTATGTAAATGGGGTGGCTAGGTGGCACAGTGGATAGAGCACCAGCCTTGGAGTCAGGAGTACCTGGGTTCAAATCTGACCTCAGACACTTAATAATTAGCCGTGTGGCCTTGGGCAAGCCACTTAACCCCACTGCCTTGAAAAATCTAAAAAAAAAAATGCTATGTAAATGTTCACTATCATTAGTAAAAAGAAGATAATAAAGTTCTTGTAAGCCCTTAATAAGTTCAAGCCTCCTGGTTCAGTATAGCCCAAAGTCCCAAAAGAAATGGTGAACATGAGGGTTGAACCACTATCATTAATCTTTGAAAGGTCATGGACAATGGGGAGATGAGATAGGACCAGAGATGTGCAAATGTCCCAAATTTCCCAAAAAAAGGTAGGGGAGAGGGGGAAGTAGGATAGAGGAGTCTTTGAATTCTAGGCAGGTGAACTTGAACGTCACTTCGTGGTAAAGTTCTAGACTATATGCTTAAGAGGACAGTCTGACACCACCTAGAAAAGGAGTGGTGATAACAAAGAGCCAGCATGGTTTAATCAAGAATGGGTCATACAAGACCTAACCTTTTTTTTCCATTTGACAAAATTATTCAGCTGTTAGTTCAGAATTCCTTTCTTAGATTCTAGCAGTGCATTGGGTAAAGTCTCTAATGCTATGCTCTTCACCTTGAAAAATATCAGAGATATTATTCACTGGACAATATGACACTTAGATGGATTTGGAATGAGTTTAATGGCCAGACCCAAAGAGTAGTTTCTAATAGCTCTATGTCAGTCCAGGAGGAAGTCTCCAGTTAGAGGAAATGAATCCGAATGGCATCTCTATACTACTCATTTAATTTCCCTGGGCCTCTATTTTCACTAAAATGAGTGACTGACAAGATGATCCTGAAGGCCCTTCCAACTCTTTTGTGTTGTCATTTTTTTTTATTAAAAGTGTACTTACATGCCAATTCTCATGCTTTTTACCCTGAAAAGAAAAGAACAAGTGTATTCCCCGGTGTGAAAATGAGTCTTAAAATTTTGAACTCCAAAAGAAAAGAATAAAATCCTCTAAAACCCAAACTATTTTATAATTAGTTATTCATGTTCTATGTGCTGTGTACAAAGAGACTCCTTTGCACAAGTTCTAGACTTACTCTAAGTTACCCTAAGCCTAAAAGCAGGTCCAGTCAAGAACTATGTAATTGGGGGGCCAAAGAAGGCCTGCTGCTCAAATAAATACCTTCCCCATTGATGGCCTTGGTTCTGTTTATGGAATCACAAAGTTGGAGCTGGAAAGTAACTTAGGCATTAACAAGTCCAAAACCATCATTTTCTAGCATTCTAGATAATCCTGAGAATGGACTTTACAATCTAGACAGAGATAGCAGTGTCCTATTTATTTTTCTCTATCCCCTTGAGTATGTTTTCCAGTGACTGCTTGGTAATTGCAAATCTGCCGCATGTCACCTGTACAATAACTTCGGGCAAGGTAGAGCAGTCTCATCTGTAAAATGATAGAATTGGAATAGATAACCCCTAAGGTTATCCAGAGCCGCAGGGGTCTACCCCTCTCACAAGCCAAGTCTCACAGCCCTCCTTCATGCTCAGGGTTCTTCCCTTAAATCTCCCACATAATGTGACAGACTGTGATATGAAAGTCTTGCTCACAGTCAAAGCTGAATTTGAAGTATGCTTATACTACATCTAAAGGGTACAGAATTCTACTATCATCCATGCCTCCCACAAGAACCCAGAATATCATTTGGGTCTTGTTTTAGTTGGTTTGATTTCACCAAGTTTCAAGTTGTTATGATCTATTCTGTCACAAAAATCAGAAATTGGTCTCAGTAAATCAGCCATGCCAACAGATCCTCCAGCACAACATAAATTTTATTTTTTTTAAAATAGCAACAAGAAAAAATCATACATTAAGTACCAATTTTGTGTCAGATGGTATGTACTAAGTGATAAGGATACCAAAAAAATGCAAATTTAGTTCCTGACCTCAAGGAACTAAAACTCTAATTTTAAGCTTATTTTATTTTTGATTAACAAACATTTATTTTTTTTCACTCTTTTCTCCCCTCCAAAAACTCAAAAATAAAAAAGAAACTCTTTTTTTTTAAGGTTTTTTGCAAGGCAAATGGGGTCAAGTGGCTTGCCCGAGGCCACACAGCTAGGTAATTGTTAAGTGTCTGAGGCCGGATTTGAACTCAGGTACTCCTAGACTCCAGGGCCGGTGCTCTATCCACTGTGCCACCTAGCCACCCCAACCCAAAACTCTTCTAACAAATGTGAATAGTGAAAAAAAGCAAATTTCCACACACCCAAAATGTTTGCTTCATTCTACATCTTGAGTCTATCTCCTCTCTATTAAGAAATGAGGATAGGGCGGCTAGGTGGAGCAGTGGATAGAGCACCGGTCCTGGAGTCAGAAGAACCTGAGTTCAAATCCGGCCTCAGACACTTAACAATTACCTAGCTGTGTGGCCTCGGGCAAGCCACTTGACCCCAGGAGCATGCTTCCTCACTGGTTCTCAGGAATTGTGCTTGGTCATTGCACTAATAAGAGTTCATAAGTCTTTCAAAGTTGTTTATCTTTGCAATATTGTTGGGGGGGTTTTAATAAATAGTGTTAGTTCTATCCACTTCACTCTACATCAATTTATACAAATTTTCTTGGGTTTCTCTGAAACTATCCCATTCCTCATTGTTTACAGCTTAATAATATTCCATTATATTTATATACTATTATTTCTTCAGTCATTCTTCAATGAATGACCTCTCACCTCAGTTTTACTATATATATAAAGCTATATATATGTATATATAGTACTAACTACATGTAATTTTGAATTTTACATATATAGAGTACTAACTACATATAATTTTGAATTATATATCATAAACTTTGATTCAATTTTCTCAAGACCAAGAAGACCTGATTCACCAATAGGAGACTTGAAAGGTTTATATCTGGGTCCTAATGCCCTAATACCTACAAGATAGTATGAATCTTATACTGGGAGGAGGGATAGCTCTCAAAAAAATAATAATATGTCTCTTGTCAATTGACAGTCAGCAGCACATACTCCTTCAGCTCACTAGCTTTGAAATAATGAGTGAGATGAGATGACAAGTACGAGAATAGCTTCTGGTCCTAATACCCTCCTAGTATCTCATCACCAGAAAAACTAGGAAAGAATTAGAAAGACAGGAGAAAAGAGAGGCAGCATTGACTATTAACTATATTGAATTCCTTGATACTGGCAGTACCATTCATCTACTTGGAAAGCTTTAGGTAGAAACAGAGTATCTTACTAATCACAAATATCCCTTTTTGAGGTTTTAGTCCCTGAAAATGAACTTAGTGCCTGTTAACCCTTGTCAGTCATTTACAAGATAGTGTGAATGAATGTAGACCTTTTCTTGAGGGATGAGGAACAAAGATGAGAATATGAATAACTAAAGAAGGTGAGGAGGGAGAAAAAAGTTCTAATGTATTAGTTTAGTATAGACTATTTCACAGTTTGCCCAGGGTTAACTTCCATGATGTTTGAGACTAATAGTTCATAAATCCTGAGTTTTCACATAACCTCTCAAATTAGAGTCAAACATTTCCTCTCATCTTTCCATCACAGTTTTCTCAGCCCTGCCTCCTTTCCCCAGAGGTAGCATGCATCAGATTTCTCAGTCAGTTCTAGAGAATATCTAAGGTCAGTACAAACAATAACCATTAATTCTGACATATCCCATATTCAAAGCAAAGAGACATCTCAATCCACAAAACTGCTGCTAGGGTTGTGGAAGTTGCAACCCAGTGAATAAAAGAAGTCTTGAAGTTAGGAAGACTAGTGGTCAGATCCCACATCTGTCATTTACTAGCTATGTGACTTTGGACATTTTACCTCAAAGTCTGACTTTGCTAGTCTTTAAAATGGAAATAGTATCTGTAGTACCTAGTTCTTGAGAAGATGCAGAAGTTCAAAAGAAACAATGCAAATAAAGTTCCTAGAAGACACTAGCAATCCTATATAAATACAGGTACTATTGTCTTTCCAAATAGGTAACTGTGTCCATTTGTTCAGTTCAAAGTAGGGAAAAATAACATTGCTTATCACGCAGTTCCAACACAGAAAATCTATTTGGGTGATAATACAGTATGGTGGAGATCACAATTTTCTGAGAATTATTAGAACCAGCTTATGATCATTCCAAGGACGATCCAAAGGAGGGAAACCTGCATGAAGAGCATATGAGGAGCAGTTGAAAAAAGTTGGAATGTTTAACTATGTGAAGGAAAGACTTGGGGGGACATGATAGCTGTCTTCCAAGTGTCTAAAAAAGGCTGTCATGAGGGCTGACAGGTAGCAAACTAGTTAGGGTACCAGCCCTGGAGTCAAAAAGGTTCAGCTTCTTAAATTCAAATCTGGCCTCACACTTGCTAGCTGTGTGACCCACTTGCTAGCTGTGTGACCCTAAGCAAGTCACTTAAACCCTCAGTTTCCTCATCTGTCGAATAAGCTAGAGAAGGAAATGGAAAATCACTCTAGTGTCTTTGCCAAGAAAACCCCAAATGGGGTTAATGAAGAGTTGGACATGACTGAAACCACTAAACAACAAAAGGAGAATGGGCCCCTAAAGGTGAGGGGTCTCTTTCCCTGGACATCTTCAAGTAAAACCTGGATGACCACTTGTAAGGAATATTGTTTTAAAAGAATTTCATGTTCACTTGTGGTTGAACTAAACTATCTGAGCATATATAGTCTTGAAGATTCAGTTTCCTCATCAATACCATCCTAAAATTATGCTAAAGTTACCTTGTATTTACAAATATACATCATTTTATTACATTCACTTTATTGTTTCATAGATACTGTTTTTTATAAATTGAAGTCCTGTGACAACTCTGTGATGAGAAAGTCTATCTGTACCATTTGTAAATAACATTTTATTTCCCCAATTACATATAAAGACAATTTTTAACATTCATTTTTTAAAAATTTTGAGTTCCAAATTCTCTCTCATCTTTTTTCCTTCTCTCTTGCTGAGACAGCAGTTGATATAGATTATACATGTGTAATTATACAAAATATTTCCATATTAGTCATGTTGTAAAAGATGACACAGACCAAAAAATTTTAAAAACATAAAAAAAGAGAAAGTGAAACTAATATGCTTTGATCTGCATTCAGACTCCATCAGTTCTTTCTCTGGAGGTGGATAGCCTTTTTCATCAGCAGTCCTTTGGAATTTTCTTGGATCATTATTTTGCTGAGAAGAGCTGTCATAGTTTATCAACATACAGTATTGCTGGTACTGGTGTACAATGCTTTCCTAGTTCTACTCACTTCACTTTGCATCAGTTCTTGTTAATCTTTCCAGGTTTTTCTGAAATCCATCTGCTCAACATTTCTTATAGCACAATAGTATTCTATCACAATCATATAATACAACTTGTTCAGACATTCTCCTTAATTTCCCATTGTTCGCCACCACAAAAAAAGAGCTACTGTAAATATTTCTGCACAAATAGTTCCCCCCATTTTTTTAAATCTCCCTAAGATACCAGACCTAGTGGTATATATTAGCATCATTTTCCCAAGAGTATGTGCTCATTTTGTGTCACTGTCATAATTTGGTAATTCTGATGATATTTCAAACTTATTATTATCATATATGTTAAGATGATCTGTGATCAGTGGTCTTTGATATTATTGTCACAGTATGGAGTATCACAAATCGCATCTATGTAAGAACAAACTTATTAGATAAATGTCATATGTGTTTTGACTGCTCCACTGATCAGCAGTTTCCCTGTCTCTTTTCCTCTTCTCAGGCCTTCCTATTCCCTATTCCTATTTAATTGAAATTAAATCAATTAATAACCCTACAATGCCCTTAAGTCTAAGTGTTCAAGTGAAAGGAAGAGTCATTGTTATCTTATTTTAAGAAATTTCCACTGCCGCCCCAACCTTCAGCAATCACCACCCCAATCAGTCAGCAAACGTCAACATCAAGGCATGACACTCTACCAGCAAAAAAGATTACATTTCATTGAAGGCTCAAATGATGGTTAGCATTTTTAGCAATAAAGTTTTTTTTTTTAATTAAAGCATATATGTTGTTTTTATTCTTTTTTTTACAAAATACTATTGCTCATTTGAGCAATAATATTATTGCACATACAATGTAAACCTAATTTTTATATGAATTGAGAAACCAAATAATTCATGTGACTCATTTTATCACAATATTTTCTTTTTAGTGATGGTTTGGCTCCAAACCTGCAATATTTCATGTAAGCTTGTACTTATCTGTCTATTGCAAACTCTCAGTAGAATATATAGAATATAAGATTCTGGTGGGTAAGGACTTTTCTTTTTGTCCTTTTATCCCCAATATCTAGCAAAGGATCTAGCACATAGATGTGCTTAATAAATATCCACTGAATTAAGGCTGGTGATCTATTGCTACCTCCCCCAAATTTATTGAATTTAATCAAATTGAATTGAATATAGTAAATATAGATAATAATTACCCAACCTACCTCATGAGGTTATTGTCAGGATTCCATGAATTCATGACTGTGAAGACATTTTGAAAAGAAATATAAAGACCTTTCAAATGTAATAAAAATTACCATGAGATATAATTTCTACTAAATAACTATAACTTGGCTAAAACACTCCAAATCTGTCAAGTCAAGAAAGACAGATCTCTTTCTTAGAGACAGGCTGAGTTGTTTTCCTTGTTTCCCTCTGATGATACAATTGGTTAATGCCAATCATACACTCAGTTGTACCCATAGTAACAAACTGAATGCCCAACCCTTACCTGAGGACTTAAATGAAGCCAAAGTCATGAAATGACCCAAGGCAGTTCAACAAAAGACTAGAATGATATGGGACAATTCCAACCTGTTGTGGTGGAGCTCTGGTCATGAGTAATGACAATGGGACTCTTGCCAAAAGGAAGTGGGGCTCTGTAAGATGATTCCTCTGACATTGAGCTCTGGACCTGCCTGTTTCTGAGAATGGAAGAGAGCTCTCAGAAGGAAGGAAGATAGGAAAGAGTGGCAGTCCTCTCACAATCCCCTAGCACTAAACCTCTAACTCTTAATCTAATGGAAATTACATTAATCCCCTATTTGTAGAACATGAAAGAGTTTTCCAATGTACTTTCATGGGGGCTACCTAATCTAATCTTCCCAACACCCTTTTGTAATATTGTGTTAATTAAGTGGCTAGTAGATAGAGTGCTAGACTTAGAATCAGGAAGACCTGAGTTCAAATCCTGACTGATAGACTTGTTTGCTATGGTCTAGGCAAGTCCTAGGCAAGTCAGTTTTCTCATCTGTAAAGGAAGAGAATGGACTTGATGATTTCTAAGGTCTCTTCCAGCTCAAAATCTATGATCCTCTGGGATCATACACATGATGGGATCATACACATCTTTACAATAAGGAAACTGAGGCTCAGAGAGAGACATGTAATTTCATAATCATGCAGCTAAGAGGGGAAAGAGACAGGCCTCCTGACTCACTGTCGGGTTTGCTTTTCAATCCAATAGGCAAGCCATGCCCGGGTACTTTCTCCATGTTCCATCAGGGACCTGAGAAGTACAGATGAATCAGTCACCAAGGCCCGAGGACTTAAGGAAACAAAAGACAGAAACCAAATCCACCAGAGACAAGCATACACATCATTTCTACATGTAAGATGGTGAATCACTTGAAGCTTTAATTTGCTTTTGAATAGTTATTTATAGTAACTGCGCAGGTCCCAACACACCCAGTCATCTTATCTGATTTCCTTGGCAGCCTGATCTGATCTCTGGAGATGAAGGTTACAAAAGAAAATGCCAGTTTTCAAAGTTCTTTGTTCTGGACCTGTTCTACCTTGACACATATCAATAAGCAATGTTTGCAAGAAGGGCATTTCCAATTTGGATACTTTTCAAAATATACAAAGGCATGTATTCCTTTGTCTAAATCAACAGGGGAAGAAGTTTGGTGTCACCATCAAATACAGGTCTTTGGAATGGAAAGAGGAAATAGGATGCCAAGAGGCAGGGAGATGACTGAATAAATGAAAAGTCTGAACTGAAGGGATATTTGGGAAGAAATGACATTGTTATTATATAGATCAGACCTTTTCAAAATAATGACATAGGCAAAGTTTATGACATCTCCCACTTTTTTCATATACTTTTTCCTCTTTGAGTTTGCCATTTTCCTTTTATCAACCTCCAAATGCTCAGTGCCCTCTTCTTTTCTGGCCTTCTGAGTTTTTAACTTTTTTCAAAAAGGATCTGATAAGTTAATTCAAGACCATAGAAAATAATCAAAGATAGTCAAAATAGAATATTTATATCAGCAACCCAAGCTCAGACAAGTCCTGAAGTCAGAACATTTACCCACTATAAAGTAAAAATTCATCCAGTAAATGTAAGCTTTTTGAGGGCAAAATCTATCTTCATTTTTATCTTTTGTCTTTGTATCCTTTTCATCTAGCATAATGCCTTGCCAGCAGTAGACATTTTAAAATGTTTATTGTTGATGGTGAGTAATAATGAGATTTATATCTTTTTCCTATTCCTGTTCCAAAGACCCATATCTTTGGAATTCCAAAGATCTCCTATATGATCTGCCCTATGAGTGAAATCTACCCAGGATTCATTCCAAAAAAAGTTGAGACTGAATTTCCAATACAGAAATGCATGTAATTCTTTCCTTTTGCACTGACTTGAATTGAGTGTTGAGCTCAGTCTCTGTCTCTTGAAATCCTAGATCAAACTGGGAGATATAATTATATAGAGTCTAAAATATTATCCCTTCTAGGGGGATTTGCATTTCCAAAGAGTATAAAGTCACAAAGGAGAAGACATTCACAGATCAGCCAACTAATGGGGTACATGTTTTTTGGAAGTATATTTTCAGGGTCCATCATGCAGGCAGCTACCTTCTCTGGGCATAAAGTCAATTATGATGATTGTCTTTGAGCAAATACTTATACCAAATGAAACAGTAATTTAATTCAAAGATTGTATTGAGGTTTTGAATTTGTTCTGGCTTTTTATTTTAGTTCTACAATATAGGCAGGCCTGGTTCTAATTAGGACTGGTATTCTTTTTGTGTGTTTGTGTGAGTCAGGTTTAAAAACTGGGGTTCAAAGGACCTTGACTTTTATGGTCCAATCAGGATTTTGGTTCATATTTCATGGGAATCAAGCTCTTGTAGGGAGGTTAGGGGCTCATTCCAATTTCTTACAAAAGTTTTTGTTTCTCACCACTCCTTCAAACCAAACCTTTAACTATCAAATACTCTATTTCCATTCTTTTCAACAAGGATTTTTACAAATATTTCATTTTCTCCTCCTAACAACCCCACAAGATGAGTGTTGTTATTGTCCTCTTTTTACAGATGAGAAAATTAAGGCAGAGATGAAGTGACTTGCCTAGGATCACACAGCTACTTAGTAACTAATGTTGAATTTGAACTCAGGTCTTCTTGAGGTCCAGTACTCTATCCATTGTGTCTATCATCTGGTTACCTTCAACAAGCATTTTTAAACTCCTAGTATGTGCCAGGCATTCCTTTATAATACACATAATAAACAATTTAGACAAAATTACAAAACTAATGGACATGGCAAACATATCTAACATTATTTACTATACATCCATAGAAAGGAAGTTTCTATTTTCAGTTTTCTAGAACTAAGATTCATTATTATGATTAATCTGAATTGGAATTTAAGTTGTTTTCATTTATAGCAGTTGTAAAAATTGTTCTCTCAGACTGCTTACTTCACTCCATATCAATTTATACATTTCTCTATATGTTTCTGAATTTATCACTTTATCATTTCTTATGATGCAAAAATATCCCATTGTATTCATTTTCCACAATTCATTTAGTCCATGGATATCAACAGTGTTTCTAAATTTTTTGCTATACTATATATATAGTATCATTTTCTTTGCTTTTGATCATTTTGGGATACATGGTACCATTAGTGGTTATTGGTATCATCAGAGAAAAAGGTTTTGAACAGCTTAGTGCCTTTATTGCATAATTCCAAACTGTGTATTTAGTAGAATCAATTCACAGTTCCACCAACAGTATATTAGTATGCTTATCTTCTAACATAGACTAATTACATCTGTTATTACCTCCCCACTTTGAGGAATATTACTTGAAACTTCAAAGTGTTTTAAAATTACATTTTTCTTAGTAGTGATTTAGAGCAACTTTTCATTTGCAAAATGATTTGCTGCAAAATGCTGCCTAATTTTATTTTCAACTTTGGTCCCAAAGGAGAGTGAAGAAAGTATACCTCCTTTAAAAAAAACAGAAATTAGGAAAAGAATATTGTATATGCTATCAGACTCAATTAATGTATTAGCTTTGCTCATTGTTTTCTCCTCCTCTCTTTCTCTTTTAATTCTTTATTATAAGGAAAGGCAGGTTTATATTTGGAAACCCAGAAGACAACAATATGAAAACAGCTAACAACAAAAAGCCTCAAAGAAAAATGCTTATTGCATCCAAAGCCAGCAAGAATTCCTAAAAGAGTTGAAGAAAGAAGAGAAACTGGTAGTAGAAAAAAGTTGAGGGGAAATGAGAAGAATGCAAGAAAATTACAAAAAGAAAATTACCAGCTTGATAAAAGTGGCACAAAAAAAAATACTGAACAAAATCACACGTTATAGAATAGAATTGGTCAAATAGTAAAAGAGGCACTGAAATTCATTGAATAGAAAAACTCCTTTAAAAATTGAAAATGAAGTACAAAATTTATTAAAGAAAAGAGTTCCTTAAAAAACATAATTGATCAACTGGAAATAGAGGTACAAAAGCTCACTAAAGAAAATAATTCCTTAAAAATTAGAATTGGGCAAGTTGAAGTTAATGACTTGATGACACTTCAAGAAACAATAAGAAAAAGTTAAAAAAAAAAAGAAGAACATAGAGGAAAAACTCATTGGAAAAACAACTGACCTAGAAAATAGATAAAGAAGAGATATTTAAGAATGACTGAAATTATCAAGGTAAACTACCCTGATATCTTAGCTCTGGGAGATAAAAATAGAAATAGAAAGAATATACTGATCAACAACTGCACAGATCCCAAAATGAAAATTTCCACAAATATTATAGCTAAATTCCAGAGTTTCCTCATTAAATATTGCAAGCAGTCAGAAAGAAAAACTTCAGAAATTGTGGAGCCAGGTTAGGATCATAAGGTTTAGCAGCTTACACATTAAAGGAATGGAAGATTTAGAAAATCTTATTTCAAAAAATATAACCAAGAATAATCTATCCAGCAAAATTGAGCATTTTGAGTAGGAAAATGAACATTATTGAAGAAGAGGACTTCTTACCAGAGGTCAGTTCTGATGAAAAGACCAGAACTGAATAAAAAATTTTGACATTCAAACTCAAGATTCAAGAAAAGCATTAAAAAGTAAACATAAAGGGGCAGCTAGGTGGCAGTGAATAGAGCACTGGCCCTGGAGCCAGGAGTACCTGAGTTCAAATCCAGCCTCAGACACTTAATAATTAGCTAACTGTGTGGCCTTGGGCAAGCCACTTAACCCCATTGCCCTGCAAAAACCTTAAAAAAAAAGTAAACATAAAATCGTAACACTCAATAAAGCTGAATTTTTACATTCCTATATGGAAGAATGATGCATATTACTTTTTTATTATATACATATTTTATTTGTTTTCCAAATATATACAATAGTAGTTTCTACCTATCATTTTTTGCTAAGAGTTTGAATTCTACACTTTTTCTCCCAACCTCCCTTCCCTCCCCCTCCCCCCACAGAAGGCAATCTGATAATCTTTACATTGTTTCCATGCTATGCATTGATCAGAATTGAATGTGTTGACAGAAAAACATATCCTTGAGGAAAAAATAAAATATTAGAGATAGCAAAATTATGTAGTACATAAGATAACTTTTTAAAAAAATATTGAAGGTAATAATTTTTGGTCTTTGTTTAAACATATTACTCTTAAGAGCTTTGTCAGTATTGGGGCAGTTAGAAGAATTCTACATAGAAAGTGTGCACAACTATGAGTCAATTATATTGGGAAGAGCTCCCTAAAAAAAGAACATAAGCGTGAAAAAGACAGATATACTACGAGGAGGAAGGAAGGGAGTGGTAGAACTGGGAAAAGATTCTCAAAAGAGGTACACATGGAAGAGCTTTTACAATAGAGGGGAAAATGTGGGGGGGGGGGTAGAGGTAATGGCAGACAATGCTTGAGTTGAACCTCTCATTGGAATTGGTTCAATAAGGGAAAATCATATATACATATATATATATTATTTATATATAATATATATTGCTCTTTTAAAAATGTTTCTTATACAAACATGTTTTGCATGATTTCTCATGTATAATTGATATGTTACTTGTCTTTTTAGTGAATGGGGAGAGGTGAAAAGTAAGGAGAGAATCTGGAACTCAAAATTTAAAAAGAAAAGAAAATTAAAATTAAATAATAAATTATTTTAAAAATTAAAGGGCACATATAAGATCAGGGGTGTGTTGGACTCAGTCCCAATGGTTTACAAAAGTTGATAAATAAATTTCAGTGTTAGCATTTACATCTTAAAAATTGGCAAATGCTATTTAACAGGATTTGATTTATTATTTTGTTGATTGTCTAAACTTTAAGAAAGCAAGGCTAATTAAATTTAAATAAAAAGAACACAGGTGTAACTGGCAGCTGAGAGAAAGGTTCATTATGCCTAATACTTGCCAATCTAAGCTCTAAGCTCTATAAATGGATGAAGAGATGAAGTGTCCAGTTTAGAAGCACTGTTAATTTGAAAATGGGGACTTCATAGGATGATAACTTGATGATAGTTGTCAAGCCAGAAAATCAAGGAAGAATTAATTTTAGGATTAAAAGGGGGCAGTCACTAGGGTCAAGTTTAGATCAATGGCTATCAGAAGAAAAACTGACTCTAAGGATAACCAGATTGATAGAAAAAGCTGGGAAGGCAGCATACTATGCTAGAAAAAGCAATACATTTCAAGTTAAAAGACTTAGCATCAAGCTTTACTTTATATTTAAGGAAAAATGAGATTCAAAAAGATTCATTGATTAATCTTGGGCAAGTTATTGAATCTTTCTGAATCTCATTTTATTAAATAAAAATGAGAGAAAAAATAATAATATTGCCTTTAAAATCTTGGAGGGTTTTTCAACTCCCACTCTCAAGTGGGTCCTCAAAGCAAGGCTACACTTCTCCCAAAGGGTTCTTGAAGTATCCCTGAGGGGAGTCAAGGTGACCTTCTACAGTTATAGCTTTGAGCCATTAATCAGTATATTTTCTCCAAAATCATTTAAGGTGACAGTTTTTTCACAGAATTTAACAATTAACATCAATTAGCTTTTACAAAGGAATTTTCATTAAGCAAGTTTAGCAAAAAAGTCAAACATTTCCCTCCAACACCTGAAGTCCTCAGGGACTTCAGCCTCTGGGAGGAATTGGGGCATGGGGGGTGTTACTTAACACCTGTCCCTACCAACTTTACCTCCAAAAGGTAAATAATGGATGGATGAAGTCTCTCCCTTGCAAGCTGCAGTGGTCTCTTGTTAGGCGGGTTCAAACAGGTTCCTGGGGAGCTTCACTTTTCATCAGGCTTGGTTGCCTGCAAACTCTGGCAAGTACTCCCAGCCCTAGACCTCCAGAGGTTTGCTCTTTTTATCTTTGAGAGCTTAATGTAGGTTTTAGCCTGATCCATTTCATCTCTAATACTCTTTCATCTAAGGTAGAAAAGGAGGCAAAAGTCACAACCAGACCAAGTGTTCATCTGTAAAATGGGGATAATTTTAGCATCTACCCCTACAGAGTTCTCAAGGGGAACAAATGAGATATCTTTAAAGTAACCTACAAATCTTAATAAAGGGCTATATGAATGCTAGTTATTGTTATTATCTTTTTTCTTTGCTATTCCCTCTTTAGATGCTAGCAAAATTCTTTAAAAAATTAAAACTTAATTACTCAAACTGTTTTTGAAACAATGTTGCTGTTCTTATATACAATATTAAGAGAAAGAACTGATAAATAGAAGCTCATATGGAATGATATTATATGTATACATATATTTATTTCTATGGTAGTCAACTCTCAGGCAGGAGGTGGGGGAGGGAAGAAAAAAGTTACATAACTTTATCATATATTTAAAAGAATTTTCAGTTTTATCTGAAATCATAATTTTTTTTTAGGTTTTTGCAAGACAAATGGGGTTAAGTGGCTTGCCCAAGGCCTCACAGCTAGGTAATTATTAAGTGTCTGAGACCGGATTTGAACCCAGGTACTCCTGACTCCAGGGCCAAAGCTTTATCCACTTCACCATCTAGTCACCCCTCAATCATAATTTTTTTAAAAATTCTATCATGTTATGGAAGTGCTTGTTTTATTGCTTTTTTTTTAACTTAAGCTTTGTATCATTTGATCTAAGGGGAGTTCAAGGTCTGTCCCCACAAAATTAGATGAAATAAGATTTTTCTTAGAAAGGCGAAAAGGACAGGTAGCAACTGTAGTTAGCAAGGATCCTCTAATGGTTCTGGATATAGATCAATAATAATGGACTTTGGGTGGTAAGGTCTGGGTTTCAGATGCCAATGTAGTTCCCTCTTTTTACTGGATCTTTTCTTCTAGCTCTAATTTCTGGCTACCTTTTGCATTTTCTTTATCATTTTAATAAATATTTTATTATTTGTTATTGAGTCATCTTAGTCATGTATGACTCTCTGTGACACACTATGTAGGGTTTTCTTGGCAAAGATACTGGGGAAGTTTGTCATTTCCTTCTCCAGCTCATTTTACAAATGAGGAACTGAAGCAATCAGGGATAAGTGATTGCTCAAGATCACACAGCTAGTAAATGTCTGGGGCCAGACTTGAACTCAAGAAGACGAATCTTTCTGATTCCCAGTCCTCTATCTACTGTACCACCTAGCTGCCCATTATTTATTATAAGCATCTATGCTAGCAATAATGTGCAAATAAAAACAGCACTAACTCCCAGAATTATTATGAAGATAAAATGAGAAAATATTTGTACTTTCAAACCTCAGAATCCCATATAAATGTTGGCTTCTATTTATCATAAGCTTAATAATAGCCTCAATAAATACAAACAAAATCATGAATAAACTCCCAGTAAAATCATGTAATCTAAACTATTTACATTTTTAAAAATATAAACTTTTATAAAATAGTAAGATAATAATAGCTTATTTACTCTCTCCCCTACTTCTGATGTTCTTTCTGACTATAGGTTTATGCAATTTGATGGTTGTTTTTTTGAAGCCATCATAAATGAATATTTTATTCTAATTTTGATTTCTTTGGTTTATCACTGAATGCAATTAATTTTCTTGTTATTTTTATTGCTACAAAAGCATTCCCTTAGATCAGGGGTTCTTAACCTTGTTTGAACCATGGAGTCTTGACAATCTAGTGAGATCAATGAACCACTTCTCAGAATATTTTTAAATGCATAAAATAAACTATACAGAATTACAAAAGAAACTAATTATATTTAAATACAGCTAAAAAATGAAAGAATAAAACAAAGTTCATAGAGCCCAGGTTAAGAACTCTTATCTTAGACTGATATACCAGAGCATATTTCCAAACCACTTATCAGTTTTTTGTATCTACATATAAAATATAATACAAATTTGACACATAATATAACACATGACATTTTCTATGAATGTGTGTACATTTTGTTATACATCAATATGCATACATGTTGTTTCCAATTTTTCCTATTATACACAAAGCATCTATGAATAATTTTGTCATTTTGATAATAACAATGAACTAACAAGCTTTCATTAAATAAACCCACTTTCCAGGGTCATCTTCTGCCATCCTGATTCATATTTGACCATTGGACCCAGATGACTGTGGAGGAGAAAGTGAGGCTGATGACTTAGCATAGCTCCTCTCAGTCAAATCCAATTTATCTGCTTGTTATGGCATCGCCTCCTAGATGTCGTGGTTCTTTGAGAACAAACGACAGACATCAGATCATCATTGGCAAGATATTATACTAGGTGTAAGAGATGTAGACAAACATGGAACAATCCCTGCTCTCAAGGAACTTACATTCTACTGATGGAGACAACATGTACATAAACAAATACAGAATATATACTGAAAAAGACCAAAGTTTGGGGATAGTAGCTTTATCAAATTAAAAAGTAGGGTTAGTTTATAATACTAATCATATATTGCCTTATTGCTTTGCAAAACAACAACAGCAATAGAGGCAACAAAAAAAGCAAACCTTGAGGAGATTCACAATTCAACTAAAGAGGCAAGAAGAGGACCAGAGGTCTGAAAATACCAAATTTGATTATTTTTCAAAATTTTGATTAATTGATTAGTCCTTACTCAAGTTTTGGATTTGGGTTTTTTTTTTTTTTGCTTTTCTCTAATGAACAGGGATCTTAAACACTGTCAAGTTATTATTTACAATTTGTTTTCTCTTGTAAAATTCTCCTCCTTGGCCACTTAGTCCATTGAGAATGGATTTTACTCTTGCATAGATTTTGAATATCAGACTTTGATCTTTGATGAGATAAAATGAGAGAGAGAGAGAGAGAGAGAGAGAGAGAGAGAGAGAGAGAGAGAGAGAGAGATTTTTTCTGCTTAAGATCTTTATTTTTCAAGCCATTCACATAGTAACTATCAATCTACTATCATCTGCTCTAGGATATATAACTCATGATCCACTTATCCTTAGAGCAAATCAGAGTTGAAACTCTGATTTAGAGTGGGGGAAGGAATATTATTCAGATTAGCTCTGTGAGCCATAACTTTCTTCATTTCTGTTTTGCCTCATTAGTAGTTTGGCTGGGATTTCAATTCAATTCCTCATTTTTGGGGGGTAGGGGCATAAGCATTTATAAAGTTTTACTGGGGGGGGGGTAACTCATCTTCCTGAGTTTAAATCTGGTCTTAAACATTTCCTAGCTATGTGAACCTGGGCAAACCATTTTACCCTTTTTGCCTCAGTTTCCTCATCTGTAAAAGGAGCTGGAGAAGGAAATGGCAAACTACTCCAGTGTCTTTGTCAAGAAAATTCGAAGTGGGGTCAGAAAGAGTCTGACCCAACTGAAAAAAAAAAATGAGAGAAAAATATTTACTATGTGCTCTTGATTACTGGGATACAAAGACAACAAATCATTTCCATCAAGCTTACATTCTCCTAGAGCAATGATGAATAAATAGATAAGTAAACATAAGATAATTTAAGAAGTTTGCATCACATCAGAGAAGACACCATATAAATATATGAAATGCATACAGAGGAGATTCAAAGGTTAACCTGGGAGGCAAGTGAAGGGGCTAGGACAGATATTCTTCAGAAGACAGTCCCTGAGCCGAGTCTTGAAGGAAAACAGGGACCCCAAGTAGTAGAGTTAAAGAAAAGAGTGTCAAAATATATCTATGTAATGGCATGTCCTAGAAAGAAAGCTATGTGAAGAAAAACATGGCTTTGTGCCTAGTTTTAAAGACTAGTCTCAATGCAGTTTACGGCAGATGGGTTATGGTTTCTGACCCTGGAAAAAGGATAGTAGCTGAGACTGGAAGAAGAGTCTCAGAATTCAACTGGGAGTACTAATTAAGAACCTGCTATGTGCTTTAACTATAATAGGGTTTGGGGCTTTACATAAAGCATTTTATGAATATTATCTCATTTTTATACTCACAACAACCCTGGGAGGTAGGTACTTTTTTTTTATCCTCATTTTATAGTTGAAAAAAACTGAGACAAGTATAGGTTAAGTAACTTGCCTAGGAAAGTGCCTGAGTCTGAATTTGAACTTAGATCTAATTTAAACCCCAAAGCCAGTTATTTTACCTACTGTAGCACCTAGCTCTGTATTTATTCTACAAGGTGCAGTAGAGAGAGAATACAGAGACTTACGACAATCCTTATTATATATTAAGACAAACCGATTTTCCCACTGGGATAACATGACATATATATATATGAAAATTTAAATCAGCATAAAGCAGTCTATAATAAGGGTTGACACAAATGATAAATGATTTAGGAGCTTAAAGGAAAGAAGGATTACTTCGGGCTAAAGCAGTTGGAGAGGGTTTCACAGAGAAGGCAGGAAATGAGGGGGTTGTGAAGGAGGGGCAAAATTTGAAAAGGCAGAGAGGAGGAAGAAAGATATACTAGGTGAGCAGAAAGAATAATTGAGCCCTCTGATACAAGGTTAACACTTTTATTGTAAAAATAAAATTCCCTTGAAACAATAAGGGGCAATTCAAAACATCAGAAATCAATCAACAGGTATTGGTTGAGTACCAAGGATTTCATGACAACAATGAAACTGTTCCCACATTGAAAGTGTTTACATTCTATCAGAGAAGACACATCAATATATGAAATGAACGCAGAGAGAGAAAGAGATACAAAGGTTACCCTGAGTGGCGAGGAACCAGCAACTGAAGGGACTAGGTAGATATTCTTCAAAAGACAGTTCTTGAACTGAGTCTTGAAGGAAAACAGGGACCCCAAGTAGTAGAGTTGAAGAAAAGAGTGTCAAAATATATATCTATAGAGTGGGATGTCCTAGAAAGAAAGATGGTTTGAACCAGAATTATCAAGTGTTCTTCACTGACAGATATGTCTTCAATTGAGCCTTGAAGAAACTATAATATTTAGATAAGTAAAAACAAAAGATGAAGGTATTTGGGGCAGGGAGATAAGCCAGAGCAAAATATATATAACAGGGATTTTTTTTATAAATTTATTTTGCCAACTACTCACGAAGACAGTTTTCAATATTCATTTTTTGTAAGACTTTGAGTTTCACATTTTTCTCCCTCCTTATTCCCCTTTACAGAGAGCAATCTGATATAGATTATACATATATAATCTGGGATTCTATGTACTTTTTAATATCTTGATAATTATGTTTCAGTATAATTGTTTTCCTTTATAATATTATGTTTTTACTTTATAAATTTTCAAACAGCTTATTAGGGATTTTTAAGTTTACATCAGCCTGTCAAAAATGTCTTTAATACAAGTAGGTTAAAAATCCCTGGTTTAGAAGCATGTGGTGGATATAGGGAACACTAGAGACCTAGGTGGGGGGAGGGAGGAGAGAGGAAGAGACTCATCTGGGGAGAGTAGGAAGAGCTAAAGCAGGATCATTAGACTGGTGCCATATTGTGGAAAGACTTAAATGCCAATCTTGATATAGGAAATACAATTTTTGTAAAATGTAAAATGTTTATAAAACACTGGTAAAATGTTTTATAAAATGAAAAAATATTTTTGTTCATTTTTCCTGCAGAATTCCAAAGGAAGTTCTGTTTCAAAGAGTGATCATATGTTATCAGCCAATAAACATTTATTAAATAATGTCAGACACTATGCTAATCACTGGGCATCCAAAAAAAAGGCAAAAGATAGTACATGACCTCAAGAAACTCACAATTTAATGTAATCTAAAGTACCTGTATTGTATATTGTCTTGGCCTAGTGATGTGGATAAGCAGGAGGAGGAGAGAGGGACAAAAGATAAGACAAAGTCAGGGATGATTACCAAAACAGCATTTTTCAAAATCCTGATGCTTTGGGGGTGGCTAGGTGGTGCAGTGGATAGAGCACTGGCCCTGGAGTCAGGAGTACCTGAGTTCAAATCTGGCCTCAGATACTTAATAATTGCCTAGCCATGTGGCCTTGGGCAAGCCACTTAACCCCATTGCCTGCCTTGCAAAAACCTAAAAAAAAAAAAAAAAATCCTGATGCTTCAAAGACCTAAGGAGTTACCTTCGGCTCTGACAATTACAAGATATATACTTAAATTTTTATTGAGAAATTACTATCTGCCTAGTGTTATAATGAAAGAGCGGGGCTGGCTAAAGGAGGAAGGAGAGATTAGGTTTAAATTAAAAGAGACAAAAATTAAATTAAATTTAAAACTCACCAAAGAAAAATCCAACCCATGGGCCTATAGCTTTTGAACCTGTCTGCAGAGTCGTTTTAAATTTCTACAGAAGATGGAGAAATGCCTTCATCATGTTTCTAAATTGTCATCCTAGTCCTGACCTGTTGGCCTCATCTAGGCCTGGCTCCACAGATCTATGGATTTGTGCCTGTCTATTAATCAGCCCTTCCCTCTGACTGGGCATCTTCATCTGATTTGGAACTCACAGATATTTGGAGTTCACAGTCAGGACTGCTTGCCTCAGAGATCAAAGAGGCTGTTGCATTCTGGAAAATATTGGGTCAAATAGCATGTTATTTCAGAAAAGTGCTCCAGTATATCATTTCCTGATATATGCAATTATAGTCTCTTTCCATGTTGAGTTTGAAATGACTGCATAAGTAGCTATTTACTCAGTGGCCTAGCACACCGCTGACGGGAGCATTCTAAATTTATCATGGCGAACTCAAAACACCAGGGCTGCTGCAATACATGTTTCTTTGAAAGACTGTAACTCTTCTGTCCGCAGGTCCAGTTTCTTCTGATATCAAACACAACACATAAATGCAAAAGATATTCTTCTCCTTTCCTCTCTTTCCCCCAATCCCTCTAGAAAAAGAAGGAATATCTATGGGGAGAGGAAAGCCTAGGGAGATCAGAGCTAATTTTTTTTCAGGTTTTTGCAAATCAATGGGGTTAAGTGGCTTGCCCAAGGCCACACAGTTAGGTAATTATTAAGTGTCTGAGGTCAGATTTGAACTCAGGTACTCCTGACTCCAGGGCCAGTGCTCTATCCACTCTGCCACTAGCCACTCCAAGAGCTAATATTTCAAAGGCAAGAAACAAATCATGCAACACCCTTAAACTGTCCATACCTTTTTTTAAAAAAAGAAAAATAGTAATAGAATATTTGCCAAATTACAGAATACATCATTGCTCAGTACAAAGGCAGCTAATATGATCATTTACAGGTCACCTTGTTAGAAAGATTCTAAAATAAGCTTCAACTAGGGGTATGCTGGAGCCAGTCCCAGTCAATTGTTAAATTTGTTAATTTGATTTTTTTTAATTTTCTAGACTTAAGAAAGTAATAGGGAAAATGTTGATAATGCAGATTAAACTTTAAAGTGTGCCATGCAGACTTTTTTTCCCAGAGAGTTGTTAAACATTTACCTGTATGCTTCTGTTTTACCTATACCAACACAATAACAAGATAACTCACTAATAAGTGTATTCCTATATGCAGACCACTCTCCTGTGGCACACTTCTGCTCCAGACCAGTCTGCTAGAGGTTAGGGCCAAGCTGACCCATAGAAGAAATAACTATTCCAGTGACTTATAGGAATAACCTGCTATATTTTTTTTTAAATAACCTGCTATTTTAGAAAGGAAAGGAGTAACAGTAATTGCCTGCTACAAGTGCATACTACTCAGTGATTTGTGTTTGGTCATTATTAAGCTTACAAATTTTTGTTAAAGATTTTATTTATTTTGAGTTTTACAATTTTTCCCCCATTCTTGCTCCCCCCCCCCCACAGAAGGCTGTTTGTTAGTTTTTACATTGTTTCCATGGTATACATTGATCTCAGATGAATGTGATGACAGAGAAATCATACTCTTAAGGAAGAAAAATAAAGTATAAGAGATAGCAAAACTGCATAATAAGATAATGTTTTTTTTTCTAAATTGAAGGTAATAGTCTTTGGTCTTTGTTCAAACTCCACAATTCTTTCTATGGATACAGATGGTGTTCTTCGTTGCAGATAGCCCCAAATTGTCCCTGATTGTTGGACTGATGGAACGAGCAAGTGCATCACCCCCATGTTGCTGTTAGGGTGTACAATGTTTTTCTGGTTCTGCTCATCTCGCTCAGCATCAATTCGTGCAAATCCTTCCAGGCTTCCCTGAATTCCCATCCTCCTGGTTTCTAATAGAACAATAATGTTCCATGACATATATATACCACAGTTTGTTAAGCCATTCCCCAAATTGAAGGACATTCATTTAATTTCCAATTCTTTGCCAACATAAACAGAGCTGCTATGAATATTTTTGTACAAGTGATGTTTTTACCCTTTTTCATAATTTCTTCAGGGTATAGACCCAGTAGTGGTACTGCTGGATCAAAGGGTATCCACATTTTTGTTGCCCTTTGGACAAAATTCCAAATTGCTCTCCATAAAGGTTGGATGAGTTCTCAGCTCCACCAACAATGCATTAGTGTCCCAGATTTCCCACATCCCCTTCCAATATTGATCATTAAACTTACAGGTTTTTTTTAAAGAAAATATTTTTAATAAGAGAGACTGCATAGTAGGCCAATATTAACATTTTCCATATGGTTTTATGGAAATTTAAAGAATATTTCCAGTAAACCATGTAATAAAATCTTTCATGTAGAGTTGGAGAGTTAGACAAATCATAGTTAGGTGGATTCAAAATTGGTTCATTGATCAAATAAAAAAGTAGCTATTAATTGACTGATTTCATCATGGAATTAGGTTTATAGGGGAGGGTCCTAGTGATCTTTTCTAGTTAATATTTTTTGATAGGAATTTAAATAAAGATATAATTGGTTATACATATAAAATTTAGAGGAAATTAAATTAGGAAGGACAGCAAATTGGATGATAGAATCGGGATTCTGTCCTTATAATGATTATATCCAGAGTCATCTCCAGTTGTCCTGATCCATTTATGGTCACTGGATCCAGATGACTGGAGGAAAAAGTGAGGCTGGTGACATAGCACAGTAGCCCCTCAATCAAATCCAATTCATTTGCAAATCTTGGCATCACCTTCCTGATATCATGATCCTCTTCAAAAACCAAGGATAAGGGGGCAACTAGGTGGCACAGTGAATAGAGTACTAGCCTTGGAGTCAGGAGTTCAAATCCAACCTCAGACGCTTAATAATTACCTAGCTGTGTGGCCTTGGACTTAACCCTCCTATTTACCTTGAAAAATCCTAAAAACAAAACAAAAAAAAACCCCAACAAGGATAATAACAATACAGTCTGAAGGTTGAACCAAATCCAAAAAGATAAAATTTAATAGAAAAATGGAATCTTTTGTTTGGGTTTAAAAAAACTGATCTCTTAAAAACAAGGTGGAGGAATTGCGACTAGGAATCAGTCTTTCTAGCTTTAATAGAGAACTTCAAGATTAACATTGATGTTCAGTCATTCCAGTAGAGTTGGACTCTTCATTATCCCTAATGTAGTTTGCCATTTTCTTCTCTAGTTTACTTGACAGATAAGAACACTGAGGCAAACAAGGTGAAGTAACTTACCCAGGGTCACATAGTTAGGAAGTGTCTGAGACCAGATTTGAACTCTTCCTGATTCCAGGTCTGGCACTCTATCCATTGCTCTACCTAGCTGCTCCAGTAAGCTCTCTAATAAGCTAAGGAGACTTTTGACTAAATCAATAGAGGTGTAATATATAAGTAATATATAAGTGATTATTATATTAAGGTCCAGTTATGTCACATTTGGGATATGTCTTTATTGGGGGGGGGCTCCACATTTCAGAAAAACAATCACAAGCTAAAGCATATCCATAAGGAAGTAGTCAAGATGGTGAGGAGTTTCAATATCAAACAGGATTAGTTAAAACCAATGGAAATAGAGAAGAGAAGCCTGGAAGATAGGAGGGTACAGACATATTCCCACAGTGCCTGTTTTATTGTAGGAACCTAATAAATGCTTGCTGACTTGATTTTCTTCAGGTGTTTGAAGGGCAAACCTTTGGAAGACAGATTCAATTCATTTTGCTTGGCTTCATAGAGAAAATCTAAAAATAAAGAGTAGAAGTTACAATAGGGCAGATTTAGACTTAATATAAGGAAATACTCCTTATCTAGTAGAGTTATCTAAAAATTCAATGGACTGTTTCAAGAAGTATTGAGTTCCTCTTGACTGGAGGTCTTCAGATAAAAACTGAATGATCACTTATGGGGATTTCGGAAATGGAGGCTTGTTCAACTTGAGTATCATCTTCTTAAGATCAAATCCAACCCAATAGGCTTTTATTAAATATCTATTTGACTCCAGGTTCAAGTCCATTTTCAAAAGACTATCCTCACTGGTGGAGAATTATCACTTGGTGGTCCATGACTACATGAGGAAAGAAAATCCTGGTGCTTCTTGTTTCCAGCTTTGAGAGGGGCTTATATCTACTATGTTATATGAATGGCAGTATGCTAAACACTAAGGATAAAAAGGCAAAAATAAAAAGCAGTCCTTGCCATCAAGGAGCTTATGTTCTAGTGGAGAGATACAATAGACAAATAAACAAAATAATTTGAGGGAAGAGAGCACTAACAACTAGGAAGAATCAGAAAAGGGTTACAGTTGGAGGTAACATTAGTTGAATCTTGAAGGAAGCTGGAAATTCCAGGAGGCAGAGATGATGAGGAATTACATTCCAGATAAGGCAGTTAGCCTGTGTAAATATATGGAGACCAGGGAAAGAAAGCTGAATTTGATTAAGAGCTAGCAGGCCAGTTTGACTGGAATGTAGAGTGTATGAAGGGAAACAAGTCTGGAAAAATAAGCCAAAGCCAGATTTTGGAAGTCTTTTGATGCCAGAGGAGTTTGTCATCCTTAACAGGAACCCAATGAAGGTTCTTGAGTAAGAGTCATGTGACCTATTCTTTAAGAAGATAACTTTGGTAGGTGTACAGAGAAGGAATTAAAGAGGGAAGAGATTGAGAGCTTGAAATCTGATCAGTAGACTGCTTCAATTGTCCAGGCATGAAATGATGAGGGTGGGAGTCAGGAGAGAAGGAAGGAGGGATCAGATTGAGAGATGAGGTAGAGGTAAACTGGATACATGGCTAGTGAGAGAAGGAAGAATCCAAGATGCTCCTGAGGTTGTGAATGTGGATAATTAGAGGGATCAGAACTCCCTTCTTAAAGGCACAGCTAGGTAAAACGGTAGACAGAGCAGTGGGACTGAATCTCATTCTTGCTCTGCCCAAGTTCAAATCTGGCCTCAGACACTAGCTGTGTGTCTCTGGACAAGTTACTTCATACTGTTTGCCTCGTTTTCCTCATCTGCAAAAATTAACTGGAGAAAGAAATGACAAATCACTTTAGAATCTTTGCCAAGAACATCCCAATATGATCAAAACAGCTGATTAATAACTCCCTTAAAAGAAATATGAAATTTGAATGGGAGGAGGAAGATAATCTCCATTGGAGATGTAGAATTTTAGGAGGCTCAGTTGGAAACATAGACTGGAATATGAAAGAAACTACAGCTAGTTATGGTGGTTCTTTAACTCTATGACAAGAACCTTAATTCATTTACCTAATTTGGTCTTGAGGATAGTTTCAATATCTTTATAGTGGAAAAACTAGCCTAGGTAGAAGCAGCAAGGTGGCACAGTATATAGAATTCTGACCCTGGAGTCAGGAGAACCTGAGGTCAAATCCTGCCTCAAATATTCGATACTTACTAGCTGTGTGATCTTTGGCAAGTCACTTAACCCAATTGCACCACACACACACACACACACACACACACACACACACACACACACTCCCACCAAAAAAAAACACTACTATGTGTCAGGGACCTCCACTTAGACCCACTAGGTGGATTTCTAGCTGACTAAGGGTGCCTATTCCCATTGGTTCTTTTCTAAACAGATTAGTAATACATATTCATAAAACTAGTAGAAATCAGGAGTACAGAGACTTTGTTGTTACCTTTAATAAGTTCCAAGTTCTGCTTTATGAATTTAAAAGATAGAGAAATTTAGGACTCCTCAAGATCATCTGACTTAACCATTTGATTTGGCCAGGGTGGAAAGAAGGGAGCTAGTGAAGGGGATGGAGGGATAGGAAAGATGAAATTAGATCTGACCATACAGAGCACATTCCCTGGTACTACTGCAACAGAATCTCTGGCATTGTGAAGATTTTTGTTGTAGTTCAGGTTTTTCAGTCATTTCAGACACTTTGAGATCCTAGTTTGGGGTTTTCTTGACAAAGATACTGAAGTGATTTGCCTTTCCCTTTTCTAGCTCATTTTACAGAAGAGGAAACTGAAGCAAACTAGGTTAAGTGACTTGTGCAGGGTCACACAGCTTGTAAGAGTCTAAGCTTGGATTGGAACTCATATCTTCCTGACTCCAGCCCCAGTGCTCTAGCTGCTGAGTCCTCTAGCTCCTGAGTCACCTAACTGCTTTATTTTGGGGATACTAACTGGATTTGAGTTTCAGAGACCAGAGACCTTAGGGGTTTTGAATTTGCATGTCTGGAATTCTAATTAAAGATGACTTCTTGGCTTTGGAATGCTCTGGAGGAGGAGAGGTTGGTATTCTTAAGTGAATATTATTAAGAGAAGCAGAGTATATTAATAGAGGGATATGAATAGAGGAAAACTAGGAAGAGGGACTCTAGGTCACTGTGACATTTGGAAATCAGCTAAGTGGCAACTTAAATTCTGACAAAGGGAAAATAAGGTCCTTCTCTTCTATCTTCACAGGTTAATCTAATTTGGGCCAGTCCCTGAACTAGAACTGAGGAGTGCTGGGTGGGGTTCATCATTTGCTCAGTGACCCTGGCTGTCTGATTCATCAGGACCTCTCCCAAAAGAGATGGAAAAGAGATTCCATAATTCTTCCTTTACTGTTTGGGGTCAGAGTGGCAGTGCCCGTAGGTGGCATCAAGCCACAGCTGCTTGAGAAAATATATAGTTAGTTAGTCAAATGGTGATTTAAGGCCTTGCTTTGGGTCTGGAATCTAGCCAGGGTTAATTTGCATGCTTACATTAACTCCTTATCTTTGCTTTATTCACCATATTCAACAAGGACAGATGTTATGAATATGTAGAAGTGAATGGGTATAAAACAGTCATTCAGGAAGGTGATCAAAGTCTTTGGGGGTTTTCCTTCTGCTGTTTCTTATGTTTATATCATTTACACTGAATAAAATTAATACCTCTGTAACATATTATAAATCTATGCCCACAGACTCCCTGCAAGCAAATACTGGAGAACAATCAGCCAGCAATTTGCCCAAGTGACTTAGCTGAATAAACATTTCAACAAGAG
The DNA here is from genome assembly GCF_037893015.1 of Macrotis lagotis. NCBI lineage: Eukaryota > Metazoa > Chordata > Mammalia > Peramelemorphia > Peramelidae > Macrotis > Macrotis lagotis. Next base: position 171,551,124 of record NC_133658.1, on the reverse strand, counting down.
CTTAAGGAAGCATGGTGCCATGGAAATAATTTAGATTTAGGATAAGATGACCTGGCTTGAATTCTACCTCCATTTTACATTAGTTATATGACTTTGGCCAAGGTATTATCCAACTGGGCCTCAGTTTCCTTATATGTAAAACAAAGGGGTTGGAGTTGAAGACTTCTAAAGCAACAAAATCTAAATCATTTAAGTTCTCTTCTCTTCAGTTTCTTCAAATGTAAAATAAGGTGATTGTAATAGATGATTTTTCAGCTCTTTCCCAATTCTAAACCTAAGTTTTTGATCTCTTTGGACCCTGCTTACTGTCCAAAGGTCCATTAAACATGCATAAGGGTCCCTGTGGGCACATAATGATTTAGAAAACCACATTCTCATATTATCTAAATTTATATTTTTATTTTTTGCTAAATAATTCCCAATTACATTTGAATTCAGTTATTCAGTTAGGAATACTGGGGTGGGGGGGGACACAATATTAGCATGTTTGACACTTCTGACCTAGATAGCCTCTAAAGTTCCTTCCTGCTCAAACTCTATGATCCAATGTTCTCTCAACCTTATAAAGTCCAGATTTATTTCTTTGACAAAAAGGTAGACTCACAGGAAGAATCAAGGTGCTTTAGTGGATAGTAAGCCTGGGCATCTAATTTAGGACAGTCACTAGGCAAGTGTGAAAGGTACATCACTTGATGTAAGCAAATGGATTTAGTAGGCAAGAGAGTAAAGAGTCCTAGAAAAATGGGGAAAAGAAGGTTAATTCATTTCCTTGGGATAACTGGCAAGAGAAGCTAGGTTGTTATTCCATGTTTCTCTGGGTCTGGGTTCCTATTGTGAACTCTTGGGTCTGAGTTGAGTTTCTTGGGTCCTGTGTTTGAAAAAGACATTGGTGCAATCTTATGCTTGGTAGAGATTGGGATGTATGGACATAGGACAGTGGATGGAACAATGGACCCAGAATTAGGAAGATCTGAATTAAAATTCTGCTTTGGATACTTCCTAGCTATATGCCTCAGTTTTACCTGTGTCTGCATTAATCTCCTCAACAGTCAAATGGGGGAAATAATAGTACTTGAACTTCCAGGGTTTATGTGAAGATAAAATGATGTATTACTTGGATGCAAATGCTTTTAATTAAGAATTTATATAATTACATATAACATGTTAAAAATAATTTATGTAATCATTATCATTATTATGATTGACAAAGTTTCCTAGGAAGGAAAGACAGAGTCTGAATTCAGGCAAATTTCCCAATCCATTCAACAGAACATGGACATGATCATCCCTGAGCTTTCCTAGAGTGATATTTCCATATATTAAATCTCCCAGCATCCTTATTAGTTATTTATTCCAGTGAGAGAGGAGTAATCTCTTAACAGACATTTTCTATTAACCAGACAGTTGCTGGGGAGAAGAGCAGGAAAGCCCAAAGTGGAAACCTCTATCCAAAGGGCCAGGAGTTAGGCAACATTAGTTACACTGACTTGTTTACTTTCCAATTGGAGCAGTGGGACCTGAGCAAAATGAAATGATCATGATCCTGGGCACGGAATAAATGAAATATTCTCTAAGTGTGCCAGCCAGGCTGGGGGGAGGGCCAAAGAAGCTTCTCCATTTCTCAGACTGTCATTTGCAGAGAGGGAGTGTAACAGGCCTCCTCACACAACTGTAGTGGGTTTACCCTTTGCTAACCACCATGATATCTCTTTCTCTTCAATTTTTCTTATATTCTTAGTTCTTCAAGACACTGCCAGCCTGCTGGTGACATCCTGCCTCTGAGTGGGGTACAACTGTGCCAAGGGATCACTTGGGGGGGTTAGAGAAAAAAAGGAAAAGGAGTAAGGAAGAACTTCCCTACATTGAAGGCTGAACCCTTTAAGCTTCTTCTACCTCCATCCTCTACCTGTGCAGGTAATAGAAGCATCCCTATACCCTCATTGAAAAGATCCAAATCAACTTCCAGGAAAATAAATATTTGAAAACACCTTTAGCTTGAGAAAAGCAAATGACTTAGGGGAAAGAGTGTTGAGTTTGCAGTCAAGAGGACGTGAGTTTGGATCTTTCTACCATGCCTCGGCTGTGAAATTTTGGACAAATTGCTTAATTTCTCTTGTCCTTGGTTTCTTGTCAGTCAAGAATGACTGATCTTGGCCTTTCTTCAAAATGTGGGAGAATTTCCAATAAGGCATAGAGACAGAGGATGATCTAGGGTGAGAAGGGAGCTGATGGCAAAGTCCAAAGCAGAGCTAAAAGGGAAATGAGAGATGACTGGTTTGGACCGTTAATCAAAATGGAAGTTCTGAGAAAAACTTACCAAGTAAATAAGTATTTATTAAATGCTTACCATATGTCAGACTCTGTATTGGGAATACAGAAAAGGGAAAAAAAATAAATGAATGAATGAAATGAACAAATAAACAAGCAAACAAATGAACAAGCAGATAAATAAATGGATGGATAAATAAAAATGGATGACTGAATAAATAAATGAATGAATGAAAAAGCAAACAAATAAATAGATTAATAAAAAAGATCTATAAAAAGGGAGAGTTGGACTAGATGACTTCTGAGGTCTTCTAGGGTTTTAAATCTTTGATCCTGTTTCAGATTTGGGTGGGTATTTGAGGGAATTGATTGGATTGCAAAAGTGAGGAACATTTCACTCTTGAGCCAGTGTTCTATCTAACCACTAAGTACTCTGTAATACCTCTCTCAGGCTTAGCTCCCTCACTTATAAAATGACAGGTCTGTATTAGATAATCTAAAAAATCTCTTCTTCCTACAAAGTTCTAAGAAAATCTCTAATTCTAGCTTATATTCTTTAGAACAACTTTCAACCTAGGTTTTCTTAGCACAGAAACAAACATTGAGCTCAAATCCCTTTCTCTCACTCTAAACACCTTAGGAGTTTGAGATGCTCCCTCTGTCCCCTCTTCTAGACTTTGGACCAGACAAGTTTGTATTTATATGAGCTGGAGCTTTAGCCAATGCTCAGGAGCCTATAAGAAATTATCAGCTACATCACTTGCATCTGGGACAATAAACCTATCCCTTGGAAAGCTGAAAGAAGAGAGAAAGAAGTGTGGGCTAGATGAACTCTGAGGTCCCTTCTAGCTCTGGATACTTTATGAATCTATGACCTCCAGATGTATACATTCAGTCTCTTTTCTGAGTTCTGGTCCCAAACACTTCTATCTATAATGTATTTCCAAATAGGTTCCAAAGTCAGCTAAATTCAATATATTTAAGTCAAAACTCATCCCCCTGGGGTGGCTAGGTGGCTCAGTGGATAGAACACTGGACCTGGAGTCAGTAGTACCTGAGTTCAAATCCGGCCTCAGACACTTAAGGCCACTGTGTGGCCTTGGACAAGCCACTTAACCCTATTGCCTTGCAAAATCTAAAAAAACAAACAAACAAACTCATCCTCCTAAATTTCCCCTACTTAAAACCTCTTGTTCTGGAAAATGTAATCAAAGCAACACTACCATTGCCTCAGCAAAGAACATGTCAATGGATTTCCCTATTGTTCCATTTAATATTTCTGTGACTTTTCAGATCATGACTACTTTCCCCAGCCCCAGGTCCTCTGTGTCAGCTCTCTCATTTGAATATGGGTTCCTTGAAGGAAAAAGTTATCTCTTTTGTATTTGTAGTTGAAATACTTGTAATAAGTTACTTGTATTAAGTGCTTAATAAATGCTCTTCTTTCATACATTCATGACATGTACAAATTAGTTATTATTGTTGCTGTGATAAAAATTCATAGAAGTCTATTACCATTAAACCATTAAGCAAGATGTTTTCATCCCAAATTCAAGGACGCTGTAACATAAGAACATATGTTAAGGTAAATAAAAATAAATCCACTCTGAATTCAGTTATCTTAGGGTACAGATGTCCAAGGAGCAAGACCAGCTGGTGAACTCTTCCCCTCCCTCCTCTTCTTTCCCTTTCCCTCCCCTCCCTTTCCCTTCTCTTCCCTTCTCTTCCCTTTCTTTCCCTTTCTTTTCCATCCTTTAAATGTTCTTTAATGAAGCCTGTGGGTGCCACCACAAATCAGAATCAGAACCAGAATCAAAACCCCTGACCAAACCCTTTACTATAAATTTAGGAGCCAGCGAGAGTTTATTCTGTTCACCCACTAGTTTGAGCAGAGACTCTGAAAGGACAAAAGGACAAAATTTGTGTAGGTTTCAATTTAGGCAGGAGGTGAATTGGGTAGTGGGTACCTCAGTAATGGGATTTTGCTGTTGGCTCACAGGGTAGAAATAGGGGATGTGATAGTCTTTGATTGAATGGGGCTATTGCTGGAGACAGTAATAGGAAAGGCTCTTCTTCAGGTTAAGTATCTCTTGTAAACCCCCTCTACTAGATAGGACCATTCTTGCTGTTCCAGCTGTTAGAAAGACAGCAGACAGGGTAGGGAGTTACAATACAGAGTCAGTGGCAAGAGAGAGGGCTTACCGGCAAAAGGAGCTGCTTTTACTTTCTCTGCTACCCACAAGCCCCATAATGGAAATGGGCCCTAGGCCATATATGCACCCTATAAGACACTTGTTAATAGTACCCTAGTCACCAATTCTATTGCTCTCTGCAATTACCAAATAGCAGCTTTGCCTCCACAGATTTGCCTTTTGGGACCTGCTGCTTTTATCCAGTATAACACTACAGGCACCAGGGCTGTGCTTGCAGCTGGTGGACAGAACCTGTTACCGGAGATTTCACAACTTGCTCCTGATACACCAGCTGTGCAGCTGAGTACAGGTGGCTTCACAACATCAACAGGTTAGTTCCCTGTAGGGTTGAAAAGGAATTAACTGGGTGCAGTTTCTTCATCTATATGTGTGTATGTGTGTATATATACATGCATTATATACATATATATATAATATACATAGACATGTATATTATATATATTACAAGTTGTCTCTTCCATTAGAATGTAAGCTCCTTGAGGCAGGAGCTGTCTTTGCCTTCTTTTGTATCCCTAGCACTTAGTAGAGTTCAAGTATACAGTAGGTGCTTAATATATGCTTGTTGATTGATTGTTTGATTCCCCCAAGGGAACATCATGGGAGAGAAAGAGAACTCTTCCAAAGTATTGTGGATGTTCCAGGTCCTGGAACAGACCAAGGTAGGAAAATGGAAATAACTGGATTTGATTTCTCAGGTGTTAGGCCTGGCTTCATTCTAAACTTTTTGACTGATTCTGAGAAAATCACTTTATTTTTCTTTTATTTTATTTTCTCCTTTACTTTCATTACTTTATCTTTTATTTGCTTTTTACTTGCTTTTTCTCATCTTATAGCTATCTAGAGCATATCTATCTAAAATGATCTAAAACTAATATTTTGAGGTAGCAGATAGATGTAGTCAGGAAGACCTGAATTCAAATTCTAGGCCCAGAGACTTACTAATTATATGACCCTGGGAAAGTCACTTAACCCAGTTTGCCTCAGTTTCCTCATTTGTCAACTGAGCTGGAGAAAAAAATGACACACCACCCTAGCTTCTTTGCTAAGAAAACCCCTAATGAAGTCATGAAGAGCAGGACATGACTGAAATGAATGAGCAATAACAACACAATTTCAGAGCACATATTATGAACACAGCCTTGTACTTGGATTTTAAAAACTGGGTAGAGTTGAGGAGCCTATTTCAAACAATTAATGAAGAACATTTGCCAAGCAATTTTATTAACAGGGGAAAATATAAATCTTAAGTAATGAGGGGATATAGAGTTGGGGGAGGATAACCTTCCTGGAAGCAAAGGGATGGATTCAGTAATAACCTCCAGTCAGCTAAGTTTCTGTTTATTTCTGACTCATTTTCTTTTTTTTTTCTTTACTTTTTTTTGTTTGTTTTGCAAGGCAAACGGGGTTACGTGGCTTGCCCAAGGCCACACTGCTAGGTAATTATTAAGTGTCTGAGATCGGATTTGAACTCAGTACCTCCTGACTCCAGGGCCGATGCTTTATCCACTGCGCCACCTAGCTGCCCCATCTGACTCATTTTCCCTATGGATCTTTGTTCATACTCTTTTCCAGGTAAAAATGTGAATAAGAGGGGCAATGAATGGGCAGGTATGAGGTCTAAGGCCTGAATTGCTAGAAGGAATACTCACCTGAATGAAATGCAGATTCATCAGTGTCTTAGAGTTCCATTTGTTCTGCTTCATGGGATTGCCATGAGGGAAACATTTTTTCACACTTAAAGATAGAAGTTGTTATTAATATAAACAACTGTGTATATCTTAATAATGGTGATTCCCAAGCCAGCAGTTATCTTAATCCTTAAAACCTAAAGACCCTGCTTTCTGGGATGAAGCCAGTACAATACAAGCCTAAGCATGAAAAGAGCTTCTACACCTTCCTTTCAAGGATACTAAATGAGAGGCTTATGAGGAGGCTTTCACTCATCCTTTCCTCCCAAACCCAAGCTGGAGTCCACATCATCTCTTCCTCGAGAATGGGAATATGCCTCTGATTTCTGCCTTGCAGTCCCATTCCATTCCCCATTGTGTCCTGTGGGGTAGAGGTCAGCAACCTAGCTTCTGGTCCCCTGCATAGGCATTATTTGGATAAGAGAGGTCATTGCTCTCTATACTCTTTGCCTCAGCTACTGTGAAGTATTGTCAGTATATCTGCTTCTCTCAGTCTCCCAAGAGTGTTGTAAAAATCATCCCTAGCAGGGAAAGGATTGTTCCCCCTAAAGGCTTCCATGAAGACCAAAAACCATCAATCCATTGTTTCAGGATGGTGACAGAATTGACCTTGTTGTATCTCATCTACATATTTATAAAGTACTATGCAAATATTATGCCTTTTGATCTTTATAGCAACCTGTGAAGCAGAGGAATCATAAGCAGGAGAACTGGGACTTCCTTAGTTTTGGAACTCTCAGATTGCAGCCTGTCTATAACAGAGAGTCTGAGTCTCTTACCTGGGGCTCAGAGTAGTTAAGTTATTCAAAGATGAACAGTTGTGTCTTCCTCACCCCAGATCCAACATTCTATTCACCATGTTCCCTCTCATGAGATAGATAATATAAGAATTATTATCTCCATTTTACAGATAAAGAAATGAAGACTTAGGTTAAATGACTTGTCTAAGGTCACATTACTAGTAAATGGCGAGATGACGATTAGATCCAAATCTTCCAACTTTATAGAACTCTTTACTACACTGTACTATTGAACCTTGAACCTCTGTCCAGTTGGATATTTGTTCCATCTATTTATCCATTCATCCACACATTCATGCATCTAGAGTTTTCACAAGTTCTCATTGAGATGCTGAGTTTGCATAAATGAGGACTAGAGTAACACACTGAAGGACAGAATTAGGACAGATTTAGGACTCAAATTTTCTAACTCCAGTTAGAAAACTGGATCAAACAAAGGGTATCCCAAAAGTCTTCTGTGCAGTTTCCAGTTTTTAAAGGCCTAGAATTGCACTAAACATTTTGGGGCATCCTATAAAAGGAAATGAAATTTAATAAGCATAAATGGTAAAATTTTTTATATGGATTAAAAAAAAATCAACTTCACAAAGAAAAAAGACCTAGATATATATCAGTGTGTTTGAAAATGATTAGAAGAGTTTTTATCAAACTATAATCACATTCTGGGTTAACTGTGTGAAATGTTAGTTAAGATGATTTAAAGTATGTAAAGGGTTACAAAGACAACAGACTCACTCTCTCCTCTAGAGTCATCTGGGTCCAGTGGCCAGATATGGAGCAGTATGAGTGGAAATGGCCTCAGATGCAGTGGGATACCTTGACCATATGACTGAGGCAACATCCATTCAGTGATTAAGGCTAAGTAAGAAAAATATCTACATCTAAAAGGAAAAAAGTGGGGTGAGGAGCCGACAAAAGAGATATTGAGGGAGTGGTTTGAAAGGTAGGAGTCAGGCTACAATAATAAAGTAACACAATAGCTAAAAAAATTGTTATTAAGAAGAAAGAGTTGTCAAAAGTTGTAGCAAAATTAAGGAGGATGAAGATAGGGAGAAATATTTGATTTGGAGATAAAGAGATCTTTGGTAACTTTTGAGATTACTGTTTCAGAAGAATAGTGAAAATGGAAACTAGATTGCAAGAGATATAATATTTATCTGTTTTTCGTTTCTCCTAATAGATCATAATCTCCATGAGGACAGAGATCGTATCTAATTTAACTTTTATATCTCCCCAGTATATAACATTCTACTTTATACATAATAGGTGCTGTAAAGGAAAGAACATTGAATTTAGTTATGTGACTTTGTGCCTCAGTCTCCTTAATTATAAAATTATGTTAGAATAAATTATGTCCAAAGTTATTCTCAGTTCCATATCTATGATTATTATTCCATAAATCTGAAACTTGGTACTCTCCACCTCTGATTACAACTTCTTAATGTTGCTCCATTTGTTCCCTGATGCCAAGGAGACCTCCTATCACCTGATCCTTCCTCTTTTATTTAAGCCAATTAGGTTTAATAGTTCTTGTTCTTCTTTACTGAAAAGGACCAAAATGACATCGCTATGTTAAGAGACAGGTTTCAGTGTGTCCAACTGTGACTGATCAGACTACTATGAGCTTAGAATGCTCTACTACAGGTGGGGCACAAATAGTTCATGTAAATACTTGGGATGGGTCTCTAAACTTGAGCATCTCACAATTCATTTGAGCTACTTCAATTCTACTTTGCTCTCTGATGAGGGTTATTTGGCTTAATAGGGTCACAAAGAGGCAAACACAACTGAAAAATGACTGAACAAAATAAACACATGTATATTTATTTATATGTATGTTTGTGTGTCTGCATATATAAAATCTCTCTCCCAACTGAATTTTAAGCTCTTAGAGAACAAGTTGCTTTTATATGACCTCCTGTTGTCCAACACAGTATTTTATATATATAATATATGTATATTATATATACATACATATATATATATATATATATATATAAAATCAACTCAGCAAATACTTGGAGTTTGGAATAAGTAGAGGGGATGAGCGTGGTGAGAAGCAGCAAGTTGCTGAGCAAAGAAACATACAGGGATAGATATCACTTGGGACATTTTCTTCAGATTAATCTGATATTGATCTATCTAATGAATGGCTTCAAGGCAAGAGCACCACTTAATAGGATATAGTGTTAATATAGGCAATGACCACATTGGTATGGAAGGAAATAGACTTTGCCTTCAGAGTCACCAGGACATGCTGATTGCTTGAATGTAGGGATTATGGGAGATGAAGTAAACAAGGATTTATGCAGAGTTAAGACCCAGAGTACTGCGAAAATGATGATGCTTCAGACAGAATAAGGGAGTCAGAAAGGGAAGTCAGTTTTATGAGGGTGATGAATTTGGTTTTTAATAACAGTCACTGCAATGAAATGCAGAAAAAGTGCTGATTTTTGTAACATAAAAGTAAATAAACAGGTCGGTCTCTCTCTCTCTCTCTCTCTCTCTCTCTCTCTCTCTCTCTCAAAAATCCTAATCCAAATGAAATGGGGATGCTAAGCAAGGAGTGGAAAGATGAGAGAAACAAGTTGGATGGTTGTCTTCCATGTTCTCAGATTGTTAGGAGATCCTCCAATGAAAACATGAAGAATTAGGGCTGGTCTATGGGAGGTGGGGTTTGAAAATGGGTCAGGTGGGTGTGTCTGATGTTCCCATCGTCTGAAAATTTTGGCCTGGAGGTGCATGTGTGTTCTGAATTTGCAACAGCTCTTCTGAATGTCTCCAAGCAAGAGAGAGCAACAAAACTTTTGTTGACACTTACGTTTCTGAAACTTGGAAAATTATTTTGCTCCCAGGCATTTCTTTGGGGGCCAAAAATATGTGCCCAGCTGTGCTTCCCCAGGAACCTCCGGCTGGCTGCTCTGATCACATTGTTCTAACTGCCCTCCTCATTCTCCAGGGGAAGCTGTAGTGGAGAAGGCCTCTCAAAGGAGGAAATGAGAAATTGGCAAGGGCCAGGGGACAAGGCTATTTTTGCTTTGATTTTATATTTATTTATTTATTTTCCCCAGATATAGAACTTTCTTAATTCAGTATTTGAGGAAAGAAGGAAAGTTTTGACAAAGGGATTAAATTGTTTAGTGGCTTTTGGCTCAGTTTTGAGGAGTCAAATGATTTCCAAAGCATTTTTGAACAAGCAGTGGACTGGGGTGATCAGCAACAAAAATTTTGTCCATATTCACCAGCTGCCTGCTCCATTTTCTTTTCTTGCTTTTTTCCAGAAACTTAGGTTGTGCCTCTAAAATATTTGACACCAAGATCTTAATTTCTTTTGAACCTTTTCTTATCTTCCTCTCCTCCTCCTTTCCTCACCTTCATGGATCCTTCAAAGTCTGGAACTTCCTCCAGTCTGTCAGAAGAACAAGGAAATTGGGAACAACATGTTTATGAATTTCTAACAAGGAAGTCATGGACATATCCATAATTTTATATTATCAAAGAGATAGCTGAGATATAATGGTATCAAATAGCCTGGTTTGAATTACAGTTTTGTTACTTTCTGTCCTGTATGATATGGAGCAAATTGCTGAATCATATTCAGTTATTTTAAAAAAACTGAACTTTATCAATAAGGAGCCTTCTAGTTTGAAATCCAATGATCCTAAAATATTGTTTTGGTTCAGATAGTCTCTTAATCTCCCACCCACCCTCTACCCCATACCTTTGCACAAGTGCTTGCTTATGGAATGCACTCCCTCCTCACCTCTATCTCATAAAATCCCTAGTTTTTCCCAAAGTCTGGCTCAAGGGTGGAGTCAAGATGGCAGAATAGGTAACAATCCAAATGGACTGTCCAATATTCCCTTCAAAATAACTCCTCAAGTTGTAAATGGATTCACCCTTTCTGGAGAGCAATATGGAACTATGTCAAAGAGCAACAAAACTGTTCATACCCTTTGACCCAGCAATTCCAATTCTAGGCCTATACCCAGAAAAAAATCATAAAAAATGGGAAAAGTCCCATGTGTTTCAAAATATTTGTAGCAGCTCTTTTTGTAATGGCAAATAATTGAAAGCTTATGAGATGACCATCAATTGGGGAATGGTTGAACAAGTTATGGTATATGAATGTTATGGAATACTATTGCTCTATAAAAAACCCATTAATGATTGGACTCTAGAGAAGCATGAAAAGAATTACCCAAACCGATGCTGAGCAAAGGGAACAGAATCAAGACAACAATGTATACATTAACAACAACATTGTGAGTTGATCAACTATGATGGATGCAGCTCCTCTCAGAAGTTCAGAGAGCTAGGATGACCCTAGGATACCTGTTATGGAAAACATCATTCACATCCAGAGGGGAAAAACAAACAAACAAACAAAACAAAAACAAAAACAGAATCTGAATGAACTCTACTTCTTAAAAATTTCTCTTGCTTTTCCTTCCTATCCCATGGTTTTCTTTCTTTTCCCTTAGTCCTAATTCCTCATCCACAAAAATGATTAATTAAAAACATATTAAACACAAATGTTCATGTACTATGTCCATTAGACTGTTCACTACTGAGAGGAGGGAGGGAGAAGGAAGAAGAAAATCGTGTAACATAAATATACAAGTGGATGAAGGTTGAAAAAATTTTATAACATATAACTGGAAAAATAAAATATCAATAAAAAATAAATAATAAAATAAAATAACTCCTCAAATCAAATTTTGAAGAGGCTACCAACAAAAATGAGATATTTTTCCAGACTAAGACAACTTAATGGGTCAGTAAGAGAGCTAATACCCAAGTAGGGGCTTAAATGAGTACACTAACAGCTGTGGTGGGCTTTGGAGGCAACTGCTATAGCACCAGCAACTTTGGGAGCTCTCTGTCCAGAAACAGACTAACAGAAGGGATCAGAAAGAGATTACAAGATGCCCTTTGCTGGCACTGGAAAAAGGAAAAAAAATTCAGGAGTAAGGATCACACAAGATTTAGCAGCTTCCTCATGAAGGAGTAGAGGGCTTGTAATATGATATTTCAGAAAGCAAAGGAGCCAGGATTACTACTAAGAATAACAACAGCAAAACTGAATATAATCTTTCTTTAAGGAGAAAAAAAGGGTATTTTATAAAATGGAAGACTTTCAAACATTCCTGATGAAAAGACCAGAACTGAATGGAAATTTTTGCATTCAAACACAAGATTCAAGAGAAGCCTTAAAAGGTAAAATGAAAGAGGATTCATAAAAGTCTCAATAAAATTAAACTTTACATTCCTGAATGGGAAGATTATACATGTAACTTTTAAGAACTTTATCATTATTTAGAGCTGTTAGAAAGACTCTAAACAGACGAGGGCATGAGTATAAGTCAATTATGTTGGATTTATCTGAAAAAATGAAAGGATGAAAAAGAGGGAAGCATGGGAGAAGGGAGAAAGAAGAAAGGAGAGGTAGAATGAAAAAAAATTTCTCATACAATATGAGTACTGAAGGAAGAGTTTCTATAGTGGAGAGGGAAATGAGGAAGGGGAGGGGTAATGCAATGCTTGAACCTCACCCTCATAGGAGGGAGTATAAAAATCAATCTTACCCAATACAGAAATAGAAGGGGAATAATGTGATAAAAGAAAAGGAGGAAGGACAGGTTAAGAGAGTCAATAGTTAGAAACAAAACAGACTTTTAAAGAGAGACAGGATGAAAAGAGAAAGAGACAAAAACAAGAAAATAGGATGGAGGGAAATTCACAATTAGAAATCATAATTGTAAATGTGAATGGGATGAGCTCATCCATAAAATAGAAGCAGATGGCAGAATGGATTAGAAACCAGAATCAACAACATGTTGTATTTAAGAGACAGAAATGAAACAGGAAGACACACATCGAGGTAAAATAAAGAACTGAACAGAATCTGTTATGGTTCAGGTGAAGTTAAGAAAAAAGGGCAGGGGTAGCAATCCTGATCTCAGACAAACAAAAGCAAAAATAGATGTAATTAAAAGAGATAGTTAAACACCATTGTGCTAAAAAAAAAAAGGTACCATAAACAATGAATGTATAGAAAGTTTTGTGTTAAGGAAATCGAGTCAAATTTGGAAAATAAGAGCCATTCTCCAGTTGACAAATAGTCAAATGATATGAGCAGACAGGTTTCAGAAGAAATCAAAGCTATCTATAGTCAAATGAAAAAGTGCTCTAAATCACTATTGATTAAAGAAATGCAAATTAAAATAACCACATTATACCTATTAGGAATGATAAATGCTAGAGAGGATAAGGGGAAAAAAGGTCTACCAATAAATTATTGGTAGAGTAATGAAATTGCCAGTTATCCTGGAGAATAATTTGGAACTATGTCCAAAGGGCTATATATATATACCCATACCACTACTAGATCTGTGACCCAGAGAGATAAAAGAGAAAAAGAAAGGAAGGAAGGGAGAAAGGGAGAAAGGAAGAAAGAAAAGAGAGAGAGAGAGAGAGAGAGAGAGAGAGAGAGAGAGAGAGAGAGAGAGAAGGAAAGAAGGAAGGAAGGAAGGAAGGAAGGAAGGAAGGAAGGAAGGAAGGAAGGAAGGAAGAAAGAAAGAAGAAAGAAAGAAGAAAGAAAGAAAGGCATATTTAAAGCAGCTCTTTTTGTGATGGCAAAGAATTGGAAATTGATGGAATACTCATCAGTTGGAGAATAGCTAAACATAATGTGGCATATGATTGTGATAGAATATTGTATTATAAGAAATGAAGAAGGAAATTTCAGAAAAAAAACATGGCAAAACCTATATGAATATCATGATGTATAGGGAAGTATGAAGAACTAGACAATCATTGTTTCAGGGATATCAATATTGTAACAAAAATCAACTGTGAAAGCCTCAACAACTCTGATCAATACAGTGATCTAAGATAATTCCAAAGGACTCATGATGAAAAAATGCTATCTACTGCTCCAAAGAGGGAACTGATGAACTCTGAGAACAAACCAAAGTATAATTTTTTTTATTTTTTTATTTTTTGTGACATAACTAATATGGAAATATGTTTTGCATGATTTCACATGTATGATTGATATTACTTGACTTCTCAGTCGGTGGCGGGAGAGGTAGGAGAAAGAGAATTTATGAATTTACAAATTTAAATTTAAAATTTAAAAAGAAAAGAATGTTTAAAAAACAAATAAAAGAACAGCTTAAGAATCACCTGCTCCAAGAGATTAGCACTCTCCCCTGCTTGAAATTACTCTATCCTTTCTATTTATTTGCTTATATATAGATTTTAATCTCCCATGTGCTCCTTGAGAACAGGGACTGGCTCTGGTTTGTTTGTTTTGGGGCTTGATTTTTTTTCCCCCCTAAGAATCCAGCTTAAAATTCATTCATCTAGGGAGCTCCCTTTGAGGAAGTACCCATAATAACAGTTAACATTTATATTGCATTTCAAGGTCTACAAAGATTTACATATATATATATTATATATATATATGTATATATGCCTATCTTCCAGACACAGGGATAGATTCTGGAGTATAAAGATGGGGAAAAAAGAAAAGATAAGAAATAGTCCCTGTTTATGAGGAGCTGACATTCTATAATATTCACAAATATATAGATAGATAGATAGATATAAAATTTAAATTTGATTCTTATAACAACCCTGTGAAATAGATATTATTATTTACAATTTATAGATGAAGAAACTAAGGCAGAGAAGGTAAGTGACTTGTACAAGGTCACTTAGCTAGTAAAGCTTCTAAAACAGGATTTGAACTTGTCTTCCTGACTTCAGATCAGGAATCTTATGCCACCCATCTTGCCTCACATGACCAATGTAGGTGGCACAATGGAGGGGAAAGTCAGGTTTCAAGTCAAGAATGAGCTTCAGACACTTCCTAGGGGTGTGACCCTGGGAAGTCATCTAATCTCTGTTAGCCTCAGTATCTTTACCCGTAAAATAAGGATAATAATAGCACTTACTTCCCACACTTTTTCTCTGAAGATAAAATGATACAATACTCATAAAGTGTTTAGCATAGTACCTAGAGCATAGTAGCACTATATCAATGTTAACTATTGCTATTATTGTAATGCATAATCTTATGGTCAAAATTAAAAAGCCTGTGTGTCAGAAGGGATATGTGAACTCTGGTCTTTCTAGTCCAAAGGCTGGCTTTCTATGGACTATTCCATGCTTCCTCTAACCCTCTACATAGTAGGTCTATTGAATTGAATCTCTGAAAAAGAATATCAAGTCCTGCCAAGTCCTTTAAGACAGAAATCATTTCATTTCCTTGGCTCTTCTTCTAATCACTCCTGCTGCCACCCACCAAGGCAACTTCATTATCAAACAATCCTCCCATCTGGATTACAATCTTCTGGAGAGGAGATGGTAGGGGAATAATGAGTACACAATCACCTAGAAGAAGGAGCAAAGAGGGGTCCATCTGAAGGGGTGTCTGGAGATAAAGAGCAAAGATTGAAAAAAGGGGGCTTTAGCATGAGGGTGAGAGTGGGGGTAGGCACTGAATAGAAGAGTTGTTAGAGGGGAGCAACCTTGATTCCAAGATCCATCTGCCTTTGTTGAAGAAGGTTAAATAAGGTAAGCTACTGGAAGCAAATTGGGAAGGAGGGAGGCCAGTGAGAAACCAAGGGAAAGCTGAGAGCTGTCTCATTTAGTGAAATTTCCACAGAAAGAGGTGGTTATTTGGGCTGCAGATTCTGCCTTAAGACAAAGTAGGAAAAACCAAATAGGAATGCAACATCTGGGCAACATTCCTTACAGCCCAGCTGGAAATCAAATCAGCAAGAGGAGAGCTGGCAGGGTGGGTCGGGCAGGGGAAGCAATAGATTCAATAAAAGTCAGATTCAAAGTATGTTTGTTCATGCCTACTATCTTCCAGACACAGGGATAGATTCTGGAGTACAAAGATGGGGGAAAAAACAAAAGATAAGAAATAGTTCGTTCATGAGGAGCTCACATTCTATAGTGTTTACAAATAAGTGAGTATGAGTGGATTTCAGAGATAAAGGTGATTTGACTAATGATGGGAGGGCATCATGAAAGGCTTCCTCTTGGTAGCATTTGATCTGAGGCTGGAAGGAAACTGGGGGGATTCCAAGAGGCAGAGGTGAGGGTGAGGGGGAACCTCCCAGCCTGGGGACCAGTTGTACAAAGACTCAGAACTGGAAGATGAGATTTTGAGTTAGGGAAGTAGCTAGTAGATAAGTTTGAGTGTGAAGGAGGTTGACCCTCCTGTAAAGAGCTGTAAAGGATCTCAAGGACCCCTAATTTTATAGTTGAGGAATCTGAGGTCCAGAGAAATTTAGTGATTTAGGTAATAAACATCTGAGGTGAATTTGGATGTCTTCTGACTCCAAATTCAACTCCCTTTCAATGGTAACTAATTCTTATTCAGGTTTAAGTTGGATGAGACAGGCTCTTAGCCTTCATCTAACTGAGATTTTTTCCCAAAATGCAAGGGGTTGCCTTAGAAAATATTGAGTTCATGGGGGCAGCTAGGTGGTGCAGTGGATAAAGCACTGGCCCTGGAGTCAGGAGTACCTGGGTTCAAATCCTGTCTCAGACATTTAATAATTACCTAGCTGTGTGGCCTTGGGCAAGCCATTTAACCCCATTGCCTTGCAAAAAAACTAAAAAAAAATGAGTTCCTTCTTAGAGTCTTTTTGCAAAAAAAAAAAAAGACATTTGCAAAAATCCACCTTTAAAGATGTTGAAGAGGATAAGTTATCCTGGCATAAGATAACTTAATGTAAATACTCTTCCATCTTAATCCTTTCTTTCTCCTTCTCTCCATGCCTACAATTTTCTTCGCAGTTGAAAACAGTAGAAGATCAGGGAATAGTGAGTAAGGCAACTTGTCTAGAGATGAGTACATGAAGGAGAGTAGCATCAATTCATCAACAAGAATTTTTTAAATGCCTCATGGGCCAGGTCCTGTCTTAGGCCCTGAGGATACAAAAAACAAAAACAAAAAAATAGAATGTATACCTACCCTCAAGAGGATTGGGGGAGGTTTATATACATATATATATACAAGGAATAAGGTGATTTGTCCCAAACTAAACTTTTCTCTTCCTCAGTCCCTCACCTCTTCTAAATATCCCTACTTTTATCAAAGGTATAGCCATCCTTCTGATCTCCCTTGGCTGTAACCTTGTTATTATATTGGACTTTCTCTCTCTCTCTCTCTCTCTCATTGCATATGCTATTTTGACTTTTGGATGCAACATCTCTTGCATAAGACCCCTTATCTCTGATTCATACAACTATCAATTCAATTGATACCATCATTACTTCTTGCTTGTTATTTTAACAGTCTCCCTGCCTCAAGTTTCTCATCACTCCTGTCCATCATCCATACTTTTGTCAAAGTGATTTCCCCTAAACAAAAATTAGGTCACAAATCTCTCCATCAAGACCAGTGACTCCATATTGCAACTAGAATCAAATATTAACTCTTTTGTTTGGTTTTTAAAGCCTTTAAACAACAGGACCCCCGACCTGTCATTCCTTCCTCACTGGATATCACTCACGTCTGGCTCTCTGTGATCCAGAGAGCCTTCTCTCTGTTTTTCACATATTTTATTTATTGTCTTCATACCTTTGCACTGGCTTTTCCATGTGCCTAGAATTCACTTCTACCCAACTTCCAATTCAGAGGGGTACTTACACTCTGGAGAAGGAGGCAATAGAGAATAAAATATGGCTAGAGATGGGGACCTTAAATTATGGAGATATGGGTTTTCTATTATCTTTTGTAATTAGTGGGAATCTAGGAGAGTATTTTTTATATGAGTGACTTAAAAGTTTCATATTGGAAAGATTACTTAAGTAATGTAATGAAGAATGGGTTAGGAAGGAGATAAAAGTGTTAGTCAGGTAGGTGGGACAGCAAATGGAGTGCAGGTCCTGGAGTCAGGAAGACTCATCTTCTCTGAATTCAAATCTGGTCTCTGCCTATGTGACCCTGAGCAAGTCACTTTACCATATTTACCTTAGTTTCCTAAACTGTAAAATGAGTTGGAGAAGGAAAGGCAAAACACTCCAGTATCTTTGCAAGAAGACCCCAAAATGGGGCATGAAGAGTCGGACACAACTAAAAAACAACTGAACAACAAAACTCTTAGGCAGACCAGTGAGACAATTTTGGTGTGTTGGTGAGAAGAAAACAGTTAATATAGGGGCAGGGTGGGCATAAAGGGAAATTTCCAGAAATGTTTAGGAAGTAAAAATGGGAGGACTGTTTGAACACGAATTAAATATAACCCATAGGTGTCAAACCTAGTGTAAGAGTAATAACAGCTCATATAAATATTTAATACCTGTGATGGTAAAATACTATCCACATCCAGAGAAAGAACTGTGGAATCTGAATGCAGATCAAAGCATACTATTTTCACTTTTTTAATTTGTTTTTTGTTTTTTCTTTCTCATTATTTTTTTTGTTCTGATTCTTCTTTCATAGCATGTGAAATAATATGGAAATATGTGTATGTGGATAGAGATAGAGATGATAGAGATAGAGATGATAGAGATAAAGATAGAGATAGAGACAGAGATAGAGATAGATTAGATATAGACATAAATTAGATGTAGCTAGATATAGGTGTAAAACCTTTATCAGATTATTTGCTATCTTATGGTAGGAGAAGGAAGAGTAGGAGGGAGAAAACTTTATAAAAATAAATATTGAAAATTATCTTTACCTATAATTGGAAAAATAAGTGAATCCATTTTAAAAATAAATGCTTTCTAATTTTTTATAATTGAAATTTTATTTTATTTTCTTTATTTTCTTTTTCCTCTTTACATGGAATGGTAGTTTTTCAATATTTATCCATTTGCAAATTATGAGTTCTACATTTTCCTCCCCCCCCTCCCATGGTGGTAAACAGTCTGGTAAAAGTTGTACATGTATATTCCTGTTTAACATATTTACATGTTAATCATGTTATGAAAGAGGAATTAGAACTAAGGGGGGGGGGAACATGAGAAAGGCAGGAAAAACATAAAAGAATTGTTCAAAAAGTGATCATAGCATGAATTCAGACTTTGCAGTTTTTTCCTCTGGATATGGATGGCATTGTCCATAGCAGGTCTCTCTTGATCTCTGAACTGCTGAGAGGAGCTATATTCATCATAATTGATCATCTTACAATGCTGTTATTTATGTATACAATATTCTCTTGGTTCTGCTCACATCATGTGGCATCAGATCATGTAAGTCTTTATAGACTTTTCTAAAGTCCAATGGCTCATGACTTCTTATATAACAATAGTACTCCATAGCATTCATATACTATAACTTGTTCAGTCGTTCCCCAATTGATGAGCATTCCATTAATTTCCAGTTCTTTTCCAGTACAAAAAGAGCTGCTATAAATATTTTTGAACATGTGAGATGTTTACCATTTTTAATGATTTCTTTGGTATACAGACCTAATATGGGTTCTGTTGGATCAAAGGATATGATCAGCTTTGGATTTTGGCCATAGTTCCAGATTGCCCTCCAGAATGACGGGCTCAGTCCACAACTTATCAGCAAAGCTTAATGTCCCAATTTTCCCACATCCTCTTTGATCATTTTAGTCAATATGATAGTTGTAAGATGGGTACCTCATAGTTCTTTAAATTTGTATTTCTCTAATCAATAATGATTTAGAACCTTTTTATATGATTATAAATAGCTTTGATTTCTTCATCTGAAAACTGCCTGTTCCTATCCTTTGACCCTTTATCAATTAAAGAATGACTTGTAGTTTTATAAACTTGATTTGGTTCTCTATATATTTTAGAAATGAGTCCTTTATCAGAAACACTAGCTGTGAAAAATTGTCTCCCAGCTTTCTTCCTTCTTTCTAATCTTGACTGCATTCGTTTTATTAGTGTAAAATCTTTTTAATTTAATATGGTCAAAATCACCCATTTAGCAATTTATAATTTATAATATTTCTTGTTTGATCATAAATTTCTCCCCTCTTCATAGATGACAGATTATATTTACATATAATTGGAAAAATAAATAGATTTGTTTAAAAAGTAAATGCTGATATGGAACCATACTCAAAGAGCAATAAAACTGATCATACCCTTTGACCCAGCAATACAAATACTAGGTCTATATCCAGAAGAAATCATTTAAAAATGGGAAAAGTCCCACATATTCCAAAATATTCATAGTAGCTTTTTTTGTAGTGGCAAAGAATTGGAAATTGAGGGGAGGTACATCAATTGGGGAATGGTTAAACAAGTTAAGTACATGAATTTTATGAGGTACTACTGTTCTATAAGAAACCATGAATGGTCAGACTCTAGAGAAGCATAGAATGTCTTAAGGTATCTGATGCTAAGTGAAGGGAGCAGAACCAAGAGAACACTGTACACTTTAACAACAACATTGCAAGATGATCAACCTTGATGTATGCAGCTCCACTCAGCAGTTTAGAGAACTCAGACAACCCTGGAGACCAGCTATAGACAATACTATCCCCATCCAGAGGAAGAAAACAAAACAAAACAGAACAAAAAACCCTATAGAATCCTAATGAACACTATATTCACTTTTTAAAAACTTCTCTTATGTATTTCATTCCTATTGCATGATTTTCTTTCTTTTCCCTTAATTCTAATTCCTCATACAGAAAATGACTAATCTGTAAACACGTTAAACATAAATGTATATGTACAATATTCACCTGACTAAGGAGAGAGGGGTGGGAATGGAGAGTAGAAGAAAATTACATAACTTAGAAATATGCATATGCATATGAATGAATGTTGAAAAACTTTCATAACATGTAATTGAAAAAAATAAAATATCAATTGAAAAGATAAATGTTGGTTGATTTGACCTTTTTTTCCCCCTTAGAAAACAGAAGTACAGATATATTGTTCATGCAGAATTAAAATACACATGAATTATATTAGAAGCATTTTGGATCAAATGTGTAAATCATTTTGTTTTGAAATAGCTTATTGATGCTTTCTTCTATTTTTCAAATTTATTCTTATTTTCCATTGACTGATATCTTCCCTATTTCTGCCTTTAATTCTTTTCTTATAATAACTACAGTTAAGTAAAACAATTCAACATATTGGTCATAACTAAAAAATTATATCTCATTCTACACCTCCATGCCACAGCTTCTCTCTCAATAGGAGGTAGGCACATTTTACATCAATCTTAAAATAATGATTGGCCATTGTATTGAGTTGCAAAGTCTTTCAATGCTGTTTTCCTTTCCATAATTTTGATAATCATGTGCATTCTTCTTTGAGCTGTTTATTTTGTTCCACATGAATTCATGAAGTTTCTCCAAATTTTTCTGAATTCTTTATGTTCATTATTTCTTACAGTATAATAATATTTCATTGCATTAATATAGCATAATTTGCTAAGTCATTCCCTAATTGATAGAAATCCAGAATTTTTTCCTAGTTCTTTACTACTACAAAAATTGTTCCTATAAATATTTTTGTATAAATAAGAATTCTGTCTTTAACCTCCCTAGGGCATATGTCCAATAGGAGTATCGTTGGATCAAAGAGCACATTCAATTTAGATACTGTGGGGTTGAGGATGGTAAAATGTCCAATTATTTCTCAGAATGGTTGAACTACTTCCCAGTTCAATCTAACAAGGCATTATTATGCCTATATTCCTGTAGCCTCTCCAGCATTTTTCATCTTTTGTCAACTTTACCAATTTTAGAGTTGAAAAAATTAAAATTGGTTAAATTTGCCTTTCTTTTTTTCTTTTTAATTTGAAAGTAAATTTCTGTTCATATATTATGAGGTTTTTTTCCTTGTTCAAAAAGAATGACATTGATAAAACATTTATAACCTATATCAAATTGCTTGTTGTCTTGGGAATGGAAAGGGGAAAGAGGAAGAAAAATTTAGAACTCAAAATCTGATAAAAAAATGAATGTCAGAAATGATCTTTATATGTAATTGGGGAAAATAAAATACTATTTAAAAGGGAAAAAAGAACAACAGTTTATTCTGAACCCATATTTTCCTGCTTAAAATTTTCTTTTAAAAATTATGAATATAGCAATCATTAAGTAAACAAGCATTTCAATATATGAAGAATAAAAGAAGATGGTCCATGAAACTATGACCATGTTACATTTTAAATGAATATGTAATTCAGTCAGTCAGTAAACATTTATTAAATATTTTTGCAACAAATTCTGCTAAGAGCTGGAAATACAAAAGGAGAAAAACAGTACCCCTGCCTTCAAGGAACTCACAATCTAATGGAGGAGACAATAAGCCAACAAATATGGACAATGGGCTAGATATAGAATAAATAGAAAAAAAATTAAAAGAGGGAAGGCACTAGAATTAAGAGGGTTAGGAAGATTTTCTGTAGAAGATAGAATTTTAGTTGGGATTTGAAGGAAGCCAGGAAAGCTCAAAGGCAGAGATGAAGAGGAAAAGCCTTCAAAGATAGAGAAAATGCCTACAGACAAGAGATGAAATGTCTTTTTCTTAGAATAGCAAAGGAGACCAGTAACCCTGAAGTGAAGAGTATTTCAACACAGTAGTGATAACAATAGCACTGTATCCCCTTGTGAATCTTTTATTTTTCTTTGTTTTTATTTTAAAAAATAAATACAAGGGATATTGTTGCCTTATATCATCTAAGTTTCCTTCTATATTCTTTCAACTCACCCTCCCATAAAGCTGTCCATATAACAGGGATTTGTAAAAAAAAAAATTTTATTTTTTAAATTTTTAAATTTTTTAAAATTTTTTAATTTTTTTAAGTTTTGATTTCCAGATCACTTCCTTCCTCCCCTACCCTCTTCCTGAAACGATAAGAAATCAGATATAGGTTGTACATGTGCAATTACGCAAAACATTCCCATAATAGTAATTTTGTACAAAAATATTCAGATAAAAGAAAAAATGAAAGAAAGTGAAAAATAGCATGCTTAGAATTTTAAAAAAAGGAAATAAGGAAAAAAGAAAGGAAAAAATATCGAAAAATCTTATCAAAAAGTTGAAAAAAATCTAACAATTTTTTCAGTGTTCCAAACTCATAGACTCCCTAAAACACATGCTTCTCCTCAAAGGAATAGGGATAAGCGTCTTTTCATATTACTTCTCTGGAACCAAGCTTTTTCTTTGTAATTTTGCATCAGATTCTTACTGTTTTAAGATGGTTGTTCTATTTTCATTGGTGTAAATCATTGCATCCATTGTTTTCTAGGCTCTGCTTACTTCACTCTGCATCAATTAATGTAAGTCTTTCCATGCTTCTCTGTGGTCATCATATTTGTCATTTCTTATGTCACAATAATATTTATTTAGCCACCTCAGCAATCAATGGGCATCTACTTTTTTTCCAGTTATGTATTACCACAAAAAGTTGTTTCTATAAATATTTTGTTGTATTTGGGCAACCTTTTATTTCATCAGTGGCCCCCTTAGGGTATTTGCCTTGCAAGTGGAATCTCTGGGTCAAATATTATGGATTGTTTAGTCACTTCTGTTTGCAAAAGTACAAGCTGCTTTCCAAAATGATTATACTATTTCACAGCTCCAGATATAAAGCATTAAGGCCTCTATAGTTCCACAACCCCTTCAACTTTCCCTATTTCCATCATTTGTCATCCTTACCAGACAGCTGTATATTAAATGAGGCCTCAATGTTGTTTTGATTTTAGTTTATAAGTAGTGTTTCAGAATGATTCCTTGCTTATTCCTTGTTATTTGCAAGTCTTTTAAGAATTGTTTGCTCATATCCTTTGATATTTATACAGTTCTGAACATGAGACTCAATAAATGCTTGTTTCCTTCCTTTTCCATCTAATGATTCATTCTTTTAAATCACATCAATTTCCAATAAATTTGAGATATCCTGCCTTATCACAGCTATTTACCACAATGATTCTTGCGTAACTACTTCTAATTGTATTGATTTTGCTTGTGTAAAAGCTATTCAATTTTATATCATCAAAATTGCCCCCTTTGTCTTCTCTTACCACCTTTGTCTAACTTACTAACTTTTCTCTAGTGTCTTCTCTTACTAACCTTTGTCTCATTAAAAATTCTCCCTCTAGCCGTACTTTTTTCTATTAACTTCTTCCATTCTACTCTTTTGGGGGGGGGGGGGGTGAGGCAATTGGGTTAAGTGACTTGCCCAGGTTCACATAGCTAGTAAATATCAGGTCCTCCTGATTCCAAGACTAGTGCCACCTAACTCTCCTCTAATTTTTAATTGATGCCAATTTGACATATAAGTCATGTGATATAAGATACTGGTCTAAATCTAATTTTTATCAATATGTTTTCCAGTTTCCCCAACACTATTTGTTGAATGGGGAATCTTTGTCTTAGTAGTTGATATATTTATGTTTGCTGCCCATTAGGTTATGTTTGTTTCTGAGTCTTGGGTATCCAGTCTGATCCAATGATCAAATTTTCTGTTTTTAAACTGATAGCAAATGGTTTTGAGATCTGATGAGACTAGTAAGCTTTCTTCATTCTGATATTTTCCTTTATTTCCCTTGAAATTCTTGACCTTTTGTCCCTCCTGATTAATTTTGTTATTATTTTGTCTAGTTCTATAAAGTAACTGCTTGGCAGTTTAATTGATAAAGCACTAAATCTGTAAATTAATTTAAGTTACTCCTATTTATGAGCTTTATAGATTTTAGATTTTTGAGATGAGGAAGTTGAGGGCAAGGGAAATGAACGACATAGCCATTGATATATAGATAATAAAAATGTCAGAATCTGAATTTGAACCTGTCTTCTGATTCCAAATTCAGCATGTTTTCCTCTAAGCTCTGAATACATTTATGTAGTTGCCTCCTGCAAAACCCTAAGAAAAACTCACCAATCCATTAGAGCTTCTATGTTTGTGGGGAAAAGGTTGTAGGGAAGCCTGCCCAGGGAAAGCAGATTAATATTAGGACTCAGCAAAGGGTAGTCCTGGTTCTGATGCATCTGTGAAAAAGAGGAAGACACAAAAAGCCTTGGTTTGGTGCATCATCTCCTTCACTGTTTTGTCCAGAGCCAGTCATGCCAAATTCTTGCAAATCAAATTTAGGTCTGTTGTCTTACATGGAGCCCTTCATTTCCCAAGTCAATCTAATGTTTTTTTCTGATGTCAATGATTTAATCAGTGTATGGAACTCCTTTGGCCAATGCAAACTGGCAACCCCTCTGCAGCTTGTGAATGAATGAATAAACCAACACCATTCCCATCAGTTTATGGTCTTGATCTCTTTCACAGGACCAAAGGTTTCAGTGGCAAGAAGTTTCTTTCCTGGGCCATCAGGTGCTGCAGCATAGTCTGGAGGCAATCATTACCTTGTCACAGAGCAGAAGAAAACTCCCAGACTATGCAGCATCAAACTAAGGAAGGGTAACCAGCATCTATTCTGGATGTCAGCCTAGGAACCCTGACAGGCTGAGGAACTGTAGAATCCCAGGATTTAGAGCTAAAGCTGACCACCACTACCCCCTCTTGACAGATGAATAAACTGAGATCCAGGGAAAGGAACACAGATAGCAAGTAGCAGAAAAAAGGTTCTCTGATTCACTGGATGTTGGCTCATTGACACAGTGGTTTGGGTCACCCTGACAATGCCATCCCTCATCCTTTTGCTTTTCTTTCTCTCTTTCCTTTTACTTTTCCCTTTCCTTACTTTTCTCTTATGGGGAGGAAGTATTGACCTTAAAGTATGCAAGACCTGA
Source organism: Macrotis lagotis (assembly GCF_037893015.1). Lineage (NCBI taxonomy): Eukaryota > Metazoa > Chordata > Mammalia > Peramelemorphia > Peramelidae > Macrotis > Macrotis lagotis. The sequence goes on along the minus strand of NC_133658.1, from coordinate 171,525,432 downwards.
GTTCAAATTCTATTTCTGATACTTAGTCAAAAGCAAGTTGCTTTTGCCTCTCTGAGCCTTATTTTCCTCATCTGTAAAATTAGGAAGATGGTCCTGAAGGTCCCTTCTAGTGGGATCTATGATCCCACACTCTTCCATCCTTTACTTTTTCCTCTCCATTTTTTTCCATCTCCCTTCTTATGACTTAGCTGTTTTAACAGCACCCAGAGGCCCTCTGGGAATCAGAAAACTGAGAATAATGAGAAAAAGTTCAGGTAGATGTATTTTGAGTTTGAGGTTCTGGTTGGATATCCAAGAGGACATATTCACAGGGCAACTGGAACATGAGGGCTAAAATTTTAAAAAAGAAATCTCCCTATGGGTTTAACACAAAAAGTTCTTAACCTGGGATTAATCTGTGAACTGAATCTAGGGGATCCACGAACATGGTTTTTAAAAAATATTTCATAAATATATTTCAATTTATCTTGTTTCTTTTACAATCCTATATATTTTATGTTATGCACTTAAAAAAAACATTATCCTGGGGTGGCTAGGTGGTGCAGTGGATAGAGCACCAGCCCTGGTGTCAGGAGGACCTGATTTCAAATTGATCCTCAAATGCTTAATAATCACTTAGCTGTGTGACCTTGGGTAAATCACTTAACTCTATCACCTTGCAAAAAAACAAAACAAAAAAAAATAAAAACATTATCCCCAGAAAAGGCTCTCTGAGCCTTATTTTCCTCATCTGTAAAATTAGGAAGATGGTCCTGAAGGTCCCTTCTAGTGGGATCCATAATTCCCACACTCTTCCATCCTCTACTTTTCCCTCTCCATTTTTTTTCCATCTCCCTTCTTATGACTTAGCTGTTTTAACAGCACCCGAAGGCCCTCTGGGAATCAGAAAACTAAGAATAATGAGGAAAAGTTCAGGTAGATGTATTTTGAGTTTAGCAGACTGCTGAATGGATCTAGATATAAAAAAAGTTCAGTATCCCAAATTTAATAGAAGAGGAAACTGATCCAGAGAAGTTAAGTGACTTATCCCAAGAAAGTCAGCAAGTCAAAGAGCAAAAATTTAGAACCAGCATCTCCTACCATTCAAGCTAATACTTTTTCCTTCACACAGTGAGGAAGAGAAGGAAGAAGGAAAGGAGATGAAGGAAGAAAAGGAAGAAGAAGAAGAGGAAGAGAAGACAATGAAGGAAGAAGAAAAAGAAGAAGAGATAGAGAAAGAAGAAGAGAAGAAGGAGATGGAGAGAAGGAAGAGAAGAGATCTCATCTGGATAGTGCTTTGAAGTTTGTGAAGCATTTTTGCATATAACAATTCTTCAGTAGTTGTTAGTGCAAGTAATAACTAGTTCTACTTTATAGATGAAGAAACTAGTATACAGAGATTTGAAATGATTTGGCCATAGTCACATAGTTAATAAGTTTTGGAGTTCTATTCAAATCTGGTTCAATAGACTCATAGCATCTTAAAGCCAAAAGGACCTCAGAGGCCATCCAGGTTAACCCCTTTATATCAAGGCAAGCTTACAAACAATTTTCTTTCTAATAGAACTAGAAAGCAAATTGAGAAGGCTAAATTGATGCCCATTTCCTCCTCTATCACACTATTTAGAGAAATTCCTCCCAAATAGCGTCCATGTACAACAGTTCCTGGGACTAGACTATTAAAAGTAATGGCACAGCTTGGTAGTAACAGTCAGTCCCTTGATTTCTGGGAACTGCTATTTTCTTGGCTTGGGACTGTCCTTTAGTCCCAAAAATAAACATCATATTTATGTTGTCTAAAAACTGAGAGTCGGGTTCACGGGGAGCCCTGCCTTTCAGCCTTCCTGGAAGTTTCTGGTTTTTTGTTCCCATTATTAAGGAGCTCCTTTCATGTTCCTTTCAACAGGAAGTGCTATGGAACTATCATGAGGGATACTTCCCACCCCACTGGCAGAGCTCAAAGATAATCTTTAGCATGGATCACATTTTTAGAGCATCCAATTCTGTTTTTTTTTTGTTTTTTTAATAATTTTGGTTTCTATTTGGTATCTACAGATCTCTATATCTATATCTAATCTATATAGACATAGATATATACACATATATGTGTTTATATATATATACATATATATTTATGTATATAAATATAAATAAAAAAGTGTAAAGAGTGGTGGATTTTGAACTAGGAGACACAGGTTCAAATTCCAAGGAAATCACTTGTCCTTTCTCTACCTGTGTTACTTCATCTGGAATAGGATATTAAAGTTATTATGCTACCTGCTTCACAGAGTGTTTGTGAAGAAAATACTCTATAAAACGATATAAATGTGAGTTAGAAAGTACTGTTAATTTTTCTATGTATTTTCTTTCCTTATGGTTTTTTCTTTCCCCCTTAGTTATAAATCATCTTTCTAATGGAAATATAACTAATGTGGAAATATATTAAACACCATTGTTCATGTACAAGTTTTACCAAATTGTCACCATGGAGAGAGGGGAGGGAAGGGAGGGTGGCTGAAAAATGTGGAAATCATAAACATAAAATGTTGAAAACTTCCTTTGCATGTAGATGGAAAAATAAAATTTTAATTAAAAAAGAAACTACTGTAAACCCCCCATCTTAAGGAAGTCCTTCTATTTGCCAGTCTCTGTTCCTATTCTAGTTAGTTATACAGTACATTAACACCATCTAACTTTGACTGTGATCCCTCCTCATCCAGACCTTTTAAAAAAATTTTGTTTATTTTGATTTTAATTTATGGAATTAAACAAGAATTTCCATAACATAGTATGATCATATAAAAAAGATGATTACACATGGTAACCACAAATCTAATATGCACAATTTGCTATTCCTTTTAAATATTTAAATATATATAATATATCTTGTAAATTCCCCCCCCCTTTTTTCTTCCCTTTCCCATGGCCTAGAGAAAGCTACCACTTTACACAAATATGTATATATGTAAAATCATTCTATATATACTTCTATTTGTCAGTTCTTTCTCAGGTAGTGTCTTCCTTCATAAGTCCTTTATAGTTCATTTGGGTATTTATAATAGTAAAGATTATTTTATTTGCTTAAAGTTGTTCTTAAAACAGTATTGTTGTTTTATTCATCCTTATCTTCATTTTATTTTATTTTATTTTTATTCATCCTTTATTCAGTAATTTTATTTATCTCTTACCACATCTCTGAAGCAGCTGGTCCAACCTTTTGATGATAAACTTTTCCAAACTTGGAGATCCATCCTAGTCCTCAGATAAAAGTCATAAAGTCTATTCAGAAGCCTGCATTCTGGCCTTTCCTCCATTACTTTCTCTTCTGTCCAGATGAAAAATCCCCCAATTTCCTACACCCCTTATTTGCAGAAGTGGTATCTGAAACCTCATAGGGAGGTATAAGTTGGATCACTATCTATGCTGAACTTTGACCTCTTCCCTGATAAACCACAACAGAGAAGCAATCAAGCAAAATGAAGTTGGGGGAGGGGAGGTATTGAGAATCTATGTTCTGGTCTGGACCCTTGACTTCCTCATGTGACCTTGAATAAGTCTCCTTTCCAGAGGGGAATATTACTAAAATTCAGGGCTGTCTCTAGAGTTCAAAGACAAAGAATAAGGCTAAGTGAGCACTGCAATTCAGAATAAGAAGGGAGAGCAACCCTATATAAAGACAAACAAGTGAGTCAATTATTTGTTTCTCCCTGGACACTGGAGCGCCTGCTAGTCCTTGAATGACACATTCAGTGACTTCTTCCTAGACAGTTTCTATTTCATCTGACAGAATAACAAAAAAAATGAGACCAACTCAAAGGACAATGAGATGTGGTGGCTTCAACTTTGGAAATATGGGGAATGGAGTGAGGCTAGAAAGGAACAGAGATATAAAAACCAAACTTTTGAGGCAACATGGGAGCAAGGTCAAATAACAACTGCCTACATAATTGAGCAAATTCAATTCTCTAGAAGAATCTTCAAAGATGAATCATTTGGGAGATTTAGGGGGTTTTCACATGGTTTAAACAATCGCTGGGGGAAATGGGACTAGGCAGAGGTTAATGAACTCTTGTAGCAATCATTGTGATTTCTCACTGCATGGTTCACTGTGTGGACATTTGAACATGAACACATACGCACACACACACACACATACACACACACACATATACACACTCCTTTCAACCTATTTCTCTGAACCCAATAATCTAATAGATTGCTTCTGGAAAAGGAATATCAATTGACTGCCCTATGGATCAACTCATCATCCTCATGATACCCCAGAACAATGTTTACTGTTACTATTTCTCTCTCTCTCTCTCTCTCTCTCTCTCTCTCTCTCTCTCTCTCTCTCTCTCTCTCTCCTCTTCCCCTTCCCCTTCCCCTTCCCCTTCCCCTCCTCTCCTTTCTCTCTTTCTCCAGTTAGCATTCAGGCAGCCAGTTACTAACAAATTTCTACTATATATAAGGCATTATTCTACAGTCTGAGAATGCAAGAAAAAGAAAAGGAAAGCTATCCTCAGAGAGCTTATATTCTTTTAGGGGTTGTTGTAAGACATGTGGACAGAGAAGGTAATTTGACAGCAAAGAGAACATGTCATTTCTTTGTACTTGAACTGATTCTGCATGCTTGTAGTATTTTTTCTTTGGTTGGGGAACTCTAGATTTTGGCTAAAATATTCCTACTACTTTTCTTTTTGGAAGGTGATGATTAAATTCTTTCTATCTTTACTTTGCTCTCTGATTCTAATAGATCTGTGCAGTTTTCATTTTTGATTTCATGAAATGTGGTGTCAAGGCTTTTTTTAAGTCCTTATTTCTATGAAATCCAATTATTCTTAAATTAGCTCTCTTTGTAGATCAGTTGTTTTGATTTTAAATAGCTTATACTTTCTTTTACCTCTTCAATGTTTTGATTTTGTTCTACTATGAGACTGTACTTACTGTATCATGAAGTCATTGATTTGTGTTTGTCTATTCTAGTTTTTAGGCAGTCCATTTATGTAATGTTTGCTACTTTTTTAAATAAAAATTATTATCCTTCCAATTTTTTCCTCAAAATCTTGTCTTGCCTTGCCTTTTCCCTAGCCTTGCCTTGCCTTGCCTTTCCAAAAAAATGTTCCTCATCAATGTTTTCTTTTTTCTTTTTGGGGTTTTTTTGCAAGACAATGGGGTTAAGTGACTTGCCCAAGGTCACACAGCCAGGTAATTATTACGTGTCCCAGGCCAGATTTGTCTGAGGTATGACTTCAGGACCACTGTCCTATCCACTGTGCCACCTAGCTGCCCCTCTGGTCAATGGTTTCTATATTTATTTGTCCCTCAAACTTGAGTTCCTGAACAGAGCTTTGTCCCAGGACCAATCTCCATCTTCTGCCACACTTTTGGGTGAGATAATGAGCCATGCTTGGTCTTGCTTTGAGTTACCTGGGTTCTTGCATTGATTTCTACCTCCTGGGTAAGGCCTCACTTGATCACTGAGGTTCATAGTAGATCAGTAGGGCCTATGCTGGCATCTCAGATTGAATGTTAGGGACCTCAGACCCCCTTTGCCTGAACATGGTCTGAGCTCTGTGGTACCATATTGGTTGCTGTCCAGTACTACTTCCCGTGGCTTCCAAAGTCCCTACCCTCAGACTTTCTAAATACCTTTGGAATTCCTCAGGGAAATCTTCCATTCTTACTGCCTCCATACACAGAGATATACAGACTACATAAGTATGCCACATCTGGTCATGTTAGAAGGGGCTTCCTATTTCCTATGGACATCTTGCAGACTTTTAAAACACAATTTGAGGTAAATGACGTAATTTCTCATAGGATTTCTTATTATTGGTTTATGTGCAAACTAATGGAGTTTGGGGGTTTAGGTATATGAGAAATGGGCAGTTTGTCTCTTTAGGTGACTGAAAGCCTAACCCATTCAATTAAAAGATGAGAAAATTGAGGAAGAGAGGTTTAGAGACTTGTCCAGGCTGCATAAATATTAAATGTTTGAGGCAAGATTTGGATTTAGGTCTTCCTGACTCTAAGCTCAGGTGTCTATCTACTTACTGCACCTAGCTATATAGCAGAGGCAGAGGAGTTGGAGTGGGGGAGGATATGAGATTTTTATCAAGGAAGAACCACATGTATGAATGAAACCCTAGATCCTGTGAAGTGTAGAAAATACATAGAGAGCACTATACTAAGCACTGGGGGATAGTGGTTAGGGTGGGGAGATAGACAGGTACCTTTCCTTACTGAGTTCAATCTCTAGTAGTAGAAGGAAGGAAGGAAAAGGAGAAAGTAGTAGAGTAGAAAGAAACACAAGTAATTCTAAACCAAAATAAAAAATAGTAAGAGCCTAAGAAAGGACTGAGAGGGGGCGGCTAGGTGGTACAGTGGATAGAGCACTGGCCCTGGAGTCAGGAGGAACTGAGTTCAAATTCAGTCTTAGTCACTTAATAATTATCTAGCTGTGTGGCCTTGGGCAAGCCACTTAACCCCATTTGCCTTGCAAAAACCTAAAAAAAAAAAAGACTGAGAGTTTCTTATGTGAGATGTGAGAAAGGAAAGATTTATTCTACTTGTGGAAATTGTGGGAGGCTTCGTAGAGAATGGAACATTTGAACTAGGTAAGAGATCTGGAAGGAATTCAAAAAACAAAATAAAATAGAAGCAGCTGGCATTGCAATAATGGATTAAGCGAACTTTTTTTTTTACTTTCTTGATCTTTCAACTTATTCCCTTGAGATCTACTATGACTGGGGCATCTAGGTGGTGCAATGGATAGAGCACCAGCCCTGGAGTCAGGAGGACCTGAGTTCAAATGTGACCTCAGACACTTAAAAATTGCATACCTGTGTGACCTTGGGCAAGTCACTTAATCCTATTGCCTTAAATAAATATTTTTTTTTTAAAAAGAGAGCAATCCATTGTGATATTAAGGGGAACTGTGGCGTTTTGAACAGTTATCAGCTAGTGATGGCGGCCTGATGATTAAAAAGGGGATTTACAGAAAAAAATAAAGCCAAACCTATTTTTTTTCTTTATAGGACTGCAAAACCATAGGTATGAAGTATTGCATATGCTTTCAGACATGGATGATATACTAGTCAGTTTTACTGAATTGCTGTTATTCTCTCTCTTTTTTAAATCCTTATTAAAAGAGATGATTCACTAGGTAGAGGAGCAGAAAGAAAATATTCTGAAATGAAAGTGATATAAAAAAGATATTAATAAAAATAGGATTGAAAGTACAGAAGAAAGGTGATAAGGGAATCACAGGGCATCTTTGTAGTGCAGGACAGGGAAGACAGAGATAAAAATTTATGAACTACAGATCTAGATGTGAGAAGTCATATTCTGACAGTGAAGTAGCAAGTATCATTGAATGTAAAATCAAAAGATTTGGATGCCAGTTCCATTTCTGTCACTTACTGGTTACTTGACCTTGGATAAATCAGTTAACTTTGTTCATTTTTCCCATCTATAAAATAAGGGTGATAATACTTGCCCTGTCTACTTCAGAAGGTTTCTGAGAAGACCCTGGAAATGAGTCATCTATTTCTGTTATATTGAGGCCTCTTTTCTCTCACTGAGCCCAAGCCACAAGGTTCAGGTTGAGGCCAAGGATGTGGTTAAGGAGAGACAGAGGGATTATGCTCAGCTCCCTCTCACCTGGGCTGGAATCCTACAGCCCCTGCCTGTGCCCCAGTCTCCAGAACCTTCGATCCTTCCGAAGATGCTTTAGGTAGGAGGAATGGAATAATTTTTTATTGGCACTGGGAAAGCTGTTCATTTTCAGGAGGGCTGAGGTTGCCAAGATAGGGAATAAAAAATAAAGTGCTGAGCTTTATAATGGCCGGTCACTCAGGAAATAACAAGGGATTCAGCAGATAAGCTCAGTCTGGTCTGGTTGTTCGTCCTTCCTGAAGCTTCCTGCCTCGCTATGGATGCCAGCTCTCCCCATACCTGGAAGAGGCTAGCCTGGCCAGAGACCCAAATTTTGAGTGTTGACTCTGGTATTCTGGAAAGGAGGAATTCACAAATAAATTGGCAGAGGCAGAAATTAACAGGAACCAGTAATAGCCCTGATGGCTGGAAGCATGCTTAGTCTTGCCCGTGCTCATGTTTGTGTGTGTGCACTAGCATCCTCAGACTTCTATAGTCCTGCTGAGTGCTCTCTCTCTCTATCTCTGTCTCTCTCTGTCTCTGTCTGTGTGTGTGTCTATCTGCGCCGCCCCCCCCCCCGTTATTCTTTCTTTCCCTCTCCTTTTCTATATCAGGTAACTACCCCAGTCATAAGAGGCAGAAAGTGGGGCATAGTAACCCTACTTGAAATACCCCCTGGATTTGGAGTTAAAAGACCTACTTGTGAGCTATATTATTATGGATAAACCAGTATTGCCCCCTCTTAATCCTGGTTTCTTTATCTGTAAAGGGAGAAAAAGGAATAAGGTGCATACTACGGGTTGTATATGTAAATTATGTCATAAATTAGTGTTACTTAGATGGTCGAATGACCAACTCAAAGTTTGGAAGACCAAGGTTCAAATCTCTATGTGTCTGAGCAAGTCTCAGCTTCTCAGCTAACCTAAGGCAACAACCTTGGACTCATCTCTCAAGTCACCACAGTCAAATGGAAAGAACATTTACTTTAGGTTCATTCATAGGACCCAGGTTGAAATCCCACTTCTGAAGCTAGCTTACCTCTGTGATCTTGGACATATCATTGAAAGACCCTGAGTCTGTTTCCTTGCCTATAAAATGGGTGAGAGAGAGGGGGGAGGTAGACAAGATGGTTTCTGGACTACTTTCCAATTCTAGATCTAAGATCATAACTAGGGATGGTATCCATTTGTGAAGGGAATTTCTTTCCTCTATGCTAAGAAATTAATTGGAAACTCGTACCCAAACTGGAGGAAGCAACTTACTTTTTTGAGGTCTATGGAGGGGATAGGTATGAATCTTTGTGTATTCCAACTAGGTAACTCAACAGGTTACAATTAAATGTTTCTGAAACTAAGTTTCCGGGCTATGTTACTTCTTTGAATGATTTGCTTCACAAAGAGAGAAACTATTCTCTGAGCAGTCATTGAAAGTCTAGCTCCAGCTAGCTATTTCATTATTATCTGCTTATGGCTCTAAGAGGGACTGAAGTTGAGATTAGGGATGGTTTCATGGAATCCTACCAGGAAAAACTACTGGAAAAACAACTCAAAGCAATTGCCCTATTAATTTACACACTGAAATTTATTTTATTTTCCATTATTGGATAAATCAATTCGATTTTTTTTCTTCTTTTATTAAGGGTGGTAGTTTCCTATGTATGTATATGATGAGTATGACAAGTGGCAATGGAGAATACTGTACTTGATAGAATCACAAAATAAGCCTTGCTCCATTAGCCCAGGGACCTAGAAGAAATCAAAACTGGTAGGAGAATCATTTAGACATCTAAAAAGTTTTGGAGAAACACTGCTTCTCTTTTTAAGTCAGTTTTGGTTTGGTTTTCTAGACACTTCTGAAGGTGTTCAGACTGTATTTTTGTCATCAAGCATCTGCTTCTTTAGTAGGAAGAGTGAGCATGGTATGGCAGGTACCACTGGAGACAGGAAGTACAAGCCTTACCCCTGACTCAAATAGCTAGGTGGCCTTCTGAACAAGCATGTAATTTCTCTAAGCCCCAATTTTCTCCTTTGTTAAATGGGAATAATAATACCTCCAGGATTGACATCATAGAGTTGTTACAAGGCTAAAATGGCATTATGCTTATAAAGTACATTGGAAACTTTAAAGCCCTATATAAATGTCAATATTGTTACTTTATTATTATTATTTTTAATGGAAAGTTAAGAATGCCAGGGGCAACCTTGGTAAATGTGGGTGGGACCAGTGCAGATTTTTAGAAAACTAAATAGAGTTTTAGCCCAGCTTCCATTCTGAAATGGAATTCATTCCATTCTTGGATTAAGTCCATACAATAGGAATGAATTTGTGTCCATTAATTTTTAAACCCTGAAAAATGTTAGACTTGGAATCAAGAGACTTTGGCTCAGGTGTTTGCCCTGTTACTATCTGGATATGTGACTTTGAACAAGTTGCTTAATTTCTCCAAGCCTCAATTTCCTCATTTGTAAATTGAGGACAAGATCATAGTTTTGAAGCTTGAAGGGAATTTAAAAACCATCTAGTCTCACCCCTTCATTTTATAGATGAAAAAACCAAGATCCCAAGAGATCAAGAGACTTGCCAAATAAAGACACCCAGCAAAAGCCTGGAATTAATTTAGCATCCCTGACTAATAATTGTTCCTTAGGTTAATAATTAATTCCTAAATTGCTCTTGGTTTGACAAAGGTTTTGGGATTTGGGTTTTTTTTTCCTCTAAGATTATTTGCTTTCTATGCTTGTCCCTTTTTCTGACTGGGATTCTTAACCCCAAACCAGAGGTGACCTGAAGCTGATTCTTATCTGTTTATTAAGAGATGGTTGTTAAATTTTCAGTGTGAACATTTACTTCTTTGGAATTGGCAATTATAAATCAAGGCTTGAATTATTGTTCTGTTTATTGTTTAGATTTAATGAAGTGATGGGGGTAATGTTAATAATGCAAATTAAATGTAAACATATGTGACAGGTACATACTCTGCTATAGTCCTGAGTACATCCAAGAGTAGGGTTTTTAAATGAATTTTCCTTTACTGTAGCCAGTCAGTCAATAATATTAATTTTAAACTATTAAAGCTTTGTATAGCATTTGGGGAGCCCTAGGTTGTGCATCTTTATTATGATGCAAAATCTTTTAGTTGGACTCCTTCAGTCTTTAGTTCCCTAAGACTTACCAGGGCTGTCTTGGGTAGTAGTTACCTGACTTATAGCAACAAGGACTGATGAACTTTTGGTACTTTTGGAATAGAATCAGAATCACAGAGGTGGAAATAGACTTTAGTGGTCATTTTATTGAGCACTTTCATTTCCAGATGAGAAAAAAACTGTGTACCTGTTTAAAATCTCCAACCTCTCCATTCTGAATCCTTATTTTCCTTTTTCCTCCAATGGAATCAGACCCCTTCCTCCTCATCCTAACTTTCAATATCTGATAAACTATTTCACTTTAAGTTGGGGATGACTGGCAATACCTTAAAGTTTTATGTTTCCAGTTCAATTAAATTCAACAAATATTTAACCTTTAATTGGGAAGGGAGCCTTAAGCCGAAGGGCTAAATTTCTGAATTTCAATAAACAGCCAGATGGCAGAGGAGGTGCATCTGGGCCTTCCCAGCCTTGAAATCACACTCTATAGACTGACTGCCTACCGTATTCATACATATGAGCAGCCCTGCTAAGCACCATCATGAGTAATTTAGATTGTGTTTTAAGATCTCAGATGGGCTATCATTTTCTCACAGTCGTCATCATCATTGCCTAAAGGATTAAATAGTAGCCTGGTGTGCCATGAAAATGATTGTCACCATGTTCCTGCTCTCTTGGAACTTAGTCACTACAACAAAATAAAAGAGGAAAACAGTGTCAGAAATAACCAGTAAGGGCTATTATGCCTATACCTGGATTGTTTTCTTACCTCATTCTACCTCTAGTAATACTTCCTTGCTCCAAGGCTCATCTCAGGTGCTACCTCCTTCAGGAAGTTTTTTTCTGATTTCCATTGTAATATAGTCAGGATCACACAAGACCTGGCAGCTTTCACTAAAAATGAGAGGAGATCTTGAAATACAATACTCCAGAAGTCATAAGGTAAAGGCTTATTACCAAGAATAGCACTCTGCAATGAACCTTTATTGTAACTTTCAAACTTTTTTAAAGAAAAGATCAGAGCTTAACACAAACTTTGAAAAACAAACACAAGAATTCAAAGAAACCTAGAAAGAAAAATCAAAAAACATCTTGCAGAAATTTCTTCTACACAATTATTCTAAAATAAAACAGATACCATCTTGAGAAGATGTTTCCCACATTCCTGAATCTCTAACCATCATCTTTGTTTATCTGCTTTCTGCTTTGCCTATTTATATTCAGCTAAATTCTAAATTCTCTGTTAGAAATATCTTAATATTTTAAAACTATGTAAGCCTCCCCCTCTATCTCTGTTAGAAATATCTTAATATTTTAAAACTATGTAAGCCTCCCCTCTATATAGAGGAAAAAAACATGTAGTCAGATGAAGGATTAATGTCGAAAAAAATCAAGTGAAAGTTTTGTAAGGAGTTACAATAAAAACCTTTTCGTGAGAAAAAACAAGATACAATGAGAGTTGAATCTGATGACCTATAAGTTCTCTTCTAACTCTAAAACTATCTTTCCATATATCTATCTATACATCTATCTTTCTCATCTCTTTTTAATCTATGTATATCTTTCTATCTTTTTCTATCTCTATCTTTGTATCAATCTCTATCTATATTTCTAACCATACACACACACACACCCTCTTCTGAGCTATTCTTATTCATAAGGACATTATTCATTATCCTATAGATAAGAATTTATTCATAAAAATTCCTCCAGAGATAGCAATGATATAATGAATAGATGTTATATTTAGAGCCAAGCTAGAGATCTGCCTGGAATGTTTACTTCCTATGTGATTAAGGAAAAGTCATTTAGATGCAGTGTAGATAGAGTGCCTTACTTCATTTCAGGAAGACCTGGGCTAGAATCTGACTTCAGACATTTACTGTGACCCTGTGCCAGTCTTTAAATGTTTCTGGGCCTCATTTTTCTCATCTGTAAAAAAGCCAGTGTAAAATGTTTTAATGATCTCCAAGTTCTCTTCTAGTTTTTTTTGAAACCCTTAGTTTCTTTGTAAAATTGAAATAGTAACACCTGTACTAATTATTTCACTGTGTGATTATGAGAAAAGTACTTTATAAATAAATAAAAATACAACATGATATAATATTAATATGTGGTTTTCTAAGTCAGCATTAAGCTTGTAATAATATTTATGATTTAGTGGTTTTGTTTCTATTTGAGTATGGTATCATTGCATTTGAGGATAGACACAGCATACTAGAGGACTTCCTCTAGTCCTATTTCTAATTCGCTGCAGATATAGAGGTATATGGGTTTTGGAATATTATATACACCATCAAACATGGTTGATATGTTGTTCGTTTTGTTGAACTATTGGTAGTTTGTTGAGCTCCTTCTTTATTACAAGGCATGATGTATAGGTAGGGGAGAGAGGAAATCTGAATATCAAGAATAAATAAAAATGGCAGAAAGACAGAGCTACTGAATGATCCTTGCTGTTCTTGTTTTCTTGTCAATCCTTCTTTAATGATGTCCTTTTACCACTTAATTTAATTCAACAAATATTGCCTAAGTGCTTACTATGCGAAAGGTCATTGGGATACAAAAACAATTCCTGTCCTCAAATAGTTTACATTTTACTTTATTTCTTATACAGAAATAGTGATTGGTATAGCTCAGACTATTTATACCTGCCATGATAATAATTATTATAACTGACATCTATACAGAGAGCTATGATTTTTTTTTAGGTTTTTGCAAAGCAAATGGGGCTAAGTGGCTTGCCCAAGGTCACACAGCAAGGTAATTATTAAGTGTCTGAGGTCAGATTTGAACTCAGGTACTTCTGACTCCAGGGCCAGTACTCTATCCACTGCGCCACTACTGCGCCACCTAGCCGCCCCTAAGTGCTATGATTTTCAAAGCAGTTTATATAAATTATCTCACTTGATCTCATCATGCCTATTTTATTTGCCATTTCAGTCACCCATAATTTTGATTCTTCTGAGATTATAGTGTTCCATAATTCATAATCACATACCATTTCAAGGAAATTTTTGTTGTTAAAAGAGATTTACTTTTTTGAAGGGATAATTGAAAACCCACACAAAACCAGTTCAGCCTAATGTTCTCCTATCTGGCACCAGCTCATAATCCTTGTGCTATGTCTGATTCAGAGATATGTTTCTCATAGACTAACTCAGATCACCACCCATCAAGTTGCATGTCATTGTCTGGGTGTGTATGTATATATATAAATATATATCATCCACTTTGTTTTTTCACAATAGATGGCTAGTACAATCTCTTTTGCATAACTATCGATTATACAAAGGAGATTTTGTATATATTGTCATGAAACTCATTGTAGCTAGTACAGTATCATTCATGAATGGGGGCATATGCTAAACCTTTCCATCAACAAAGAATCCTTTTAATACAATCAGCAATAACAACTGTGGGGGAAAATATGGAAACTACTTCTCTGATGGACTTAAGATAAAGAATGCAATCCATCCCAGAGACAGAGCTGATGGTACTGTAACAGACTGAAGTATATTTTTTTCTCTTTCACTTAATTTTTTGTATTTTCTATTTTTGTAGGGGAAGGAGGGATTATGCTTACTCTTAACAACAAGACTATTTTAGTAATGTGTAAATAAATTTTAAAAATGTAAAAATAAAAAAGGACACTTGCAAAAAAAAAAGAATCCTTCTTTTTCTTGGATCTTTATCTAGGCCCAATTCTATATACTGACAAACACTTTGGTTGAGCATTCACCTTCATATCTATACCTCCCCTGATTCTAATGCTCAGCAGAACAATGAACAAAGTTATCCCAATAGTAAGATCAGTTATAGTGTCAGAGTTTGATATACCTTTAATGTGTGAATGGGAAATACTTTGTCTAAGGAAAATCTTCAAAGCAACAATTTGTTCTAGTGAGCCAATGCTCCTTAAAACTCAACAAAAAATAGACACATTGGGATCTTATATTCCATATCCTCTGCCAGTTGTGCATCCATAAAAATGTGCTTTGTGCATTAAAAGTACTTGGCAAATATCTATTGAATTAAATTCCTTTGTTTTTCCCCAGCTGTCACCAATAAATAACTTTTTGGAACCCAGCATTTGACATGCAAAGTCTCTTTGGAATTCCTCTTTTAATTCAATAAAATTCAACAAATATCTATTCTGCTAAGCAGTGGGTACATAGAGATAAAAAGGAGACAAAAATGAAATAGTTCCTCAAGGTGTTTTCTTTTAATAAGAGGATACAACCTATATAAGACAAATAAATACAAATGAATGTCAGTTAATCAAGTATTTCTTGAACACGTCCCATGTTTCAAGCACTATGCTAAGAAAGCAAGGATATAAAGAAAGGCAACTGTTGAAAGGGATGTGGGAAAACCGGGGCACTAATGCATTGCTGATGAAATTGTGAACTGATCCTACCATTCTGGAGATTGATATGGAACTATATCCAAAGGGAAATAAGACTATGCATACCCTTTGATCCAGTAATATCACTGCCAAGTCTATGCCCCCAAAGAGATCATAAGAAAAAGGAAAAAACCCACATGTACAAAAATATTTTAGCATCTCTTTTGTAATGGCAAAGAACTGTAAATTGAGGGGATGCTCATCAATTGGAGAATGGTTGAACAAATTGTGATATATGAATTTGATGGGACACTATTTTTCTGTAAGAAATCATGAGTTGTCAGACTTCAGAAAAATCTGGAAAGACTTGCAAGAACTGATGCTGAGTGAAATGAGGAGAACCAGGAGAATATTGTAATTAACAGCAAAATTGTATGATGATCAACTATTGCTCTTCTTAGCAAGATAATTCTAAAGGACTTTTGATGGAAAGTGCCATCCACATCCAAAGAGGGAACTGTAGACTCTGAATACAGACCAAAGCATGCTATTTTCAGTTTTTAAAATTTCTTTTATGCTTTATGGTTCCCCCCCTCCTTTTGATCTGATTCTTTTTTTATAATATGACTAATATGGAAATATGTTTAACATAGTTATGCATGTATAACCTATATTAGATTACTCAGTGTTGGGGGGGAAGGGGAAGGAGTTGAAGGGAGGAGAAAAATGTGGAACTCAAAAAATCTAACAAAAAATGAATGTTGAAAATTATCTTTTCATTTAGTTGGAAAAATAAATATTTTTTTTAAAAAGGAGCAACCAAAAAAAATTCCTCTTCTTAAGGAGCTCATAGTCCAATGTAGTTGGTAATATGCAAATGAATATTTGTATATAAGATGTATACAGAATAAATTGGGGGCTATCTCAGAGAGAAGGCATTAAGATTAAGGAGGACTGAGAAATACTTCTTACAGGAAGTGATTTTAACTGAGACTTGAAGGAAGTCAATGAGGAAGAGATGAAGAAGAAAAGAGTTCCAAGCATGGGTGATTGGACAGCCTGTGAAAATACAATTGGGAGAATGTTTTGTGTGAGGAGCAACAAGGAAACCAGTGTCACTGTATTACAGATGATGTGCAAGAAGAAATGGTAGAAGAACACTGTACATCCTAACAGCAACATGAGGGTGATGAGCAACCTTGGTGAACTTGCTCATTCCATCAGTGCAACGATCAGGGACCATTTTGGGATATCTATGAAGGAGAATACCATCTGTATCCAGAGAAATAATTGTGGAGTTCGAACAAAGACCAAAGACTATTACCTTTAATTTTTAAAAAACCATTATCTTATTATGTAATTTTGCTATATCTTATGCTTTATTTTTTTTCTTTAAGGATATGATTTCTTTCTCATCACATTCAACTTAGATCAGTGTATACCATGGAAACAAGGTAAAGGCTAGCATACTGCCTTCTGTGGGGAGGTGGGGAGGGAAGCGAGATTAGGGGGAAAATTGTAAAATTCAAAATAAATAAATAAATTTTTAAAAAAGAAGAAGAAATGGTAGATATGTAAGAAGGACTATAATGGAAAGATAGGAATGGGCCAGGTTATAAAGATCTTTTGAATTGAACAGGATAAGGATACTAGTATCTCCTGGCAGACAAAAATTCCCAATCTGTTCAAACTCTTGAAGAGCCATGAGATTGTGACTGAAAGATTAGTTTCTAGACTGATCTAAGACAAGTCAAAGAAGACATTTTTAGGGAGGAAGATGACCTGAAAGAATAGAGTAGGAATAATCATGGCAGATATGACAACCATGTGAGGAGTAAGGTTAAGCAATGAGTTATAAGCAAATTGGTGCCTGGGCAAGGGACTGCTGCCTCACTGTTGCACCTGCTGCCACACCAGCCACTGGTACCACCATTGTGAGAAAATTGTCAGTAAAACCTGGATCAGTAAAACAAATTATAAGCCACACAAACTGGAATTATTCGTGCTGATATGAACAGAACTGATGAATCTGCAAGGATTGTGGGATGAGTTTGTTTCCCAATTGCTTTTTCCTTAAGGGTCTTGTTTTGCTTTAAATTTTGAGGTTTCTCTGGGATAAAATGGTCAACTACTGAATTGCTGATCTCTCTCTGTGTGTGGTTGCTCAATGTTGGCCAAGGGAGAGGTAATAGGTAGTAAAGTACCCAAGAGAGTGTTTTTTTCTAAATAATTGCTAGGACCTTCCCTGCATGAAAGCTCAGAACTAGATAGAAGAGAAAATTATTGATTCATATTTTTATAGCTTCCCAAAGAGAACTCTAGACCAGTTAGACAAAATGAGCTTATTAGTACTGGTAGGGAACAGTTTCTAAGTATGCTGATAATTAGCCTCGCTGAGATGATCTGTTCAGGCATTTTCCCTTTCCCACTGTTTCTTTCCAAGTCAGGTTTAAAAAGAAACCCTTCCTCCAGAGATCACACCCAAAGGGAGGCCAGAGGGAGTAACTGGGAAGATTATTACCACCCAACTAAGGTGGAGCCAGAAAGGAGTAACAAATTCCTTCTCTTCATAAGCATAGTTCCACTCCCTAATCTTACACAATATGTACACACACACACACACACACAGATATATCAACATATAAGTGGCACAGTGGATAGTGCTATACATAACAGGAAATCTGAGTTCAAATTTGACCTTAGGTACTTATTAATGATGTGACCCTGGGTAAGTGATACCTTCTTAATGTATTTCAGTTTCCTCACTCATAAAATGAAAATTAAAAACAGCACCTAGCCTCCCAAGGTTGTTGTGGTTGTTGTAAAGCTTACAGGGGGGAGAGAGAGAGAGAGAGAGAGAGAGAGAGAGAGAGAGAGAGAGAGAGAGAGAGAGAGAGAGAGAGAGAGAATCGGTAAATGTTTTGCATAGAAAGTAGCACCTGAGTTGTCTTGAGAAAAGCTCAAAATTCTAAGAGATGGGTGTAATTCCAGGCTTGGGCAAAGCACCTGTACAAAGGCAAGGAAATGGAATGTCATATGCAAGGTCAATTTGATTGGAATAGAGAGAGTAGTCAGGGGAGTAATGCAAAGTAAGATAAAAATGGTAGTTGAAAGTCAGATTGTATAAGGGTTTTATATGCTATATTTGATCATAAAGATAATATGAAGTCAATGAAATTTTTAAGAAGAGGATCAACATAATCAGAACATCATTTAGGAGTTCTGTAGAGGGGAAAGACTAAAAGCCAAGAGAACAAGGAGGAGGCTATTGAAATAATCCATGTGAGAGGCAATAGAAGCTATGTGAGTAAAGAGTATGGGACTGATGCGGAGATGAAGTTGGAACTATTTGGTCTCCTATTTGCATACTGTCTTAGAAAATTACATATTAATATTATCCATTTTCTTCATCATTCAGTCATTTCAGTTATGTACAACTCTTCATGAACCAATTGGTATTTACTTGACAAAAACACTGGAGTGGTTTTGCCATTTCCTTTTCCAGTTCATTTTAAAGATGAAGAAAGTGAGGCAAAAGGGGTTAGGTGGGGCAGTTAGGTGGTACAGTGGAAAGACTGGTCCTGGAATCAGGAGGACCTGAGTTCAAATCCAGCCTCAGACCTTAATAATTGCCTAGCTATATGACCTTGAGCAAGTCACTTAACCCTACTGTCTTACAAAAAAAGGGTTAAGGGGCGGCTAGGTGGCATGGTGGAGAGAGCACCAGCCCTGGAGTCAGGAGTACCTGAGTTCAAATCCGGCCTCAGACACTTAATTACCTAGCTGTGTGGCCTTGGACAAGCCACTTAACCCCATTGCCCTGCAAAAACCTTTAAAAAAAAAGGGTTAAGTGACTTGCTAGTAAATGTCTGAGATTGGATTTGAACTCAGGTCTTCCTGACACCAGGCATGGCACTTTATCTGCTGTACCACACAGTTGGCCCAATCTATGTTTTACTGTATTTTATTTACTTTGTTAAATACTTCCCATTATGTTTCATTTAGGTTTAGGTCACATTCAAGAGTGTTGCTAGCTGATATGAGTCACACATATGATATTCTGATATAGGAGATAAAAATAATTGTTAAATTTGTCTATTTCTTTGCAGTCATTTAATTTTCATCATGACCCTTTGAGTGATGTTGCTATTGCCCTTCTCTAGATGAAGCTCAAATTGCTTAAATGACTTGCCCATACAGCTAGCATTAAAAAGCAAGAAACAAACCCAGGTCTTCCTAATTCCATTGTCAATAGTCTATAGACTATACACAATGCTACCTCATTCCCCACTTGGCTGTACTACTTTGGGATTTCTCTATTCCACCATGTCTAAGAAGCTCATTGTTGGGGAAAACCCTAACCCCCTGCAAGGTCTCATCAGCCTTAGTACTCATACTTCATCACTATGCTTTGCCCCTCTGATACAAGGTTAAAGTCACGAATTCCCAAAGCTTTTTTTTTAAGAAAGGAGTTCAGCATCTATCTCCTCACTTCCCACCTTCATTGCTTCAGTACTGTGAGACTTTGCTGACTTCTCCACCCTGCCCTTGCTTTGGGGACCTTCCTCTCCTTATAATTTCCATGGGTATATTTTCTTCTCCCATTAGATTGTTAAATTCCCTAAGGACAGGGACTGTCTTTTTTTCATATTTGTATCCCCAGTGCTTAGTACAGTACCTAACAGCTCAATTCAGATCAACTTAATAAGCATTTACAAAACATCTACTTGCAAAAACATATTGATAACATATTAATGTAATATAAAAAGCTGGGCTATTTGCTAGAAATATAAAGACAAAAATGAAATAACTTCTGCTTTCTAGGAGCTTATTTTCAACTAGGAGTTCACTTTATTAGATAGTCAATTGCAAAGAAACAAAAGTAAAATTATAACCATATCTGCCATTTCTCTAGAGCTTTAAAGTTTATAAATTACTTTCCTCACAATGCTTCTTTGAAACAGGCATCATGAACATTATTATGTCCATTTTATAGATGAGCAAACTGAGGTTCAGAGAAGTTAAACCTAGATCTCTTTCTGAACTCTAACCCCAGTTCTCCCTACATTTTATTCTATTACCTCTTCTAAATAGTTGAAAGAATACTGGACTGAGAGGCTCCTAGGTGGCACAGTGAATAGAGCACCAGCCTTGGAATCAGGAGTACCTGGGTTCAAATCTGGTTTCAGACACTTAATAATAATTACCTAGCTGTGTGGCCTTGGTCAAGCCACTTAACTCCGTTTGCCTTGCAAAACCTAAAAAAAAAAGAATACTGGACTGAATTCTATATTACTAGTTCTGCATGGCCTTGGATAAGTCATTTTACTTATTTCAAGGGGAAATATTAATACAAAATTCTGTGTTTAAATGACATCTGTTAGAAAAAATTTTTATTTATTAAATATTATTTTATATTCAGGCATTTCTTTCAGAGAGCTATACAAACTGGTACAGTATCATCTCCCCTAGTGCCTTCTGACATATCTCTATCCCAGGATAATTTGAGGTAAGGCAACACTTCAAAAAATACTGAATAAGGCAAATGTCATAATATGCTAAAAATGATTTGAGATTAACAGAGCATATTCATTCATAAGTCTGAGAAACAATGGTTATAACCATCAAAAGAGCATTGTAGTAATTGTTAGATTTGCATTTTCTTGACTACTATTCTATTTTTTTTCATTGTGATGCCAGGCAGTTTTGCATGGCTCTTTACACTGACTGGGTCTGATCATGAACAGTGCTGAGATAATGGGCAATTTGTCATGCTTTTCATAGACAATTGGAACACTAAAGACTAGCAGTTTACAAAGAATTAGAACTCCATTGAAAACTGGAGTGACACAGTAACCACACATATCCACAACCAGTCTCTGTTACAAGGAAATTGATATATTTTAGTGACCTGCATCAGAGTTGTTCAAAATAATTTTTCAGGAAGGATTCTACTGGGTGGGGTCTGCTGGAGGGATTTTGAGTTATATTAGCTCCCACATCAGCCAGAAAAACAGATAAAGTTCCCAGTTTAGATAAGTCTATCTCACGATCTCTACAGGATTCTGGAGATCTTTCATGAATTCCTCCACTAAGTGGGCAAAATCTACAGGTGATTCTTTTTATTTCTTTTTAGACTGGTGTATTCTGAGCTCCACAAGAATATTTACGGAGAATCTGGGCTCCTCTATCTCCTAGCACACTACCATCTTCCTACCTCAAAAGACCATCCTTGGGGTGGCTAGGTGGCACAGTGGATAGAGCATCAGCCCTGGAGTCAGGAGTACCTGAGTTCAAATCTGGCCTCAGACACTTAATAATTACCTAGCTGTGTGGCCTTGGGCAAGCCGCTTAACCCCATTTATCTTGCAAAAACCTTAAAAAAAAAAAAAAAGACCATCCTTTTAGACATTTTCCCTAAGGGAATGTCAAGGAGTTTACTGTGGAGAAAATATTTCTTCTTAGTTCCAACTGTACTAAAGGAAGTTATTAATATGCTTCCACATATCTCCTAGTTTCAGTTTGATATATGTCTTATGACTGCTACAAACTAAATGTTCTAGGAATAGAGAGATCATGGTGGGTCTGAAATGGTGAGGGAAGGCTTCAAGGGAGAAAAAGAGGGTTTATGGATTTAAATAAGGGGGAAGATAAAGAGGATCTACTGAGTGGGAGGAGGTGAAGGGGCAATGATGCAGAGGCTGGAAGGGGTAGGGAACATTTGGATAACTTTAGTAAACCTGTCTGGCTGAAGCAGATTGATCAGCATGATTGTGAATGAGTCAACAATCCAACTGTAACTAGTTAAGCTGGCATTGAGGTGGGGTCTCTAACCATTTTTCTTTCCTATAGTCTTAGGCTTGATTCTAAGAGAAATTTAGGGAAAGAGCTGAGGAAGAGACTGGGGAGAAAGAGCCCCATCCCACACAAAGACAGAGGTAAGAGTGACAACCTCAATACTACACACTTACCTATTTGTATATTTTATCCCTCATTAGAACAAAATGTCCTTTGAAAGCAGGGACTTTTAACTCTAGGATCTAACGCTTACTCATTATAATAATAATAATAATAGCTATCATTTCTCTAGTGCTTCTACCTTTACAAAGCATTTCACATGTTTTTTCATTTGATCTTCAAAACAACCCCAAGATAGATACTACTATTTTCCCATTTTACAGATGAGGAACCTGAGGCAGAGAGATGACTTGTCCCTCAACATCGGGGGGGGGGGGGGGGGGAGAATTTGAACTCAGGTCTTCCAGACTCTAATTCCAGGACTCTGTCCCATGTGTCACTTAATCAATGTTTGTTGGATTGAGTTTGAGCAGGTATTTTCAGTAGAATGACAAATTCCTCAAGGATATGGGAGGTCAGAATTCCAGGCTGTGAAGCCTGGTCTATTTAAAGGATAATATTTATTTTACTTTATTTATTTAAGGTAGTGGGGTTAAGCGGCTGGCCTAAGACCACACAGCTAGGCAATTATTAAGTGTCTGAGGCAGAATTTGAACTCAGGTCCTCCTGACCCCAGGGCCGGTGCTCTAGCTACTGAGCCATCTAGCTGCCCTGAAGCCTAACCTTTATTCTGTAAAAGATGGGTAGCCTTTAAAGGATTTTGAATTGGGACATGACATGTTGGGAATGATTTGAGGAAGATAAATCTAATGACAACCTGTGGAATGGGATATTGTGAAGAACATGATTAACCCTCAGTTTAATAGCAGTGCTTTAGAAGTGAGAAGACAGAAATGTATAACAGCCCACTCACCTGAGAAGATGTGCCAACTGTGGGATAAAGATTGTAGCCTAGGGGTGGCTAGGTGGCACAGTGAATAGAGCACCGGCCCTGGGGTCAGTAGTACCTGGGTTCAAATCCTGTCTCAGACACTTAATAATTACCTAGCTGTGTGGCCTTGGGCAAGCTGCTTAACCCCATCTGCCTTGCAAAAACCTTAAAAAAAAAATTGTAGCCTAAAGGACCAGATGGGATCCAAGAGCCTCAGTTCTAGCCTGTCTCTCTTCAATGGTTGGTTGTGTGACTTTGGGCAAGTGACTGGACCTTGGTGTCCTTTCAACTTATTTTTCAGTTCTAAAGACTCTAATTACCTAGTTCACCTAGAGCAGAAAATGAGAAGGTTGGACTAGAGAAGCTCTAAAAGGTTTCTTGGATCTCTAATGCAGTAGAGTACTAGATAGAGAGCTGATTTTGAGTTCAGAAAAACTTGGGTTTAAGTCCTACCCCAGATATATGCTGGTTCCATGACCCTGGGCAAGTCATTTAACATCTCAATATTTTCATTTAACAACTCAGTATTTTTGCTAACTCTCTAAGACTATAAGTTGCAGACAAGGTGCTACACAAGTCCATTCAAATTACAACCTATTCTAGGTCTGGTATCAGAATGATCTAATCTCAGACATTTACTAACTGTGTGTCCCTAGATAAATCAATTCCCTTCTCTCTGCCTCAGTTTCTGCAAACGTAAAATGAGAATAATAATAGCACCCTATATCAAAATATTATTGTGAGGATCAAATGAGAAAATATTTGTAAAATATTTTGTAATATTTGTAAAATATCTGGGACATTGTAGATGCACACTAAATTCTTGCCTCCCCTATATCTGTCAAGCTCTGCAAGTTGAGTGCTAGTGATACAAAAAGAAAAGGCAAATTCCTACTATTCAGATGCTCACATTCTACTCCAAGACATTTATCTACACACAGAGGAAGGGTCAACTACAGAGCGGGTAGAAGGGTCTCAAGAAAGTTCTAAAGGTCTGGCGGCAGGAAGGATAGCCTTGCTTAGGGGTTCATAAGAAGAGCATAATGGCAGATCAAATGGAATGACCTGAAGGACCTTAGAATGGAGTGTTAGACCTGGAGAGATCTCACCAGAAGAATTAGAACTGGTGACTCCTAGCTCAAATTAAGTGATGTAGGCATGTTGATCTTCCCACCAGTCCACTAGGATGGAGTCAAGAGGCAAAAAAGAGGGACTAAGATGGGAGGGGGGGGAGCAGGGTGAGGAAGAAGGAGAAAGAACACCATTTTAGAGTTGATCATCCAGGGCTTGTTTAAAGACCATCAGAAAGGAAGCAGTCCAACCCCCTCATTTAATATTTTTAAGTTGCACAGCTAACTAGTTGGAGAACAAGAACTAGACATCAGTTCTCTTGATTCTCAATCCAATGCTCTTTCCCCATTTAAGGGAGCTATTTTAAAGTAAGATCGAAAGTTTACTGTGTTGGGTTCAGCATATTGTAGCCTAGAAGCAATATGTTAGACTAGACAGTTTTTTTTATATCCTTTATCATTCCATAATAGCAAAGCAATTCTGTCCAAAAGGAGTGACGGGAGGGGATGTATTGTTAACTACAATGGAAAGACATACGGAGTGGGTAAAATTTATTCTCACCAATAAAACTGGAAGCTACTGAACTGCCAAAGTCAGAAAGAAAAAATGGAGGGGGGGGGAATGATGGTTGGAGAGGGGATGATGGATGAGTCAGGGAGTGGAGAAAGGAGTGAAAGTTGGTTGGAGGGGAATGGAAATGAAGCATAGATTAAAAAAAGCAAGAGGGAATGAGAAGATGGGAAGAGGAGGGAGAAGAGATAGAAGGAGGAAGAAGGAAAAGAATTAAAGGACAGAATAAAGGGAGAATTGAAGAAAAAGGAGGAAAAAAAGAAAGGTCATTCATTTTATTGTCATTTTCTCATCAAATCCATTTCTCCACCCTTTCCCCTCCCCCACAACATTCCTCTTAAGAATGAGTTATTGGCTGCTCCATCTTCAGTTGGCCCAAAATTGTGGTTTGGGATGCCAAAAGCAAACATCTCATCCCAGAAAAATAAAGAGAGTGAGAGCAAAATGGTGCCTATAGGAACAGAGAAGAGCAATTCAACTGAGCACAAGAAACTCTCCGAGCTCCTCCAAAGTAGTTCCAGCAGCTGGGAAATAATGCCAAGAATTCTTGAAATCCAACATAAGCCAGGCTGAGAGGAGGCACGCTAGGCTCGAATTAAGGGCAACACCTAGGAAAATCCATTCCAGATTTCAATTCATGGTCCTGCAGCTGTATAGGAGACTCTCCTGCTCCCAAACTACTCAATCCTGTGAAGAAAAGAAAGAGAGGGTTGGGGGTGGGGGGGCTTGAGCTTCCAATGAGAGGAGCCAAGGGGGAGGTCATCATCCCCATGCTGAGTGAGTCATGTAGTCCATCTTTGGGGAAAGGCAGGACAATGTCTAAGAATGGAGGCATCTGGGCTCAGAGTTCACATCTGGGACTAAGGACAAAAAAAGCTAGCTTTTGTTCCCCTAAAGGAAGATCCTTAATCAAAACAGCAATAGATTTTCCCTATCTGAGAACAAGAAACTTAGAGAGATGTGCTTATAGAAGAAGCAAGCAACTTTAAGAGGTCATCAAGTCCCCAGGAAGAACAAGACAAGACATTCTAAATTGCTTTTTAACAAAAATTCTCCAAGCTAGAATTCTTCCCTTAAAAGAAAAGAATTAGAACTAAAAGGGGAAAAAAACATTAAAAAGAAAGAAAAAATATAAAACATTTTTAAAATGAAAATAGTATGCTTTGGTCTACATTCAGACACATTAAGTTTTTTTTTCTCTAGATATGGATTCCATTGTCTCTTGGACTCTACAATAAGAAAGTTTTTC
Source organism: Macrotis lagotis (assembly GCF_037893015.1). NCBI lineage: Eukaryota > Metazoa > Chordata > Mammalia > Peramelemorphia > Peramelidae > Macrotis > Macrotis lagotis. The sequence continues at coordinate 171,499,627 of NC_133658.1, read as the reverse complement.
TGATGTCTAATCCACTTGGAAATAAGAAGAGTTAGGTGATGGTGAAAAAATAAATAAAGAACAAAGGTTATGGAAACCTAATGACAACAACAAATATGTCCTTTTAGTTAATAGTGTTAATGTAATATCAATAAGAATGAGAGCTGGAATTATGGTTTAGGATCCTATTCTGGCCAAATTTATAGGCAGAAAAACTCTATCCCATGGTTACACTCTGGGTTCCCAATTAAGGGGAGATCAAAATGGATTCCAAAGTTTCACCAGGGGACAAGGAATGGAGAGTGTGAATGATGCAGTGGGATTCATCTTCACCCCTAGGAAAAAACAAACTCAAAATGTCCACCCATCCTTCTGCTAGTGGCCTAGCACCATCTTCATATATATACAAGGCAGCAGCACCTTCATTATCTAGCAAGCACCTCAACTGAGCCAAGTCCCACCACACCCCTTTGTAAACAAAAGGGGAAAAAAGGTCTAGGTTTTACTTTCATCCTGTAATCTCCATATATCTTACTAATGTTGATATGATGCAGGCCATCTCTGAATGGTAGTATTGCATTGAATTAAGTTATATCAGAGGGAGGCCTGTAGAGGCAAGGTGTCTTTGTGAAATTGAAATGAATTGAATTATTCAAGGCAACAAAGTGAATCAAAGGAAGAGCTAAGAATAATAGTAAAAGTTCATATTTCTATAGCATAGACTAGAGTAAGGATTTCCTCAAAACAATACCATTAGATAAGAAATACAAGCATTATTGACTTTGAATTCAGATAAAGACATTGAGGCTCACAGTAGTTAAATAAATTCACTTAAGATACCCAAGGTCGCACTACTTATAATAATAAAAACTGGCATATATATAAAACTCTTTAAAATTTTCAAAGATTTTAAAAACTGCAAATTATCAGCAGCTTTTTGAAAGATTGTGGTCAGTGGCAAAAAATAAGAGATGCACATTAAAATAACTCAGTTTTCCCATCATACCCATCAAATTAACAAAGATAACAAAACACAGAAATAGCATAGTTGGAGAGGCCATATATTAACATTAATACTGTGGTTAGTGGAACTATGAGTTTGTCCAACCCTTCTGAAAGACAATTTGGAATTGACTAAAAAGGCAATTATATAGTACAGTGGATAAAATGCTAGACCTAGAATCAGGTAGTCCTGAGTTCAAATTCAGCCTTGGACATTTAATATGTTGTGATCCTGGGTAAGGCTCTTGGTTTCTGTCTGCCTACTTTCCTTACCTGTAAAATGAAGATAAAAATAGTACCTTCTTCCTAGGGTTTTTGGAAGAATAAAATGAAATAATATTCATAAAGTTCTTTGCAAAACTTAAAGCAACACATAAATAAGCACTATCATTATTTAAAATTCATCACTAAACAGAAAATATCTTGTCATCCTACTTTGTTGTTGTTGTTCAGTGGTTTTCAGTTTTAGCTGACTCTTTGGATCCCTTCTGGGATTTTCTTAGCAGAAATACTGGAGTGAATTGCCATTTCCTTCTCCAGTTCAATTTTCAAATAAGAAAAAAATGAGGCAAACAAGGTTAGGTGATTTGTCCAGGATCACACAGCTAGTAACTGTCTGAAGTTAGATTTGAACTTGAGAAGATGAAACTTTCTGACTCCAGGCCAAGCAAACTAGGTATGCATCCTGTAGAGGTCAATGGCAGTGAAAGGTACCATAGATGCAAAAATATTTAGAGTGACACTTTCATATAGCAAAGAATTGAAACAAAGTGGGTGACCATTTGTGGAGGGATGGTATATATGGTACATGGAATATTATTACACCGTAAGAAATTACAAATATGAATAATTTAGAGAATCTTGGGAAAGCTTAAATGAACTGATACAGAACAAAGTCAGCAGAAGCAAGAGAATAATTTACAAGATGACCACTATAATTAAAGGAAAGCAACAAGGAAGACTCTAGAATTCTGATCATTTCAGTAACCAATCACAATTTTTGAAAATTGATGTTGAAGCATGCCTTTTAACTCCTGAGGAAGAGTTGGCAGACTAACAACAGAGAATAAGATATACATTTTCAGTCAGAACAAATGTGTTATTTTGTCTTTATTTATTTATTGCGAAACTCTGGGACAAGGGAGTCAGTGAAATGTGACATTAAGAAGAGGGAGGAGAATTTAACTTCTTATGAAAAAAAAAGTTTACAAAGGGTTCTACGTACATTCTCCTCTAAACTTCGCAGTTAGGAGATTGTAAAGTCCTTTCAAAGGTAGAAAGTATAGGTATTACTAACCCTTTTTTTTTAAAGATAAGGAAACTGAGACTCAGAGAAGTTAAGTAGAATGTTCACAGTCACTAAAGAAGTTCTATCAGAGGGTAGAATTCTCTCTCCAAAGACCCTGGGTCACATTACCTCCAAGTTTCAAACTTCAAATAAAAAATTCTAGTCTTCTAATTCACCATCCATACCTTATCCAATGATGCAATGAGGAACCTCCCTAGACATGGTCCAGAACAGCCTGAGCTCTAGCCCAGAGTGGAAATCCTTTAGTTATTTTTGAATTTATCTTTACATTTCCAAAAGAACTAGTTTCCCTTTCTCGTGTGTAGAAATAGTCAACATCTGAGCAATTGCTTCAGCTCCCCATGTCTCATTGTCCTCATTAATAAAATGAGAGGAAGGGTTCAACCAGATCAGAGGTTCTTAATCTGAGGTTTACAGTCTCAAACCCCCAAGGGGACTGTGAACAGATTTCAACATATCCATGAACTTGAATGGAGGAAGAAAATGCTTCTCACTGAAATGTATCATTTTCTCCAATTATGAATTAAAAAAAACATTATTCTGAGCAGGAGTCCATAGATTGCCCAATGAATCTATGACACAGAGAAGGTTAAGAATCCCTGGGATTATGTGATTTCTAAGGTCTCTCCTAAATCTATTGAATATTCTACGAGCCTGGTTTAAAGACAGACATGCCTGAAAACAAGAAAATGGGCCCCTAGGGGACCTTTGCATTCCCAAAAAACTATGGCTAGTTGGGCTAAGCTCTTGAGGACAAAATTCTTGACTTCTCTGAACTTAAAGAGTCTATGAAAAATTGAGACAATAAAGAGATTTATCTCAGAAAAATATTTTTAGTTTTTCAAAGGAATAAAATTGTTTAAAGAGAGTCAACTTTCAAAATGCTGCACCGATAAGCATATTATGGAAAGAAACATTCTATGAGGCACAGCTCTGGCACAGCTTTAAACAGAATGTGAATTGTGGGCTGTTGGAATACTGTCTGGGCTGAACTGGGATAAAATTATGTAATAAGAAAAATGTGCCTTGGATGCCATAGATTTCCCATTTCTGGGCCTCCTTTACTAGTCTTTTGGAAGCTCCCCTTTCCATGGATCCAGGCACCCAAGTGACTTTATGCTTCTACTCAATGGCCACTCTCTACCTCCTTCCCTCCCCTGGCCATTTCCTTTCCCCACCAGCTTACCAGGACCATAAGACCAACAGATTTCGATGCAGAAAAGCTTACAAGCTCTCCCTTGTTTTACTAAGTAAAACTTAGTAAAGTATTCAGTTTACTAAGTAAACAGAGGGAGGCCCATTCATATGGAATGACTTGTCCTAAGTCATACATCTATAGCCTTTGAATTGTTTAATCAGTAGGACAGATGAAATTTTTTTATGAGCAGTGTAAATAATGGCTGATACTGGTATTCAATTAATTCATTAATAAATATTTATTAAGCACCTTCCTTATACCAGTGACTGTACTACAGTACTACAAGTCTCCACGTTCAGGAAAATTGCCTTCTATCAGATAAAAATTGACCAGGGTTAGAAGCAAGGTTCAGGCAAAGAAGCTGACTCCCCTTCTCTTCTACTCCCCTACAAGGCAGGGAATCTTTAAAGGGCCTCACCCTATGTCCCCCGTGGCCTGTTCCAACAAGCCAGCTGTGCTTATAACTCTAACCTTCAAGTTAATGTTTCAGCCATAACATTTGTTTTAGGATATTTGCAAACTGGCCCCCTCACCCCAACTCCCCAAACCCAGGTCCTGTTTTTGTTAAAGCAAATATTTGCAATGCTTTAACACCCATAAATTAAGTTGATGTTTAAAGGAACTTGGAAGTTCCGATCCTTTGTCCAAACTCAAGATTGGAGAGGTCAGAATACTTTTTTTTAAAATCAGGATCCCTCATTTCTCACTTCCTCCCCCTAGACACAGTCTGGAAATGGATGTAACTACATTAACTTCTCTCTGTTTTCTCTTAAAAATAATGACAATTTCTCATCAAGTTTCCCCTATACAAATACAGGCAATTTGGAGGACACAAAGAGTCTCTCTGAGACTCCGTGTGATCAAATCATGGAGTTCCTTGAAAGCCAGGTAGACCACCTCACTTGTTGGTTTGAGTCAACATATTGGACATCCTGCTAGCCTTATAGATCCAAATCACTGTTGTTTCCTTAAACTAAAATAAAGATCGCAGAAATATATAGAAAAAAGCATTGGACCAACAGTGATGAGATGTAAATTTTGGTTTTACTTTTGCCTCTAACTAGTTGTATGATCATTGTCAAGACACTGATCTTTGATACTGAAATGAGCTGAACCAAGAGAACATTGTACACATTGTGAGATGATTGACTATGATGAATGACAATCCTGAGAGACCTGTTGAAGAAAATGCCATCCACATGCAGAGGAAAAAAAAAGCTGTGGATTCTGAATGCAGAGCAAAGCATAGTATGTTCACTTTTTTAAAAACTTCTCTTTTGGTTTTCCTTTCTTTACCATAGTTTCCCCCCCCCCCCAGTTCTAATTCTGCTTTCACAATATGACTAATATGGAAATACGTTAAGCAAGTTTGAACATGTACAACTTTTACCAGATTGGGGGAGGGGAGGGAGGGTGGTAGAAAAATGCGAAACTCATAAACTTGCAAATAGGTGAATGCTGAAAACTACCTCTGCATGGAATTGGAAAAACTAAATAAAAATTTCAGTTAAAAGACATTGCTCTTCTGGGATTAAGAAAGTAAATAGATCTTCTTATAATTAAGAGATCTGTTAGAAGATTGGGGTGCTAGATCTGTAGGCTGAAAGAAATTGAAATTCTGACTCAGACAATTACCAGCTCTGTAGCACTTGTCAAATAATTTAATCTCCTTGGGCCTCATTTGACTCATCTGTAAAATGACAGGGTTGAATTCATTAATTTCCAGAACCACTAGAACTCTAAATCTAATTCTATGAGTCCACTCCTAAAGAGGAGAGAAAACACTTCCAATGACCTAGTTTCCAAGCCAGTTGGCTGAAGTGAGTCACTATATAATGGAACCTTGCCATAATGTTCTTTATGGAGCAGGATTTGGTCTGAGACCAGTCCATCTTGGATTCTATTCAAGGAAGTTTAGCTGCTGAATTACTGGAAGAAACCCATAAAAGGGTAATTGACTCTAAAGAAGACCCATGGCCCAAGCCATTCTAGGATAGGATTAGATAAGGCTTCAGTGCCTTTTTGCTTTTTATTCTCAGGCATCAGTCCCAGGGATCACAGGACCATGAGTTTAGGATCTTAGAAGGGATTCTAGATGCAGGAGTTCACAACCTAGGGTCCAAGAAACTTTTTTTTTTGTTTTTTGTCAAGAAACTTTTAAAAAATGTTGATAACTATATTTCTTTTGTCCTGTTTTTATTTTTTAATATTTTATTTTTTCCCAATTATGTGTAAAACAACTTTATTTTTTTTAATTTTGAATTCTAAATTCTCTTCCTCCCTCCCTTGCCCCAATTAAGAAGACAAGCCATTTAATTTAGGTTATGCATGCACAGTCCTGCAAAACATATTTTCCTATTAGTAATGTAAAATAAAGCATAGGCCAAAAACCAAACCAAAAAAATGCAATAAAGTTTTAAAAGCATGTTTTGATCTTGATTAAGACTCCATCAGTTCTTTCTCTAGAAGTAGATAATAATTGTCATGGTAAGTCCTTCAGATTTGTCTAGGACCATTGTATTGCTAAGAACAGCTAAACCATTCAGAGTTGATCATGGTATAGTTTTATTGATGGTTGGTTGTTGTCCCCTATTCTCGAAGTGGACCAAAATGACATCACTATGTTAAAGTCAAGTTACAGTGTATCCGATTAGAATAATGTAAATTCAGAATACTCTACCACAAGTTCGGCACAAATAGACCATGTGAATATTTAGGGTAGGTTCTCTAAATTTGTCCATCTCTCATTTCTTTTGAACAATTTCAATTCTGCTTTACTTACAGAGTCCATCACCTTCTCTGATGAGGGTATGATATGCTGGGCAGTCCCATGCCAGTGCCTCCCATGCGACTCAATCAATTCCCGAGTTCTTAAGAGAGATCATGAGAGTGTCTTTGTATCACTTTTTCTGTCCACCATCTAAGCGTTTGCCCTGTGAGTTCTCCATAAAATGGTCTTTTTGGCAAGTCTACATTTGGCATTCGAACAGTGTGGTCAGCCCATCTTACTGTAGTAGAGTTTGAATTCTTGGCAGTCCAAGAAAGGATCTCAGTCTGGTATCTTATCCTGCCATGTGATTTTCAGAATTTTCTTTCATCTGGCTTCTTTTTTAATGACCTGTGTTTTATTTTATGCATTTAAAAACTGTTCTGAGGAGTCCATAGGCTTCACCAGAACTCTACCAGAAGAACTCAAGACAAAAAACAGCTCTGTACTGGGTTCAGAGAAGTGACCACTTCAGAGGTTCTCCCTATGTTAGAATATGACGCATTAAGATACCACAGGATCCCAGGTTTAGAATTGGAAAATACAGAGGTTATTGAGTCTGCCTCTACCTTCTGTTTTATAGTTGAGGAAACTGAGGTCCATACATGACTTTCCCCAGGTCACTCAGGAAGCAAGAGGCAAAGGGAGAAGAAATGACAGAGCTCCAAAGAATTACTTAAGTATAATTTCAAGAAGGTGTTCAAGGGACGGCTAGGTGTCCCAGTGGATAGTGTTCAGGAGGACCTGAGTTCAAATCCAGCCTCAGATACTACCTAACTACTTGACTCTGGCAAGTAAGTTAATCTCTCCCTGCCTCAGTTTCTACCATCAACAGAATGAGGATGATAATAATAATAATAACACCTTTCACCCAGGGTTGTTGTGAGAATCAAAAGAGTTTTACAAAAAAAATTGTAAAGTGTTTTGCAAAACTTAAAGCATCATGTAAATGCTAACTATTGTCATATTCCTCATTGTTTCTAGGAAAGAAAATACAATTTCTTTTGTTTCTCTTTGAAAGCATTCACATCCTTAATTCCCCCTAACTTTCTATGCTCATTATACATTATTTCCTCTCTGGTAACCATCTTTGAAGTCAAACAAGACTATTTATTGGGTCCCAAATTCCATAGTCCACCTCCTCACTCCATATCTTTGCCCAGATCTTTCGACCCCCCCCATCTCCTTAATGCTGGATGCATTCCCTACTTTCCTCACCTCTATTTATTAGTATCTTTAGCTTCCTTTAAAAATCAATTAGTTCCAGACAATATAAAATACCTGGGAGTCTACCTATCAAGGCAGACTCAGAAACTTCTTGAAAACTATTACAAAACACTTCTCACACAAATAAAACCAGACTTAAATAACTGAGCAAATATCAACTGCTCATGGATAGGCTGAGCAAATATAATAAAAATGACAATTCTACCAAAATTAAACTACTTGTTTAGTGCCCTACCAATCAAAATTCCAAAAAATTATTTTAATGAGTTAGAAAAAATTGTAAGTAAATTCATATGGAGAAATAAAAAGTTGAGAATCTCCAAGGATTTAATTTAAAAAGTACAAAAGAGGGTGGCTTAGCCCTACCAGATCTAAAATTATATTATAAAGCAGCAGTCATCAAAACTGTCTAGTATTGGCTAAGAAATAGAGTGGTGGATCAGTGGAATAGGGTGCAATAGCAGGAAATGATTATAGTAATCTGCTGTTTGATAAACCCAAAGAGTCCAACTATTGGTTTAAAAACTCTCTCAGATAAAAACTGTTGGGAAAATTGGAAGCTAATATGGAAGAAATTTGGATTAGCTCAACACCTCACACCCTATACCAAAATAAGATCAAAATGGATACAGGATTTTGACTAAAAAACAATATTATAAGCAAACCAGAAGATCAAGGAGTAGTTTTCCTGCCAGATCTATGGAAAGGGAAGTAGTTTATGACCAAGGAAGAGATGGAGAAGATCATTAAAAATAAACTAGATAATTTTGATTACATTAAATTAAAAAGCTTTTGCACAGACAAAACCACTGTAACCAAGATCAAAAGAAATGTAGTAATTTGGGAAACAATTTTTGCAACTAGTATTTCTGACAAAGCATTCATCTCTAAAATACACAGAGAACTGAGTCAAATTTTTTTTTAAAAAAGACAAGTCATTCCCAATCGACAAATGGTCAAAGGATATGCAAAGGCAACTTATATATGAGGACATCAAAGCAATCCATAGTTATATGAAAATTGCTCTAACTCATTAATTATTAGAGAAATGCAAATTAAAACATCTCTGAGGTACCACCTCACACCTCTCAGATTGGCCAATATGACCAGAAAGGATAATGATCAATGTGGGAAGGGATGTGGGAAATCTGGGACACTAATACATTGTTGATGGAGCTGTGAATTCATCTAACCTTTCTGAGAGTAATTTGGAATTATGCCCAAAAGGCAACAAAAATGTGCATACCCTTTGATCTAGCAATACCACTACTGGGTCTATACCCTGAAGAGATTATGAAAAAGGGTAAAAGCATCACCTGTACAAAAATGTTCATAGCAGCTCTGTTTGTGGTGGCAAAGAAATGGAAACTGAGGGAATGTCCTTCAATTGGGGAATGGCTTAGCAAACTGTGGTATATGTATGTGATGGAACATTATTGTTCTATTAGAAACCAGGAGGGATGGGAATTCAGGGAAGCCTGGAGGGATTTGTATAAACTGATGCTGAGTGAGATGAGCAGAACCAAAAAAAACATTGTACACCCTAACAGCAATATGGGGGTGATGATCAAACTTAATGGACTTGCTCATACCAACAGGGCAATAATCAGGCACAATCTTAGGATATCTGCAATGGAGAATGCCATCTGTATCCTGAGAAAGAATTTGTGGAGTTTGAACAAAGACCAAAGACTATTAACCATTGATTTTAAAAAATGTCATCTTATTATGTAATTCTGCTGTATCACATACTATATGTTTCTTCCTTAAGGATATGATTTCTCGGAGTGGCTAGGTGGCACAGTGGATAAAGCACCGGCCCTGGAGTCAGGAGTACCTGGGTTCAAATCTGGTCCCAGACATTTAATAATTACCTAGCTGTGTGGCCTTGGGCAAGTCACTTAACCTTATTTGCCTTGCAAAAACCTTAAAAAAAAAAGAAAAAGGATATGATTTCTCTCTCATCACATTCAACTTAGATCAATCCATACTATGAGAATAATATAAAGACTAGCAAAGTGCCTTCTGTGGGGGTGGGGGGGAGGGAAGCAAGATTGGAAGAAAAATTATAAAACTCAAAATAAACAAAAGCTTTCTAAAATTAAAAAAATAAATTAGTTCTATATTAGATTGCTTTCTGTTGGGGGAGAGGGGAGGAAAGGAGGGAGAAAAACGGATAACTTAAAACTGCAAAAAAGTGGTCATTGATAACTACCATTGCATGTTGTTGGAAAAATAAATAAAATATTTAATTTTTTAAAAAGAATCAATTAGCTCAGATTTGGAACTATGCCCAAAGAGCTATAAATTTGTGCAAACCCTTTGATGCTGCAATACCACAGCTAGGCTGTATCCCAAAGAAATCATAAAAAAGGGAAAAGGTGTCATATATATAAAAACATTTATAGTGGTGACAAACAATGGGAAATTGAGGGGATGTCCCTCAAATGAGGAATAGTTGAACAAACTGTAGTATATGTATGTAATAGAATACTATTCTATAAGAAATGGTGAGCAAGCTGATTTCAAAAAACCTGGAAAGACAACATCAACTGATGCTGAGTGAAGTGAGCAGAACCAGGAGAACATTATACAGATTAACAGAAACATTATGTGATCAATTATGATAGATTTAGCTCTTCTCAGCAATGCAGTGATCAAAGTTAATTCTAAAAGACTTGCAATAGAAAATGTCATCCATAGCCAGAGAATTATGTAGTCTGAATGTAGGTCAAAGCATCCTCTTTTTTACTTGTTTTTTTCCCTTTCCTGTGGTTTTCTCCTTTGTTCTGATTCTTCCTTCACAACATGACTAATATGGAGATTTGTTTAACATGATTATTCATTGGTAACTTATATCAAATTGTTGATCTGGAAGAGGAGGGAGGGAAGGGAAAGAGGGAGAAAAATTTGGAGCTCAAAATTTTACAAAAATGAATATTGAAAACTATCTTTACATGTAATTGGGGTGATGAAATATTATTGATTTTTTAAAAGGTTAAATTAGCTCATATCTTACCTCCTACAGGAAACCCTGACAGACTAAAAGTGTTTACTCTCTCCTCAAATTTGATTTTATTTACTTATCTATTTTAATGATATATCATCCTACCTCAATGTAAACTCCTTAAAGACAAAGATAGATTTTTTTTGTATCCCCAGAGTTTGATACAATACATTCTGCATATAGTCAGTTGAATTATTGTATTTTTAATCTAATTTCCTCCTGGGCCTACTAGTTCTCATGGAATCAGGGAGAGAATCCATCTTCTCCTAGTGAGAGGAGAATTTTATAAAGTTTCATCTCTGGCTACATTTTGGTCCTTCTGGGAAACCACTCAAAACCAAAGATTGCTTTAATGCAAGCTTTAACATCTGTAAACACTAATAATAGTTCCAAAGACTGGGTCCCTTACTTTCCGCAATGGTAGCATTCACAGATTTTCTCTTTTAGTAACCAAATTGTTATGTCTGAAACCTGGTTGATTTTTCCAGACAGCCTACAGAGCTCCTTTCACTGTGGGTGACACCACAGCCCTGTCAGGAGACAGTCAAGTAAATAGTGCAGATTATCTTTGAACTTGAAAGTCAAGGACAGAGCTCCAGACAAGATATGTTGTGTCTGAGTAAGGGACAGAATGAGTTGTCATAGGAGCATTTCTTGGTTCAATTTTCTCCCTTCCCTAAGTGGCCCAGGATCCTTGGGTTCACTTAGCACAGGAGAAATTGATGGAAGGAATCACATTTTCCATAGCTTCAGCTTTTCAGTTGCTGAGTGGCAAGGCTGCGGAATACTCCAGATTTGAGAGTAGAGCTGCCCTTAGCCTAGAAATATAGAATCAAAGAATCAGAGAGCCAGAAGGGAATTTAGAGATCACTTCATCTAACTCCCATATTCATTTTGCAGGTAGAGAAACTGAGGCACCAATAAAGTCAATTCAACCAGCATTCCTCCCCTCACTGAAATTCTGATTCCTCTCAAAATCTGTGCATGAGTCTGTGACCTTTCTTCCCACAGAAAATGTATGTATTTGTGGGAGTGAACCTAAAGCAAGCACCTACCCTGTACTAGTTCCTGTGCTAAGTTAAGCCTTAGGGGGATACAAAAAGAGATAGAACAGACTCTGCCCTCAAGGAGCTTACAATCTTAAGAGGAATATTTTGAAATTATGTTCTTATTTAGTAAATATCTTTGCTTTCAGCTAATTGTCTACAAATTGGTTGTTAAAACTCATAGTTTTAGAAGAGTGTCTTGAACACCTGAGAGTAGCAGCTGCTCTTTAGAGGACTCAGCTCATAAGTGTGAGTGCCAAGCTGAGGAAGTATAATCCCAAAATTGGGAGAAATGAATGCGTGGCATTAAAGGTAGACACTGACTGGGCTTACAAAAGTAGTGTGTTGGGCTTAGGCATTAGGAGATCTGGCTTTGGATTCCACTTCAGAATTATTATTATTTCTGTTATTATTTATCATTATTATTTACTAGCAGCAGCAGCATCATTATTATTATCTGTGTGATTATAAGCAAATCACTTAACAAAACTCAATTTCTTAACCTGCAAAATAGGGATAATAATGCTTTAGAACCTGATCATTAAGATCCTATTTTTTAAAAAAGGATAAGATAATATTACCTCACAGGGATGTCATGAAGAAAGTGCTTTGTGATTTTTAGAGCTGTTCTAAAAATGAGTTTGTTATCCTTGTTCAGTCACAGATTCTAATAGATGGCCTCTCAACATCCCTCCCCATTCTTACTTTGTGGGAGGCAGAAAAGCCACCTAAGAGCCCAGGTCCACTTAACAGGGAAAGTGAAGGGGAAGAAATGGTACTCAGATTTGGCTCCAGAAGACTCAAGGGACACTGTGACCATTCCATAATTTTTTCCAGGGTTGGCCCAGGTTAGGAGCTTATTTCTTTGAGAATCTGCTGCTTGTGAAATCTGGCCAGTCTGAAAACCTCTGGGTCTCATAGAGCTGATGATGTTTGCAGTCCCTCTGGTCTTTGTGAGAAAAGGATTCTTCCTCCTCAGAGAGCAACTACACTGAGGACAAAGGCAAGAACAAGCTCCTTAGAACTCTTAATTAAGAGGCGGAGGTGTCACCTGGCTAATCGCCAGGACCTTTGGGAGAGTCCCTCCCCATTGTGATTTTTGCAAAAGGATGAACTAAAAGCTCATCTTCTTGGTATTTTCATAAAGTAGCCCTGAGGTCTCTGGCTTTATTTCCTAGCTTATTATGCCTTCTTTATTTTTATTCCTGGACCTGGAGCCAGGAAGACCTGAATTCAAATCCAGCTTCCAGACACTTGCTGTCTGTGTCACTGTGGGCAAGTCACTCTATGTCTACCTCAGTTTCCCTAAATGCAAAATAGGAATGATAAGCTGTTGTGAGATCTATTAAGATAATATTGGTAAAAGGCTTAGCAACCTTAAAGTACTATCTAAATTATTGAAACTATTGTTATTTATCTAAGGTTTTGTGTTATCCTGCTATTTTGAATCCAACCCAAAATACCTATTCCTTTTTCTGTGTCACTTCTTGTACCACTTCAGAAAGGGCTCAACTGTTTCCAAGACTGGAGTATAACTCTTCTAACTCTAGAACCTAGGAGAGTTTCAGTCCAAGTACTCTGGGAAATCGTAATGAGGAAGACTACACTTTTAGTCGAGAGGTGGGGGTGGGAGGGAAAGGGGAATCCAGGGATGTGAAGGAGGTCCCTTAGGTAAGCTTTGAAGGAAGACTTCCACAAAGACAGGAGAGGTGGGTATATTGAATTCAGGTGACAGCAATCCAATTTGGCTAGTGCAAAGTGCATTTGAAGTGAGAATGATTTTATGTAGCTATATTCAGGTGCTTAGAATATCTGTTGTTGTTGAGTGGTCTCCTACTCTTTGTTATTCCTCTTGGGGTGTATTGAATAAGACTCTGATGTGGCTTGACATTTCCTTCTCCAGATCATTTTACAGAGAAGGAAACTGAGACAAAGTTAAGTGATTTGTCCAGGGTCACACAGTTAGTAGAAGACAGATGGATTTGAACTCATGTAGATGAATCTTCTCCCCAGGTCTGCCACACTATTCATTGCACCACCTAGTCATTCAGAACATCTATAGGCCCCTTGTGTATACAAAACTATTACTGATGAATCTTTTTTCTCTGGATATCCCAAGCAACCAGAGTTAATCACATGACTTCTTAGCAATTAAAAAAGAGAATTCTTACTTAAAATGGAATACAAGATAAGTCGTAAGAAAGTAAAAGAGATAGCAAGTACAAAGGCATTGAAGTAGAGAGAAAAGACCTTGAGACTGGCTATTCAAATCCCAGATTTTTTGTGATCTTGGATAGGTCATTCTACCTTTAGGGGGATCTGTTTACTTTTCCTTAAAAATAAAGAGGTTCCCATTCTAAATCTATGATCCACTCCCATTCATTTTCCAAGATTACCTTCTCCCAGATCTCCAGGAACAGAGAAAGGTGAGTGAATTCATAGTTTCATGGATTTTGAGCTAGAAAAGACATCAAAAAAAAAAAAAAGACCTTGGATCTTGTTAGTCCTAGTGGTCCAAACTCAGAAACAGGGACCGCTAAACTTTAAGTTAAGATCTCCAAGGGTCACATATTGACTTAGAAAAACTACATATCAATATTATAGGTGTTTTATTGTATTTTTATTTCATTTTGTTAAATATTTCCCAGTTATATTTTAATCTTGTTTCAGCAGCATTTGGGAATGTTGTGGGTCCTGTAAATCCTCAGTGGATTATTTGAGGACTCTAATTTAGTCCAACTTTCTTTTTTTTACAACTGAGTAAACTAGAAAAGATTCCTTAGGGGCATCACACCTCATCCTTTCGTTTAATGGGAAACAGGCCAAAATCATCACACAGGGATTGAATATCAGACCCGGGGTTTGAACTAGGCCCCCTAGGTCCTTCTAGGTTATGCTGCTCCTGCCCACCCACCCCGATATTTTATATACCTGAGCAGTTTTGCCACCTCCCAATTAATTCTTCTATATCCCAGCACAAAAAGGAAGATGCCTCAGTCACTCACTAGAGATAGTAGAGAACTTCTGGAATCTCTGGGACAACACCCACTGTTTCCACGGCTGCTCCATATGTCTGTTTTACTGAATAGCTGCCTGTTTGGGGCAGCCACCTGGTCATCCATGTGCCCCTCTCTTCAGATGCTGCCGCCCATTTGCTTCCCTTCCAAATTCTAACTTCCCCCTATGTCTCTGCTGCAGACTTCCCATGTCCTATCTCTAACTTCCAGCCTCTCACCGGACACAGAGTTTGTCCTTGTTGGTCTAGCACAAGCTCTGAGGCAGTCATCACAACTTCCACTTGGCTCCCACAGGGTCATAGCGGCTACAGCTAGTGGCTGCTCCTTCTACTCTGAAGCTCTTTGTAACCAGAAGGATGAGAATAGGGAAGAGATGTAGGCTAAAGCCAAGGCACCTTCCTTCCCCAACTAGATTCCCTCCCCAAGTATTTCCTTCTCAGGTGCAGCTCACTTCCCTCTCCAGAGTAAGATACTTGAAACTCAGATTCCAACTATTTCCTAATCTCATATAAACTCAAGTCCCCCTCACCAAGACAGATTTCCTATCATCTGAGGGACATGCTTTTCACACTAAGTGAACAACCAAGACCCAGTCTCACCTGATAAATGTACAGAATATGGTGTCTTATCACTTACCTTTGGTTGTTGTTACTGTTCATATGGTATCACAAGGGTGATGGATGAATTAGATTTAAGTGAGGCAGAGCTGGGCAAAGTCAACAGCCTCACTCTCTCCTCCAGAGTCATCAAAGTCCAGTAGAAAGACAAAAGTCAAGACAACTGGCTATGGTCCAGGATGCAGCAATGACCTTGGCCTTTCTAAATTAAGATCTTTCCCAGGATTCCATTTGTCTAGGTTGGGGTGTTTTGATTGATAGACTCAATTAAAAATCTCTATTCCCTTAGAAAAGTGAAAAGTCTTATTTTCCTATAATCAAAAAGGCTTCCCCACTTCTCAAAGGAAAGCTCGGGTACAAGAAAGAACACATATAAGTAAATATTCCTAGTACTTTTTGGCATTAGGGAAGTGCCTGGATAACCAAAATATCTCAAAATCTAAGCTGTGATCAACACTCTCACCATTATTATCCAAATCTAGTTATTAGGCATATACTGTTTATTAAACAAGGAAGAGCTTGGCACTCAACAAGCTCTATATCCCTAAGATTAAGATTTTTAGTCTGCCAAATGAGCATGCCAGATAGTCTGAAGCTTCATTATGACACAGAGATCACTTGGATTTTTTGAAAGTTGCCCCAGCAGAGCATGAAACTTTGGCAGATACTGCTGTGCTGGAAGGGCCTCAGGTATAGTGAGAACTGTAACTAGGGCAGGGTGATTCTGTTCAAGGACACTGAAATTTAAAAGAGTCACAAAAGCATTTAATACATGCACTCCGGCAGTGTAGAAGCCATTTTAACAAACAATCCTTCCACCCAGTCTACTGAATTTGACTTGTTTCTTTTATTTTGTTCACATCATGAATTTCAAAGTTGCTTTGAGGGCACAAGTAGCTGTTTGCTCTGTTTGATTCTTGCTGCTTCTCCTAATTGCCAATATGATCAGTGGCTGTGAGCATGAACCCAACGATAGATTATCTATTGTCCAAGAACCAACCCAGTTACAAAGAAGGAATCATTAACAGCAAGTCAGCCACTAGATGATGAATTCTTTGGCCACAGCAACTCATGAAACTGCTTATTAAGATCTGTATGTACTACCTTTTGTGTTGAATGTTATTTGAGCAAATGAAAAGGATGTGATTTCTACTCTATGGAAACATTATCTAAAACATAAATTGTCACACACACAAACATACACCAAATTAGTCTGCAAAATAGTAATGTAGTATAGTAGAAAGAGCTAGATTTAGAGAAGTCCTGGGGTCAAATCCTCTCTCTGCCATTTCCTAGGGAGTAAAAACATGATCTGAACAAACCATTTAACTGTCTGAGCTTTGGTTTCCTTTCTAGCTCCACCATGCCATTGTAAACTGGGAAGAATGAATGATGAAAAGTCTGCCATGGCCCACCTATCAAGTTATAGAAAATTACTGAATTCAACTAAACAAACATTGTTAAATAATCTAGAACACTGGAAAGGGAGAGGAATGCCATCTTCACAACAACCTTTGCAAGCCAATTGTGTGTAATAGGGAGAGATACCAGAGATAGCTGATAATGAGAATAACAACCTATAACAATTGGCATTTATCTCATTTGATTCTCCCAAGAACCATTAAGTATTATGATTTCTATTTTATTGGTAAGGAAATTGAAGCTTATGCAGGTCATGTGACTTCCCCAGGGTCATCTAGTTAATATTTATTTTCTATAAAAACAACTGCAGTAGGGGCAGCCAGGTTGTACAGTAGATAGAGTGCCTACCCTGGATGAAAATTCAGTCTCAGACACTTACTAGAAATGTAACCCTGCAAGATTCTTATTCCCAATTGCTCCCCCCCCCAAAAAAATAAAACTACAATAATAGCTAGTTTTTAATTATCAGTTTGCAAAGAATCTTACAAATAATATCTTATTTGATCATCACAACTATCCTGAGAGATAAATCCTATTATTAATCTAATTTTTACAGAAGAGACAGACTGCTGGATTTGAACTCAGGTTTTTCTGATTTCATGCCCCACACAGTTGCCAAGGTCTCTTCCCAGATTCAAAGACCAGGACAAAATCACAATATCACAGGTTCTAATTTAAACTCATAGAGTATTATTTTTTAATTTGTTAACAAAATTTTTATTTGTTAAATTGTTAATTGTTAATTTGTACAGTTTCAACCTTTGTTAACTTTTTTCCTGAACTATAAGCAAATAGTAAAATAGCATATTAGAAGATCTGGCTTTTGGTCCTAATTCTGTGACTAACTAGTTATGTGATCTTGAGCAAGAAACTTTACCTCTCTAACAGTGGAGTTGGACTACCTGAACTCTCATGTTACCTTCCACCTTCTTTGTATATATTTTATATTTACATTAGTCATTTTAGATGTTGTCTCCCTCATTAGAATATAAGACTTTTGAGGACTGCAACACTAGTTTCTGCCTTTGTATCACTAGTCCATGGAGGGGATGTATAATATATAAAGCTGGAAAGAAAAGAAGAGACAAGAAGAGTTTGTTTGATCCTAGAGCTAATAGGGAAGCTTCTTGAGAAGAGGAGTGCCACAGTCTAACCTGGGCTTACAGGCAGAGGTGAATTGGAGCTGGTTCCAACCTGCTCATACAAAATCTGTGTTCAGTTTTCACTGGGTGCAAATTACATGTTGGAAATTGCCAAACACTGCCAAACTGGGCTTGAGTTATTGTTTTGTTGATTGTCCAGATTTGAGAAAGTGATGGAGAAAATGTTAATAATGCAGATTAAATTTGAAAGTGTACTCTGTGTGTGTGTGTGTGTAAAGAGATATCTCTGTAGAAAGAGATCTCTCTGTTGTGAACAGTGAATTTTATATATATAATAGATGTGTGTATGCATGTTTTAAGCTTTTATTTCTTATCAAAGTCTACTTCTCTCCTTCTAATCTGAGTGTAAAGATGTCAACTTCCTCTTTAGGAAACAAGAAGCTTGCCTGTTTATCTGTCTGTTAACAACCATAAAACCCACCACTGTATCAACAGTCATGACACAAACATCCTAGAAGGGGAGAGAGAATCTCATTCTTATGGGAATCGGTGACTGCTAAGGCCCAGATATCTGAAATTAAGATAAAAACATTCTTGCCCCACAAGTGGGTGATGACACGTCATGAGTCAAACATCCTGAAAGTGGAGAAAGGAATTATAACACGGGCTGTGACTTCACTGGCTGCTGCTAGTCATTCTTTGATCCTATTAATAATGTGTGTCCCAATTTTTCGCTCTGGGGATCCAGTTCATAGCCAGACACCTTCCCCCATATATATGCATTTTGACCACAGAGCTTAAAAGAATTATTAAACATATAATGTTAACTAGATCTCTGTGCTTTCTTAAGACCAAACTCTGGGGGTTAACATATGTACTTTAATTCTTTATTAGAGCCAAAACTTATAATAATTGTCACTATACATATCTATAAATAAAATATATCCATATATCTATGCCTGTCTATTAAATTTATGTCTATGTACATATATATCTAGTTATATTTCTATAGCTATCTTTATATCTATATATATCTATATGTCTATGCACTTAAAGTATTATATATACATAGGTAGCTATCAATATGCCTCTGTATTCTTAAAATATCATATATATATATCTACACCTCTCCTTTCTGTCTACATATATACACATGCACACATGTTTCTACACATAGGCACATGCCTGCACATACGCATGTGTGCATTTATGTATTCATATACACATGCATATATCTATAGTCTCCCACCACCAAAGCCAGTTTTACTGGCACACTCCTGAATGTGAAAAAGTCCCTTTGGCAGTTGTGGGGAAACTGGACTAGAAGGGGGACAGCTGGAGTCAAGAGATCAACCAAAAGACCTCAGTAATCCAAGTCAGTAATGATGAAGGTCTGACCTGGGGTGAAGACTGGAAGCAGAGGGTCAGCTAGGAGAGATGTCTTGGACATGGACAAGACAAGGTTTGGACAAATACCCAAAGGGGGAATTCTGCTCCCATTGTTTGGGGTGGTTAATAGCAAGAAAGAGCAACTTCGGGGAATCATAGCCTTTTGGGGTGCTGCCTTGAAGAGTAGGAGAACTACTCCTGATAAACCCTTCCTCCACCCCCACTATAATACAAACTCTTAATGCCAAAGGCCTTGGTTCTGGAATGAGCCCTAAACTCAGACTTTGTGGCTTGTCTTCTCCTCTGGAGGACAGGCACTGTCTTGCTTTTTCTATTTGCATCCTTAGTATTTATTATATCTGGCATGAAGTCAGTACTTAATGTATTTTCATTCATTCCTTCATTCATTCCCTCCAGCTCTAGGCCTGGGACCCTGGCCTTCTGGTTACAGGTGCTGTCTCCTTCCATTATAATGTCTGCTCCTGGAAGACTGGGCCCTTGATCTTTCTTTGAGCCCTGAAACCCTGAGTCTCCTCTTCCCAAATTGATTTCTTTTTTTTTCTATGTTTTATTAGACAAAAGAGTCCATTCTTTGCCTCAATTCTCACCAATTAAAATGTTTGGATCTTGCCTCAGACCAGGGAAAGACTTGAACTTAAAAGGTCACGGTCTCCCACTGATCCAGGGCCCGTCTCCAATCATCCAAATCTGATTCACTTACATATCATAGCATCATCGCAATGATGTCATAGTCCTTGGAAAATAAAGGACAAACTAATACTTTGCACAATATTTGTTGATGACCAGCAGACTGCTTGCTCAAAAATTCTGAGTTTCATCCTTTTTCATTCCACCTTTCTATTTTCCTATGGTGTTTCCAGAAACAGCAAAGCATGGGCAGAAAAATAAAGAATAAGGAGTGTTTCTGAACAATGTCCAGATGACAGAGTTCCTGTCCCACCTCACCATGTGCAAGGGAGAAAAGAAAAAGGCAGCTAGCTTGCAAGGGGAGTATAAAGTTGGTCTTGGAATTTGTAAGACCTGAGTTTGAATTCTGTCTCACACTCTTGTGTGTCTCTAAGCAAGTTATTTAAACTTTCTCAGCCTCTATTTCCCCATCTATAAATTAAGAGTGATAATTGTTGAATCCAGACTTGGGTTTCACTCTTGTCCAATTGCCCAATTGAGCTTCCAGAGGAGTAAAACATAATGGAGAAAATGAATCTTAACCTCCATAGAAATCCCAATCAACTCTTAACCTCCATGGAAACCCCAAACAATCCAAAATCTCCATGGAGACCCCAAACAATCCAAAACTTCCATGGACACCCCAAATAATCCAAAACCTCCTTGAACACCCCAAACAACTCCCAATCCCTATAGAAATAACAATACCCTGCTTTCCTATAGCACATACTCTATAAAATGTGTACTTCCCAAATATCCAACACTAGAATTTCCTCAAATACAACCCTCTATTCCTTCCTTCAATAAATAGTTTTGCATTTCCCTCCATTCACCTCTTTTGCTGTCCTCATTAAACTAGACTTTCTGACTTTACATTTGACCTTACAATAATAGAATTTATCCTGTTGGTTTATTATGAGGACAAAAGGATAAAATGAAGTACTATTTGTAAAGTACTTTATAAATGCTAGCAATTTGTTATTAATATATCTATTATCTATATTATATATCATCTATTGGATATTCATGTTATTAGCTCTTAATTTATTATTGTTATTGTATACCTTCATCAGATTTCCAGTTTCTAGCTTTGAACCAATTATTCCTAATCTCAGGAAACATCACCATCTCTATCTATGCTCATGAAGGTGTTAAAATGCTTTCTTCCTTTCAAGGCTTCTGAATAAATAGAAGAGACAGCTTTCATTTCTTTTATCAGAGTAGTACTCACCTTAGAAATTCTTGGTGCCAAGAACATTAGCCCTGATTCCAAAAACTGATTCTTGGTGAGCCACTCATGGCATCCCCCCACCCAGAGCTGACCCCTTTTATAACCTGCCTTATGGGAGAAATCTCCTCTTTCCCTGGGCCAGAGAAAGTGGGTTTTAAATCCAGTAGCCTGAAGAGAAGGGTTTCTGGATTCATATTGCACAATACAAGGATCACTTTATCTTGTGAATCAAAGCCTAGAAGGGGGACTTCCCCCATTCATGTCAAAGTGAGGTAGGAGAATATTTTTCCCCCAAGACTGAAAACGAACCTACAGGAAATTGGAGCAGTACTTCTTCACCCTGTTTATATAATAACTACTTTTTTAAAAATTCCTGTAATGGAACTAAAAACAAATAAGGCTCAGGATAATAGAGGAAATATGTTCTACAATTAACCTGTTCCCTCTGCACTGACCAAATATTTTACATTTAACATTTAACACTAACCTTGACATACCTATATGCTTCTACCCCGCCAACCCCTTATCCAAACAATCTAGATGAGGTCAATGAACCCCAGTACTGTTGCCCCTTCCAAACAAGGACTTAGTAAATCCCCGCCCTTCCCAGACACAAGACAATCCCCTAACAATAAAACAATGGATCCCTGCCCTAAACTGAAAGGACTAAGTTTTTGTGCTACTGTCCCTCATCTCCATATCCTTCATTACCTCATCTCTGCTCTTTGGTTTACCACCCTCCCATCTATGTATCCTTAATTACTTCATCTTCCTGCTCTTTTAAAAGCTCTCCTCAGTTGAGTTGTAATCTCCCTTTGAGAAGTCAGCCCACTCTTGGGGAGCGTGATCCTCCAAATGAACTCTCATGCCCTATACCCTCCCTTACTGTTTATCTTCTGATCACACTTCTTGCTGCTGCAGTAGCAGGGATCAATTTCTTCCAATTTCCCCAAATATCTGAACTTTCTCTCTCCCTTATCTTCTTCTAACCACAGGAATACTTAAACCTTTTCTGTCTCTAAATACTTCTGGGTCAGAGTTGGTCCTTTCCTGAATTCAAACCCAAAACAAAACTATACCCAAAACATTTTTAAGCTTCTTCAACAGGAAATCCTTCCCCCTAATCTCAATAAGGTGGATTTCTTACTGAAATTTTATTGCATGTCTTTAACTGGAGTCCATGGACCTGATTGATCCATGAGTGGTTGAAGAAAAAAATATATACATCTTAATTTTCACTAAACTAATTAAAATTTAGTTTTAAATTTCCCTTTCATGTGAATTAAAACTATTATTCTAAGAAGGGTCAGTGAGCTTCACCATCCACAGCAAAAGTGGGGCATGACACAAAAATGGTTTAAGAGCTTCTGCCTTAAAAGGAAGGCTAAGATGTAAACTTGTGGGCTTGACAACTGGTGCCCAGGAGGTAGAGGTGCCCACCACTGTGGGGGAGGATTTGCAAAGGCCACTAGGTGTTCATTTATAAGTGAAGAAATCACACAACTCTCTGACCTAGGCATGGAAGAAAAGTCTTAAATTTTAATTCAGAGGTTACTGCAAAAAGGTTACAAGTAAATTAATGGAGTTCTTTAAGTAGGTAAAAAGGTAAAAAAAAGATTAAAAAACAAAGAATAGGGAGATAGCTGGGGGAAACAGAGTAAAGTTTAAGAAAAGAGAGGAAAAGACAGATGGGCTAGCAAAAACTCCTTGCTAGAGAAGAAAAATAGAGCTTTAAAGGGAACCTAGAATGCTATCTATTTTGGAAGGGACTGGAGGGAAGGGTTTAGGGTGGTGCCAGGGAAGAACTAAGGAGAGCTTTAACATGCAACATTAAGGTAGTGTCCCTGAGCAGGGTATCATTATTTCAAGGTTAGAGTCATAGCAAGAGGCTTTAAGGAATTTATAGTATCTTAACTTGAAGGCACCAATTTCAGAGGTTTTGTGACCCCAAGGTGTTTTAGCCTCATAGAATTTATGGCAGAGTCATTGTTAGCACAAGTTAGAATGGAGAAAGATTAACGGTTTTAAAGATTAACTGTTTTAACAGAGTGCCTGTTTGGTATAGGGCTTGTTCATTAAGGAGGAGGTCTTGTTAGGCGCACATTCCTTGCTAATAGGGGATTTGCCTTCTCAGTTCAAGAATTCTTAAAATATAGAAAAGAATTGTAATATTTGTCTAGATTACAATATTTTTCTCTAATACAGAAAAAGGAAAAAAAGATTATATTTCTTTCTCTGCTCACAATTCCCTTGCTTCAGGCTGAGATCCTAGATCTAGAAATGGAAAAGTTTTCAAAGACCATAGTCTAAACCTTTCATATTCCTGTTAAGGAAACTGAGTCCCAAAGACTTATCTTCAGTCACACATATATTAACTATCAAATGTGAGGTGTGAATACAGGTGCTCTGACTCCAAAACCAGTAAGTAATCTTTCCATTGTACCCCACAGCCTCCTATTTTCTCCTCTTTGCTATGTATTGTCAGAAATAAGAGGATAGGGTGAATTATAGTGTCTCCTTAATTCTAAATATATATAGAGATCTCCTTAGATTCAAAGGACGAACTCACAACCAAGAAGGGTGCAGGTAGCAGAGGTGCAGATTTTAACTCAGTGCTAAATGAAATGAAAACAATTTCCTAACACTTGGAAATAAGCAAATGTAAAATGGGCTGCCCTCTAACAGAAGTGAGTTTCCCATCACAGGAAGTATTCAAGGAAAGGCAGCACAATCCCTTTTATATTACAGCCTGGATTTTTGTTCTGGTATGAGTTAGATTAGATGGACCCTCAGGTCTCTTTCACTTTTTTTTTTCTCTTAGGTTTTTGCTAGGCAATGGGGTTAAGTGGCTTGCCCAAGGCCACACAGCTAGGTAATTATTAAGTGTCTGAGGCCGGATTTGAACTTAGGTACTCCTGACTCCAGGGCCGGTGATCTATCCACTGTGCCACCTAGCCACCCCCTCTTTCACCTTTAATAATATGTTATACTATCTGTTTTATTTGCTTTCAGTGTCCAGTAAAGCTATGGGGTTCTTAGAAAAATCAAAAAAGGAAAAGTGCATCAAAATTATAATTCAAATATTATATCTTGCCTAGAGCTATAAACAAAAACTCTGATATAATGTGCCAAAAGTATCAAAGGAGCACAAATTAACTTCTAAAATCAAATTTGATATGGGAAGTGAGGTAAAGAGTCTTTAGACCTTAGACCATAAGACCCAAAGGAGGGAGAGAAGGGGACAAGGGGAGCTTTGGCATAGACAATTCTTTGGGAGAACTACTGTGAAGGAGGGAGTAGGATGAGGTGGGCCAGAAGTGTTCATCTGAAATCTAGAAAGGGGATGAATAAAACACATTTCATTTTGTAACTGTCTATTTTAGTTATTTACCTAACTAACTTAATTATTCGGTTATTTTTATCTGCTGAATGAGTACAAATGCCTTCAGCACCCTTTCAGTTTTGTTGCTCTGAGGCAAAGCCCTAGTTTCCCTGCCTTAGTTACAATTCTGGTCATGGCTGTCCCTCAGTGTCTAGCAGTAGAGTACTAGACTCATGCTCAATAGAAGGGAGGAGGTGAGAAAAGATAGGCAGAAACATACTGGAGAGGAAAGGGGATATGAACTTGCTCTTATGGAAATTTATCTAATAGATGCCCCAATATGCTAGGGATTTAAACTCACTATATCTTTAATGATTAGCTTCTGAATGTGAAACACTTTATGACATTTAATCCAGCTTACAAGTGCTTCAGTTTCCTTCTCATTACAGTTGGAACGAATGATGGAATGTGAGGAACTTCTCAAGACTCTGGATTTAACTTCAATGAATGACAGACTCTTTCCCCTTCTCAGTGGATTGGAATGTCTTGGAGGGATGAGGAGATGGGAAGAGGGGACATTGTCGGATGATCTGACTGAAAAAGGCTAGGGTAACTGGGAAGGGTGAAAAAAAGAGTGAGGAAGGATTAGTTTAAAAACTAAGTTTAAAATTAAGTTGTGAGGTAAAATATAAGATAGAGCTAACAGTTGCTCTCCATTCTTGTACTTCATTCCACTTCTGAAGGCAGATGTATGTCCTTTTCCAAACTGCCCTATTTCACTCTCCAAATCCACAACTTCAAATGATCCTTGCACCCTTCCTCTTTTATCTGCCATATGCAGTCAGCAGTTGCCAAGTTTTGTTAATTTTACTTTCCATTTTTCATTTTGGGCTCCTCTCTACTCCCTTGACCACCATGTAAGTCCTCATCTCCTCTCAACTAGACTATTGCAATCAAACACCTCATCAATCTCCACGTTTCAAATTTCTGCCCTCTATCTAAATGAGATTTTCTTTCTTTTTTTTAAAAAATTTATTTAGGGTAATGATGCCAAATAATTTGCCCAAAGTCACACACTAGGCATCTGAGGCCAGATTTGAACTCAGGTACTACTGACTCCAGGGCCGGTGCTCTATCCACTGTGCCACCTAACTGCCCCTAAATGAGATTTTAAATGTCTTTGTGGCTACCTTCTTTAAACAAAAAATGTTCAGTGACTTCCTATCTATCCCCTATAAAATAAAATACAATATCCTCGGTCTGGTATTTGAGGACATTGATAATCTTGCTCTAACCTCCTTTTCAACACGCACACACAATGACAACATCACATTACCATACTTTTCATTCAAATTAGAGTACCAGCTTCTCCAGACTTTATGTCCATCCACCACCTCTGAGCATTTGCCCAAGCCATTTCTGGAATTTATTCCCCTATCATCCCAGTCTTTCATAAGCTTCATCTTTCCACCACACTCAGCTCAGATACAATTCCAGAACCTTCCTTAATTATTCATTTGTGAAATTTCTCTTCCTCCCCAAATTACTTTGCATATAATATTCTGGGTTTTTATAATACTCTTCTGAATTAAGCTCTTTGAGGTCAAGAAATGTTTTTCATTTTTATTTCTGTATTTCCAGTGCCTAACATAAAGCCTTTTATTTGGCTGCCACTTAATGTTTATTTGAATTGAACTGAATTTTCAAGTACTCCTAATAATGTTTTTCATAGTCTTCATACAGACCTACATAGCTTGAAGCCCTTTCTGTCCCCTAACTTCCTTACCATCTTAGTCACTTGGATTTGTTTTCTCTATAAGTGACTTTAGTGCCTGACTCAGATCAACTTTTGGTTAAACACAGTGAAACTTTCAAGGCTATGTTAAAAATGTTTAATAATTGGAACAGCTAGGTGGCACAGTGGATAGAGCACCGGCCCTGGAGTCAGGAGTACCTGAGTTCAAATCTGGCCTCAGACACTTAATAATTACCTAGCTGTGTGCCTTGGGATCCACACATTAAGCCACTTATTACCATTGCCTTGCAAAAACCTAAAAAAAAAATTTAATAATTGACTTTCTGAGGAAAAAAAAGTAAGGAACACATTTTAATCTGCATTAATACTTTCCCATCACTTTTTTTGTACAAATGATGTTTTTTATACATTATTAAAATATTTTTGTGTAAGAGTAAACATAATATCCCCTCCCCCAAAAAATATAGTCCCTCATGAGCAATAAAGAGAAAAAAATAAAAAAAAGTTTTAAAAATGTGCTTCAGTCTGTGTTACAACACCACCAGTCTGTCATGGGTGGATCACATTCTTTATGATAATTCCATCACAAAAGCTACTTCCATATTTTTCTACCATTGCCATTGCTGATCGCAACTCCCTCCATTCATACCTCCCCACTACCATATACTATATCCCCCCCCCTTTTACTTCTTAAATGTGCCGTAGGGTAGCTGAGTTATGCAGCAAATTGATCACGAGCCCAGGGGCCAAGAGGTCCCAAGCCCACATAACACACCTAAGGCCCAGCAACCACCTGGCCCTGTGGTCCCAGATAGGCCATCCACTCCCAGCCCCTTGCAAGAAGTAAAAGAAGAAAATGTGTTAGATCTGACCACTCTCCCCAATAGTCCACCCTCTCCTCCATCACTCACATCCCCCCCTTTCCCCTGTCCCCCTTCTCTCCTTCTTACTCTAAATGTCTATACCACATTGAGTATATTTGCTGTTTCCTCTCCTAGCCACCTCTGATGAGAGCAAAGTTTCCCTCATTCCCCTTCGCCTTTCCCCCTTCCATATAATTGCAAGAGCTCATTGCAATAACAAAAAAAAATCTTATATGAAATATCTTAGCCTATTCCACCTCTCCTTTCTCCTTTCTCTTATTCTCATTTCATTTCCCTTTTAGCTATTGACTCCATTTTTCCAGTATATTATATATCTTCAAATTCACTTCTCTCCTGTGCTTCATCTATAAAAGCTCCTTCTACCTGCTCTATTAAATGAGAAGTTTCTTATGAGTATTACCAGTATCATTTTTCTATGCAGGAATACATGCAGTTCATCATCATTAAGTCCCTCATATTTTACCCCTTCTCTTCCACTCTCTATGCTTCACCTGAGTCCTGTTTTTGAAGATCAAACTTTCTGTTCAGTTCTGATTGTTTCAACAAGAACAACTGAAATTCCCCTGGTTCACTGAAAATCCATCTTTCCCCCTGGAAGAGGTTGCTCAGTTTTACTGGATAGTTGATTCTCAGTTGTATTCTGAGTTCTTTTGCCTTCCAGAATATTATATTCCAAGTCCTATGGGTCCTTAATGTAGTTGCTGCTAAGTCCTGTGTGATCTTGACTGCAGCTCCACAATATTTGAATTGTGTCCTTCTGGCTGCTTGTAATATTTTCTTTTTGACTTGGGAGTTCTGGAACTTGGCTATAATATTCCTGGGGGTTGTTTTTTTGGGGGGGGGGTTTGGATCTCTTTTCAGGGGAGATTGGTGGATTCTCTCAGTTTCTATTTTGCCCTCTACTACTAAATTTTCCTGTAGGAATTTTTTAAAAATGAGGTCAAAGCTCTTTTCCTGGTCATGACTTTCAGGTATTCCAATAATTTTTAAATTATCTTTCCTGAATCTATTTTCCAGATCAGGTGTTTTTTTTTCAATGAGATGTTTCACATTTTCTTTTAATTTTTCATTCTTTTGATGTTGAAGTATTGTGTCTTGACTTCTCATAATCAACAGCTTCCTTTAGCTCCATTCTACATCTGAAGGATCTGTTTTCCCTCAGAGAGTTTTCTTATCTCTTTTTCCATCTGGCCAATTCTGCTTTTTTTTTTGGTTTTTGCAAGGCAATGGGGTTAAGTGGCTTGCCCAAGACCACACAGCTAGGTAATTATTAAGTGTTTGAGGTCAGATTTGAACTCAGGTACTCCTGACTCCAGGGTTGGTGCCCTATCCACTGCGCCATCTAGCCACCCCCCCATTCTGCTTTTTAAAGCATTCTTCTCCTCAATAACTTTTTGAACTGTTTTATCCATTTGACTTATGCTGATTTTTAACATGTTATTTTCTTCAGCATTTTTTTGGATCTCCTTGACTAAGCATCTCTCTCATTGCTTTTCCCGATTTTTTCTTTTATCTCCCTTCCTTGATTTTCAAAATCTTTTTTTTGAGCTCTGTCCAATTTCCATTTTTCTTGGAGTCTTTAAGATGCAGAAGCTTAAATTTCCTCATCTTCAGATTAAGTAGTTTGATCCTTCTTGGGATCATAGACAATGTATTTCTCAATGGTGTCCCTCTTTTTTCTCTGTTTACTCATTTCCCCAGCCTGTGCCTGGTTTTGGGGGTGCTTCCTGAGCTTTTGAGTATTATTGGGACACCCCCACACACAAAGAATCTCAATGTGTGAAGCTATGTCTTCCTTCCTGGTCTGTGAATGACCATATGCCCCCCTCGGCCAGGGGGCTGAGGTGGGGGCCCTGCTGTTCTATGGGGGGGCCTAGACTGTGATCAGGATCTGAATGTGGACAGAGCCCCAGAGTCCTGTTCCAGGGGCAGAGGACAGACCTCAGAAGTCTCTCTCTACTCCCCTGCCTTTGGTAGGCTCAGTTGTCTGGGGGCTCCTGCTTACCGGCTCCACCTGCTTCTGTTTCATGGATCTGGGCTGCCTCTACCATGCTGCTTGTTGAGTGCCCTGAGGGCTGGGCTTCACCGCTCTCTCTGGCAGAGGTCCCCGGCTGATCTTCCAAGTTGTGCCAGGTGCTCCCAAGGATGTAGGTCAGGAAACTGTCCCCACTGCCATGAGCCGTGGCTCCCAGGAGCCCTGAGGCTGCCTCCAGGAGGCTGAAGTTCCTTCACTCTGGCAGACCACCCCTCTAACCCCATGGAGCGGAGCCTTTCCACTATTTTCCAGTTTACCTTGGTCTGGAGAACTGCCTCACTGGATCCCTCTGTGGGTTCCGTCTCTCAAAAATTTAGTCATAATTTTATGATTTTTTAAATATTATGGAGAGAACACTTAGGAGAGGCTCTTCTCCTGTCGTCATCTTGGCTCCGCCCCTTCCACATCACCCTGATTTGTAGCTTTTGCTGATTTTCAAGGTATAAATGCTCATACTGAAAACTGAACAATCATCTCTCTGAAGCTGGTTGAAGCTAGCTGAAGCTCACATCTGCTTTAGACTCTCTTTTCCAAAAAAGGGATTTTCCCGGAGGCCTTAATCAACTTATAAGTCACAAGCATAAAATCTGGAATCATCAGGTAACAGCTGTATCTTGCACATGATTCTTTGATAAACAGATGTAGAACCCTATTTCTAGGTTTCAAGTTCTTGAAAATACTCCAACCTGATCCCCACAGGATTAAATTTTATACTTCTAGTCAAGTCTTTCTGGTTGATCATATCTCCAAACCTAAGACCAAAGAAACTCTAGAGACCAGAACAAAGTCTGAAAAGAGTGAGACTCTCCTATACTTGGCTCTTGTCAATTTTACCTTGCTCCTTCTGCAGGTGTTGGGAATTGCTATCCACCAATGAGGAGAGAGATGGATCTTCATCTAGGTCACATTTCCTAACTCTGGGTGATCTCCAAGGCTCCATCAGTGGGATCTCTTATCTCTCTATATTATTTGCTTTGATGATCTTATCAACCCTTATTTTTGTCTGTATATGAAAATTCTCAGACTTAAATATCTAATCCTTACCATTCTCCTGACCTATTACAGTTTTTCATCTCCAAATGCCTAATGGACATTTCCAACTAGATGTGCCACAGATATCTTAAACTCACTATGTCCCTACCTAATTTTATCTTTCCCAAGACCCATACTTTCTCCCCTTCTAAATTTCCCTACTCTTATTTAGGCTTACCACTAACCTCCCAGTCTCTCAGAGTAACAACATTATCTCATTTTTTTTTCTCAAAACCCTGGGAAGTAAGTTTTACCATTTTAGTAATTACAAATTTTACAGATTAGGAAACTGAGATCAAGGAAAGTCAAAGCACACCCAGAGATAGCAGGAAGTTGTTATTGTTATTCTCAAAGAGCATCAATAATATCACAAACTGCTATTTTGGCTTGCTAATGAATTGTATTTTAATGAGGCAGAGCTGCCCAAAATCATCCTCTTCACTCTCTCTTCCTCAAAATCCAGTCCCAAGACAAAAGTCAAAGAGCATGCAGTGTCTGACCTTATCCTTTCCAAATTAAGGTTTTTCCCAGACCTCAGTTAGTCTGAAGGCAATGCCCATTCAATGACTAAGGACTAGGTAAGAATTGAGACCATGACAAAAATATCAATCTGGGAGAGAAAGATACTCAAAGTTTATGGCCAGAACAGAAAACATTTGCCTTTTACACTCACTCTAAGTCATCAAAATGTAAATAATGAACCTTAGAGATTTGAATTGAGTGGGGTTGGGTGGGAAGGGGGTGGGGGTGATATTAGTGGTCATTCAATGACAGCCAATGTGATTAAATTTAAAGGTTTAATGAATGGTGGCACTTTAGAGAAACATGGAAAGAATTATACAACTGATGCTGAGTGAAAGAAGCAGAACCAAGAGAACAATGTACATATTAACAACAACATTGTGAGCTGATCAATGGATTGATGCAAATCCTTTCAGTAGTTCAGAGAGCTAAGATAACCCTAGGAGACCTGCTATGACAATGCCATTCACATCCAGATGAAAAAAAAATTTTTTTAATTGAATCTGAATGGATACTATGTTTAAATTTTTAAAACTTCTCTTATATTTTTCCTTACGATTTCTTGATTTTCTTTCTTTTTCCCTTAGTCCACTTCCTCATACACAAAATGAATCACATCTAAACATGTTAAACATGAATGTACATGTACAACTTTTACCATACTATTCACCACTGAGGGGAGGGGGGTAGGAAGGAAGGGTGATAGAAAAATGTGTAACTTATAAATATGTAAATGGATAAATGTTGAAAAACTTTCATAACATGTAATTGGAATAATAAAATATCAATCTAAATAAAAGTTTAAAGGTATAATCAAATAGCTTTTCTTTAAACACAATGGACTAGTCCAGAAAATCATTGGACTCCTTTAAAAGCATTTTTTAAAACCTGATTTTTCAGAATTATATTTCAAGAAATAAAAAATGGGAAATTTACAGGACAAAAATATATTATCCCAGCTTAGAGGGGAAAAAATCTACCCATCTCAAACCCCAAAATAACTTACAAAATATAAGCAACCAAAAATTACATAGAGCTATAATCCTTGCCAATAAAAAATAATAATAAAACAGGGACTCCTAAGCAATGTATAAAGAGATTTAAGAAGTCTATGAACTTAGATGGGGGAAAAAGTAATCTTTATTTGAATATAATTGATTTCCTTTGAAATCCTATGTATTTTCTTTTATATTACATTTTACATTCAAAAACATTATTTGGAGAAGAGGTTCAAGGTTTCATCAAACTTCAAAAAGGATTCTAGACACAGAAAATGTTAAGAAACCCTGCTCTAAGGACTCAGAGAGCAAGGGAGCAGGCACTGGAGAATGCAAAACTGTACAAATATTCCTAGTTATGGATGGCAGGGTACTTGGTGGAAGTCTCCTGTATAGGAAAATAAAAGACTATGTTTACCATTATTTAAAGGGGGGAAAAAACCCTCTGGTTCCTAGGAAGTTTTCCAAAACCATTTTCTTGGAAACTGCTTTATTGCTACTTATATTTCAGAACCTAAAAGCTATTTTCAGTGTATTTGAGATGCTAGGTTACAGAGAACCCTTCTCTTTATTTCAGTCTCTCTAGACTTCACTTTGGCCAGTCAAGAAGGGGGTAGAAAAATATTTCCTGAAACCTATTTCTGATCTTTTTTCCTTCTCCCTCTTTTAAAAAGGAAAGTATGAGAACATGCTTGGGGTCTTGGAGAAAAGGAATCCCTGGAATGGACTTTGCAGATCTGTGTTCTGCTTGCATTTGAGACAGTGAGATGCTGAAAGGTTTCTGGGATGGGGAGCACCAAGCTCTAATTCTTCATGCATGGAGGAATGACATCTGGGTGATGCTTTGAACTCCTTCTTTTTTTGTCTTCTCCATAAATGTCTACTTTGAATCTGCATGAGATTATGGAGGTGACAAGGAGAATAATAAAGAATAAATTATAAAAATTATATTTAAGTTTAAAAAATTAAAAAGAATAATTGTTCAATGTGGAATCAGAGGACATGAATTCACATACTGGCTCTGACTCAAATTTCCTGTATAAACTTGGGCAAAGTCACTCAGCTATACTAGTTCCTGTTATCCTCCTTTATAAAATTAGGAGGTAGGGGGGTGGCTAGGTGCTGCAGTGGATAGAGCACTGGCCCTGGAGTCAGGAGTACCTGGGTCCAAGCACTGGAGTCAGGAGTACCCGAGTTCAAATCCGACCTCAGACACTTAATAATTACCTATCTGTGTGGCCTTGGGCAAGCCACTTAACCCCATTTGCCTTGCAAAAATCTAAAAAAAAAAAAATTAGAAAGTTGGACTAGATCAAGGCTTCTTATTCAGGGATCCTTGAACTTAAAAATTTGATATAGCTGTGTGACCTTGGACAAGTCACTTAATCCTATTGCTTTGCAAAAATAAATTTTTTTTAAAAAATTGATAACTATATTGATCTCTTTTGAAATCCTATGTATTTTTTTTAATCTAGGGGGTAGGACTAAGCAATTAGACTTAAGTGACTTGTCCAGCGTCATCCAGTTAGTATCTGAGACTGGATTTGAACTCAGGTCCTCCTGACTCCAGGGCCAGTGTTTATCCACTGAGCCACCTAGCTGCCACTCATTTATTTTATTTAATGCATTTATAAACAATATTCTGAGGAAAGGTTCACCCCAAAAAGTGTCCATAATTGAAAAAAGTTTAATAATGACCTCTTCAACCTCTTAAGTCTGGAATCCTATGAGGTCATTTCTGAATTGAGAATCACAGTGAGAACTGGTTCAACTTTAAGGAATTATTTTAGTGACTGGAAAAACACAGAAGGAAGAAGTCATATGAAGGGAAAGACTCCAGAAGAGGGAAGGAGGAGCCAGGGGATGGGGTGCTTCTGGGAAGATTACTGCCAGAGGAGGGATCAGGGTGGTCTAATCTGCAGAGATGCTTAGAAGGGATATAGGGAGGAGTCGGCTTTTGCACTGCTTGCTCCAGGTAGTCATTCTGGGCAAGGCTGACCTAACCTCTGAAAAGTTCTGTCTTCCCTGAAGTCCCAATTCTCAGGTCCCTAACTTCTGGGATAGAGACCAGAAGGGAGGGGCGGCAGCAGGAATGGTGGGCTGCATAGAGGCAATGGGCAAGAGGATCTGTCCCTTCACCATCCAGTTCTGCAAATCAGAGTCTACCGTCTGTTCCACTAGTCAATGGACCCGTTTCTCATTATAGCATCTGGAATGACAGGAACAACCCTGGAGCCTAGGGACAACCTAGGAAGCAAAGCCTGTCTGTCTATGGATAATGTGGAGCAGTTGGTGTAGAGACAACAGAGCTTCACAAAGTGTTGAAAGATTATTAGGGGACTATAGTTTATGCCTTTAAACAACTTTCCAGTTGCCTCCCCTGACTTATAACCCTGGGCAGTGATGACATCAGTGTTGATGTAGACATCCAACCTCAGGTTCTTTGCCAAGGTCCAGTTTCTAGCTTCAAGAAGTTTTGGCATAAACATTATAAAACCAGGTCTGAAATTTGAAAAAAACAACAACTGACTTTGAGGATTTAGAACTTTGATTATTTGTACCATTAGGATAAGCGTGTACTGGAGGCTATAGTCATGGAAAGAGGATCTCCAAGAGGCCCCAAATCAACCAGGTGGGCACTTGTCTGAGGAAATGTCACCTATGTGGTAGATTCTTTTCCAGTGGATTTTCAATCATGCCTGTTGAATCTTCAACCTTTTCCTCCCTGCTGCCTTCAGATATGCCCATGACCTCAATCCTTAAAAAAAAACTTCACCTGATCCTATTAACCATCCTTTATCTCTCCTCCCTTTCTCCTAGAAAACTCTCTAGTTGTCTAGAATCGCTTGCCTCCACTTTTCTTCTCAACCCTTTGTAAATTGACTCCCTATCTCATCTGGAAATGAAATTGTAGATCTCTTAATTGTCAAATCAGATGATTTTTCCTTGTTCTTATTGTTTAGTCATTTTTAGCCATGTTTGCCTCTTCCTGACCTCATTAGGAGATTCTTGCCATTTCCTTCTTCAGCTCATTTTATAGCTGAAGAAACTGAGCTAAACAGAGTTAAGTGACTTACTCAGAATCACACAGCTAGTAAAAGTCTGAGGCTGAATTTGAACTCAGGTCTTCCTTACTCCAGATCAACATTCTTTTTTTTTTAGATTTTTTTTTCAAGGCAGTGGGGTTTAAGTGGCTTGCCCAAGGCCACACGGCTAGGTAATTTTAAGTGTCTGAGGTCAAATTTGAACTCAGGTTCAGTGCTCTATCCACTGCGCCACCTAGCCGCCCCCCCAGATCAACATTCTTATCTACTGGGCCACCTATCCTGTCTATATAACACTGCTTTCAAAACACTACTTTTTTTTGGTTCTCCTATGTGTCTAACACACCTCAGTCTCCTTTGTGGGCATATCATCCCAGACTATGCCTCTAACTCTGTTCTAAGTGTGCTTCTGTTCCAGGTGTGCTTCTCTTATCTCTCTGTAGGCCCTGCCAGTCATCACATCCCACTAATTTAATTACCATCTCTATGAAAGACTCACAGAATCTCCTCAGTTAGCTCCAGTCTCTCCCCCTAGTTCTCATCACCAAATGCCTCTTGGACCTTTCAAACTGGATCTGCCAGGGACATCTCAAACTCAACATATCTAAAACTGAACTCATTATCATTCCCCCCCAAAATTTCCTTTTTTTTCTGACAAAAGCGACACTGTTCTTCCAGGTTTTTCTTCTTCTGTTCTTCCACTGTTCTTTCTAGATTCACAACTTCAGGGTTGTCTTCGGCATATCCCATTTATTGAGAAATCTTGCCATTTCTACCTCCATAGCAACACTAGCATCTGACCCCTTCTGTCAACTCATCAAGCTATCACTACCTTGGATCCAGGACACAGCTCCCCCTCATTTAAATCCAACTCATTTGCTAGTCTTGGTAATCAACTCCCTGACATCATGGTCTTCCAGAACAAATGACAAAACAACAACTCATAGCCTCTTCCCTAGTTTATTAGAACAACCTCATTCTTGTTCTCCCTGCCTTGTGTCCCACCATCCTATCTTCTGCACTACTGCCAAAATGATTTCTTCAGAACAGATATACCTTAGAGATATTGTGAGTTCAGTTCCATACCTCTGCCATGAAATGAATACTGCAATAAAGCCAGTACACACACACACACACACACACACACACACACACACACACACACGCGCGTTATGTTTATACTATACTATAATCTAGTAAGTGTACAAAAGTATTATCTCTTAAAAAACCAACATACATACCTTAATTTAAAAATATTTCATTGCCAAAAAATGCTAACCATTATCTGAGCCTTTAGATAATGAATTTGCACTACACATTTCCAGATATATAAGGCAAAAGGAAAGTAATCTCAGAAGAAATTAGCAATGTGTATATGGGGGGTGGGATGGTGCAGCCTTTTTTTCCTGTGGAAGATCACCCCTTGATGTTGATGCTTTCTGATCAATCTGAGTAGTGGTTGCTGAAGGTTGAGGTAGCTATGGCAGTTTTTAAAAATAAGAAGATAATGAAACTTGTGGCATCAATTGACTCTTTTCTCTTGAACACTGTGGGATTATCAATTTCAAAAGGCCAATTGTAATTCAGGGAATAGGGAGGCCGGAGGAATGGGAAAGAGAAGGGGAATAACTGATGGGTGGAACACACACATTTATTGATTATATGGGTGCCCCAAAACAATGACAGTAGCTAACATCAAAGATCACTAATACCAGATCACTATAACAGAGATAATAATAATAATGAAAAAGTTTGAAATATTAAGAGAATTATCAAAATGTGACACAGAGTCACAATTTGAAGTGTTGGAAAAAATAATGTCCAAAGATTTGCTCAGTGAAATCTTACCACAAACCTTCAATTTGTAAAGAAAAACAAAACACAATAAAATATGGTATGCCTGTACAGATCTCTCTTAATGGCTTCCCTATTGCCTCTAGGATGAAATGTAAAATTCTTTTTGTTTATATTTAAAATTCCTACACAATCTGATCCCTATCTATTTTTTCAGGCTTATAGGATATTACTTCCTTACCATATTCTGCAATCCAGTCAAACTGGATTTCTCTCTGCTATTCATACACAATACTCTAGGTCCCTTCCCTGTGACTTTGCAAAGGCCATCCTCCATCCCTGGAAGACTTTGCAAAGGCCATCCCCACCCCCTCCTCATCTCTGCCTCATTGACTCCCTCTCTCTCTTCCAGAAGTGCTCAAATTCCTTCTTCTACATAAGCCTTTCCTGATCTTTCCAACAGCTATTTATTTAACTACTTTATACATACTTATTTATATTTATTCTGTATATAATTTATATTTATTCTATATACACTTCTATATATGCATATTCAAATAAATATGTGTGTGTTTCTCTCCTCCATTAGAAGGAAACAATGAATAGAGATAGCTTCATTCTTTGTATCTGCATCCTCAGGGCCTAGCACAGTGACTGGTACACAGTAAGTGCTTAAGTAATGCATGTTGATTGATTGCTTTACTGATGACATGGAAGCAGTGGCATCCAGGAGCCAGCTATGAGATGCTTATGGGTAAATCTTCAGTAGGAGCATTTATACCTTGGAAAAGAGCAAATGCTATAAATTAAAGGTTTATTTTATTATCTAGACTTAAGAAAGTTATAAAGAAAATGTTAGTAATGAAGATTTAACTTTAAAATGTGGTCCTGGGGTGGCTAGGTGATGCAGTGGATAGAGCACCAGCCCTGGAGTCAGGAGTACCTGAGTTCAAATCTGACTTCAGACACTTAATAATTACCTAGCTACTTAACCCCATTGCCTTGCAAAAAACTAAAAAAAAAAAAAAAAGTGATCTCAATACATTTTTTTCAGATATCTGTTATTAGACATGCACAGCACAACATAGAGAATCCTGATTTTCACCCTAGTCCCAGTGAGTGGTTAAAGGTGATATGCAGATCT
Source organism: Macrotis lagotis (assembly GCF_037893015.1). NCBI lineage: Eukaryota > Metazoa > Chordata > Mammalia > Peramelemorphia > Peramelidae > Macrotis > Macrotis lagotis. Next base: position 171,462,095 of record NC_133658.1, on the reverse strand, counting down.
GCCCTTGGCTTTGGACCTACACTCCCTATTCCAGCAAGATTAACACCACTAATCTGGGAGAAGGTCTGATGTTTCCTACAGCTGCCGCCTTCCCACTCCCAAACTCAGCTGAACTAACATCCTTGATGATGGCTCTGTGTTTGCTGCCTTGGTAGTTTGCCTTGTTTCTCACCTATTGCCTCATCTTGACCTCTGATTTCTGAGCTTTCCTTGGATTCTAAGTGCTTGCTTGGTTTCTGACCTCCAGTTTATACATACCACACAGCTTCCCTTTCCCAGTTTACCAAATTTTATCCAAATTCCCCTATCACCTAAATCCCTGATAATGGTCATTCTCATAAATCCTTAAGGAATTTTAATATGTTTATGGAAGCTCTTTTTTTTACTCTAAACTATAGATTTCTTGAGGATATAATCAAATTATATGTGTTCTTACTCTCTGCACTATACGTAGTATTTAAGAAATGTAAGGGAAGGGGTGGCTAGGTGGCACAGTGGATAAAACACCAGCCATGGAGTCAGGAGTACCTGGGTTCAAATCCAGTCTCAGACACTTAATAATTACCTAGCTGTGTGGCCTTGGGCAAGCCACTTAAGCCTATTTGTCTTGCAAAAAAACCTAAAGAAAAAAAGAAATGTAAGGGAAGAAATAAAAATAATTAACAATATGGTCATTTTAACCACCAATTTTTTTAAATCTAGAGTCATTGTTTATGAGTGGGAGGGAGGCAATTATGGGTAAGTGACTTACCCAAGGTCACACAGCTAGCAAAGTATTTGAGTTCAGATTTGAACTCAGGTCCCCTGACTCCAGGGTCAACACTACATCTTCTGCACACCTAGCTGCCCCTTAACTACCATTTTTCTATAGCTATGATTTTCTTCCATAAATCCCACTTTCTACAAGAACTTTTCCTATCCTAACCCACCCCCATATACACATTTCTAGTTTCTTCCTTCTGAAATTACTTTTCCTTTACTACACACACATATATATATATATGTGTGTGTGTATGTGTGTATGTATATATATATATATATATAGTAGTGTGCAGTACAAATTCAAATGTGATCCTTTCACAGAATTCGTAATTCACACTAATTGAATCTACCTATCATAATAACTAGCATTTTTAAAAGACCTTATGAATATAATCCAATATTATTCTCACAAAAACCCTAGGAAGAAGATGCTATTATTATTCCCATTTTACACTTGAGAAAATTAAGACAGGCAGCGGTGAAGTGACTAGTCAAGGGTAGATCACCGATAATTGTCAGAGGCCAAATTTGAATTCAAATATACCTCAATTCAGTCAGCATTCTATCAACTTTATCATCTAGCTGTCATGATAAAACTTCCTAAATAAAACATATATTATTATCTGCCAGGCCATGTACTTTATAAACAGTAGGTATGCAAAGGGCTAAAAGGAGCCTGGGCAGTCATGGACTGAACAAACTCTAGCATGGCAGGCAAGGGGACAGCTAGGTGGTCCAGTGGATAGAGGGCTGCACCTGGACCCTGGAAGACTCATTTTCCTGAATTCAAATATGACTCAGACACCTACTGATTGTGTGACCTGGGCAAGCCATTGAAATTAATTTATCTCAGTTTCCCGATATGGAAAAGGAAATAAAACATCCCAGTGATTTTTGTCAAGAAAACCCCAAATAGGGTCATGAAGAGTTGGACCTGACTGAAACAACTGGAAGGCATGGGGAATTCCTCAAAAGAATGAGGGAATAAACTCATCACTCAGAGGTAAAGACTGTAGAGGTAGAGACTGGTCATTGGATTCTATACCCCCTAATCATAAGATATATTAAAAATAAATCTGTTACTTAGAATTTTTTAACGGCAAGTGCCAAAATTTTCCCAAAGAAAAGAAATCTATATTACTTGCTAGAGAATATATATCTATCGAAATAAATTAAGGCCTTTTCTGAAGTTCCACTACCATCCCAATCTAGGTTAGTATTTATAAATAGAATCCCATAGGAAAATTATAATTTCTTACAGCAAGAAGCACATTATTCTCCCTTGGGGATAAACCTCAAAGATGCTAACATGGTCAAGCTAGTTAGAGACAAATTGTTACTTACCTTGACTTTGCCAATCACTGTAAGCTAGAGGCATCCTTCAGGCTAGAAACCACAACCTTGTGGACAACCCAGAAGGGAATTTGGGCTTTGATAAAGGAAGAAACTGAGAATCTATTTCTCCAGGGGCAGAACAAATAGTATGCTAAAATTTGAATCAAGGAAAACTGGGTTCTCTTCCTGCCTCTAACATTTATTCTCCATGTGATCACAGGCAGTAGGAAGCTATGTGAATAGAGTATCAGACCTAGAGTCAGTATCCAGTCTCTAACAACTACCCCATCACTTACCCTCTTTGCCTCAGTTTCCTCTAAAATGAAATGAAGAAGGAAATGGCAAACTTCTCCATTATCTTTGCCAAGAAAATCCCAAATGGGATCTCGAAGAGTCAAATATGACTGAAATGACTGTACAACAACCATGGGCAAGTCACTAAAAGTGACTCCTTGAGTCTTTTAAATGAAACCAAACCTAGATTTCCTCATCTATAAAATGGAGATAATAATGTCAGCTATGCCTGTATAGAACAAGTAGCCTTGTAGAGTGAAAAACAAGCCAGACTCAGAGTAAGAAAGAATCAGATTCAAGTCCTACTTCTGATCTCTACTGGCTGTGTGACCCTGGACAGGTCACTTACTTCTCAGTGTCCCAAGTCAGCTCTCCCAAACCTTTAATTGCCAAACATTTGCTGATCTGAATTTGTGAAAGGAGTTTTTTCATTAGGGAGTTTCTAAGATTGATGGAATCACAAGTCTGGACCAGAAAAAGTACCTCCTGGGATTGTTGTGAGGATCAAATGAAATATTGTATGTACAGAACTTTGTAACTTTTGATGAATTTACAAATGTCATTAATCAGCAATTGGGTTCTTCAGATAAATTCCAGAGAAAGATAATATTTGCCCCAAGCCATATAGACTTCCACATGGTAGGCAGAGAAGGTAATTATCAATCCAGTGCAGGTTGACCCAAAACCCAGAAGTTGAAATTTTAGGGACAGATAGGGAAATATATTTCTGAATTAAAACGTCCAGGGAGAGGCAGCTAGGTGGAATGGATAGAGTACCAGCCCTGGAGTCAGGAGTGCCTGAGTTCAAATCTGGCCTCAGACACTTAATAATTACCTAGCTGTGTGGCCTTGGGCAAGCCACTTAACCCCATTGCCTTGCAAAAAATAAAACAAAAAAAATCCAGGGACTTAGGCTAGCCTCTGCTGCCTGGGGCTGGAGGAAAGAAGCAAGAAGAAGGTTCTGGAAAATGGTCTAAAAACACATCAGATCTAGAATCAGTGCCAAGATTAATCTACCTCTAACTAGAAGTTTGACAATCTTTATTTAACATCCTATCCAGTTAAGTTAGAGGTGAGAAAAAGGAACTGAGCAGTCAGAAGCTCTATAAATGATGTTAGTCAAACTAATCATTAAGTGAACATTCAAAGTTCTATTCTGAAATCTGGACTAAGTATTTATTTGTTTCTGAGTTTTTGTGGGATTTCTGACTTTCTCTTGACTTCCAAGTTAAAATTTATTGTAGGAAAAAATCTAAACTTAACTCAAGCTGAATAAGGAGATAAGAGCTTTTTTTTTTGGCAGGTCCTTGATCAAGAATAAAGAAGAGTATTAACAAGTCTTTAGTAGGTGGTGTGATATTAGTAGTGGACCAGACCCCAGAGAAACTAGAGCAGATAGAGATGGACCTGGTCATTCTTTCCCTGCCTAAAACCTGCATTTAGTTATGATGGGTTGCATTATTCACTAATTGCTTTATGTGTGTTGGTCTTGTATCCCCAACTAAATTATATTTTTCATGAAGCAAGGCTCATTCTCATAATATCTTAGTATTCTCCATAATGTCTAGTGCTAGACAATAATTGGATAATTCATATCTTACTGAGAAATAAAAGTAGCACACCATAAAACATAAATACATTTTAAAAAAATTCATGAAAATGAATTCTAGAAGACTGTCTTAATTTGATGACTGGAGGTTTTCCTAAATTTAGTTATTCCTGACATAGATAGTAATAACAAAAAAAAATAATAAAAATAATAATAACATTTGTATATAACCTTAAGGATTACAAAGAAATTTGCATAAATAATGTCATTTGATCCTCCCAATAATGATAATGGATAGTGAGGCTAAAAGAGGTTAAGTGACTTTTCAATACTCACATCATTTGCAAGTATCTAAGGTAGGATTTGAACTCAGGTCTTCCTTATTCCAAGTTCCACACTCTATTCATTACTCAATGTTACCAATTTTTAAAAGCAAATTCAGTAGTTAAAGGAAGAGAGACCTTAGTTAGATATTCCTTCCCCAAATATGACACCATAGAGGGGAGGTAAAAGAAACACTGGGAGAACCTTTGGACCTTGCTGGAAGGAATAGGGATGGGGCTGAGTTGCAAAAGAATTTATTTGGACTATTGTTGCTAATTAGATACTAGGTGGTTGCTTTTACGGTGCCTTTACAAGTAATATTTGTTTACTATACCTTTTTGAAGAAAACCATCCTTGAACATTGACAGGATTGAAGATTCCAATTCCAAATCTGTGATTCCTGATATTGACATGGATTGATGAGGGGGTATAAAAGGTCCAGGAGGGGCAGCTAGCTGAAGCAGGAGATAGAGCACTGACCTGAAGTCAAGAGGATAGGAGTTCGAATCCAGCCTCAGACACTTGACACTGACTAGCTGTGTGACCTTGAGCAAGTCCCTTAACCCTGAATGCCTCATATCCAGGACCATTTCCAGTTGTCCTGATTCATTTCTGGCCACTGGACCCAGATAGCTCTGGAGGAGAAAGTAGGACTGGTGACTTAGCATAGTCCTCCCTCACTGGAATCCAATTCATGTGCTTGTCATGGCATCATCTCCCTGATGTCATAGTTTTCTTTGAGAATGAAGGACAAACAACAACAAAAGGTCCAGAATATGAGGGTGTGGTTGGTACTTTTCAGGCTTAATGGAATTCTCAAATCAATACATCTTTCTGACATTCATTTGTCATCATGATAAAGGTGAAGGCAGAAAAGCTGTGTCCACCTGAATCAGTGTTGTATCATTATTGAATTTCCCTTTTATTATTAAGTAAATCCTTTATTAGATGTGAAATGGCATACAAGTTCATTCTAACTGCATTCTAATTCTAAATCTTAAGCACTAGACTTTCCCAGACAAGAGAACCCTGCTGAAGGAGCACAAATATCATTAGTCCCTCTAAATTTCAGCATCCTAAGGAAAAGCTCTCATCACCCCACTATAGTTTCAGCTCTGGTGACCATGACCATCTGTAACTACCCTTCTCCAACTACTGTCCATTGGGCCCACAGTGACCAATGCCAGGAAGAAAAAATTCCAGGGAAAAGAAAGAGCTCCATGAGATCCATTCCAGGGAATGTTTGTTAAGAGCAAATCCAAGAGACAATAAATTTCACAGAACCATTCCAATTTATCGCATCCCAGACAGGACTCCTGGTGGCTCCTCTGTCCCTGGAGGCTGCCACTGACTCCTCCTCCACTCTTACCTCCATATCCAACAATCTGACTGGTTCTAAGTCATCTCTCTCAGAGATTTTTTTCTTCATTCTATTTCACACTGACATCCTACCAGCGTATTTTCCCCTCCAGAACACAGTAGGAAATGACAAATCCAATTATCAAACAATATGCTGGAAGTAAAAGCCCAGCTGCATTTTCATAAGATTCTCTCAGCAGAGGGAGAGGTAGCTGGGCTAAGACTGAGAGAATCTCTAAAGGTATTAGGAAATCTGCTTCCAATTAGAGTTATTGCCAAAGGGCTGGGATGGGTAAGTGATAACGAAGGTAGGCATTGAGCCCACCCAACTAGCCACCACCTTCACCTCAACTTCTCCATCAGTAAATGTGAAGAAGGCTTCGATCCTTCAATGAAAGATGAAATAAAAATTACAAACCCTGTCTAATAATCCACAAGGAACAGTCTCAAACTCATCCTTAGCAACACATCTCATTGACAAACTCCAGCTGTTCTGGAACCAAGGTTGCTTCTCAGGCATCCAAGAGTGATGTCTCCTTGTCTAAGCCCTGAAACTAGAGGGCAATGCTAAAGACATGAGAGTCTAGGAAATAGTTCTGTGAGGCTCTTGAGTCATGGTAATGAGAGGGGCTGTGTCTGCTTGGAAGGTGACCAGTTAACTAGCCCCAGGCACTAAAAATCCCACCCTGCCCCCATCCTTTGTCTTAATTCCATTCACCCATTGTTAGGGCCTTCTTCTGCCTTGGCAAAGACAATTTAGTCTTAGGGATGCCATCATGGTCCACCTTATCAAGACAGATGGTCAGAGCCAGCATGAAAGGTGAGAAGAATGGTAGTTTCTGTTCCTGTTTTTTCCTTTTCTTCTACTAGGTAAAGACTCAGTAAAAGAGCCAGGGTTATTAGAAATGTGTTTCATGTAACAAGATTCTTTTTATAGATGTAACAAGATTCTTAAACTGGTGAAAGAACTTAATCTAGACCATGGGTTCTAAACTTTTTTTTGTATCCTGGACCCTTTCAGCAGAGTGATGTTTGTCCTATGGACCTTCTGAGAGGCTCAGAACAATATGGTTATTTAAATACATAATTGAAGAAAATGTAAGCTTCAGTTAGAGGTCACATAAAAAGGTAACTTTTTTCCCCATTCAAGTTTATACACTGAAATCTATCATAGTCCCAAGGTCAAGAATTACTGACCGGGGCGGCTAGGTGGCGTAGTGGATAGAGCACTGGCCTCGGAGTCAGGAGTACCTGGGTTCAAATCTGACCTCAGACACTTAATAATTACCTAGCTGTGTGGCCTTGGGCAAGTCACTTAACCCCATTGCCTTGAAAAATCTAAAAAAAAAAAATTACTGACCTAGAGGGATGTCCTACAATACTAAAACCAATTCCACTGGGATCTGTGGCCCCATCAGCTTGGGAGGTCCTTCCTTTCACTGTTTTGGATCACATTCCATCCACATCAATCCAACTGCTCTTGATTACGAGTAATCCACAGGGAGTCCAACCAAACAGCACATTAGAAGCCTTCCTCACTTTCTCGCTAGGGCTGACCACCATCCTTTCCCTTTGCCAGGTGACCCATCCCTTTTTCCCATCATCCATTTTCCTACTGATATCTCCTACACCTGGTTTCTAGGTTAGTTCTCATTTATTTCCACCCACTTGAACCCAACATGTATCCACTAATGTCCTCTTGGTGATATTAATTTCTAAATTTTGGAGACTACTGTGTTTTCTGAGTCACAGTCATATAATCAAGCACCAAGACTGTTGGTATTAGTCAGTCAACAAGCATTTATTAAGTGTTTATTATGATTCAAGCACTGTGCTAAGTGCTGGGGGGGGGAGTACAAAGAAAAGCAAAAAGAGCCCCTCAATGAGTTAAAAAGGCCCTTGGGAGAAACTGAGCTCATGTCTTTAAAATGTCCCATTTTTTTTTTTACAAATTCAGAGGTTAGATTTTTCTCCATCCCCAGGGAGGAGTAGGGGAAGGTCAAGGCAGAGGAGTTGTGTGTTCCTCAGACAGAGGCAATAACCAATCAAGCAATAAATAAATGTTTATTAAGCACTTACTAAGTTCTAGTCTAAGCCATAAGGATACAGAAAGAGGCAAAAAAAAAAAGCCCCTGGCCTCACAGTCTAAGGGCAAACACAATAAGCAAACAAATACATACAAACAAGCTCTAGGAAATCATTAAAAGAGAAAAGACACTAGAATTAAAAGGAGTTGAGAAAGTCTTCCTGCAGAAAATTTTAGTAGGAACTAAGAAAGGAAGTGAGGGAATCCTGGAGACAATGAGGAGGAAGGTGAGCATTGTTAGACGCTGGAGCTGAGCAGAGCAGAGAGGCAGGGAGTGTCTTGATCATGGAACAGCAAGGATGCATTCAGGGTCAGAGTATGCATTAGGGAGTAAGGGGAAAGAAGACTGGAAAGGAAGGATGGGGCTCACTATGAAGAGCTTTGAATGGCAGAGAACTTTGGATTTAATCCTAGAGCCAAGGGGGACCCTTTTTCTCTTAATAAATAAAAAAAAAAGTAGAAAACACTCAGTATAGGAATGTCCTATATGGGTAGTAAAGGGAGAGACAGCAGAGAAGGATCAGAGATCCTACCTGTGTCTATGATTTAATAGGCACGTCCAAGGAAATTTCTCCCAGAGAAATTAAATGATTTATCCAGGATAATGATTTGAAGTAGAATTAGAACCCAGTTCTTCCTTACTCCAAGCCTTGAATTCTACTATATTAGTCTGACTTCATTTCTTTTTCATATTTCATATTTTTTCCCTTTTCATATTTACATTTTAATAGTTCAGTAAACAAGAGTATCCTCTAGAACCATTATGATCATATGTTTCTATCAATTCTTTAGCAAGCCTTTTAATCCAACATTTTTGGTGGTGTTCAGTCATTTCTATTATTTCTGTCTGATTCTTTGTGACACCATTTGGGGTTTTCTTGGCAAAGATACCATAATGATTTGTCATTTTCTTCTTCAGTTCATTTTACAGATGAGGAAACTGAGGCAAATAGGGTTAAGTGACTTGCTCAGCATTGGTTGGTTCTTGTCCTTCATTATCAATGAAGATCTAAATGACATCACTATGTTTGAGACAAATTACAGTACTCAGGGTCACACAACCAGTGAGTGTCTGAGGCCAGATTGGAATTCAGGAAGATGAGTTTTCCTATCTCCAGCCCTGGTGCTCTATCCACTGTACCACCTATTACTATAATAGTAATAATAATAATAATGATAATAATAATTAGTAATTAATAATAATAATCATTGTCTGTGAGGTTTTCACTTTAAAGTTTGCAAAACCCTTTACAAATGTTATCTCATATAATTCTCAAAACAACCCTAGGAGGGGTGTGCTATTATTTTCTCCATTTTACAAATAAGAAAACTGAAAACTAAGTTGACCATAGTCACACATCTAATAAGACCTGAGATCTGAACTCAGGTCTTCTGAATCCAAATCTTTCCCGTAGGTTGCACATGAATAGTGGGAGCTTGAGGCAGCCAAGTGGCACAGTGGATAGAGTAAAGAACTTAGAGTCAAAAAAGACATATCTTCCTGAGTTCAAATTTGACTTCACTTACTAGATATGTGACCCCAAGCAAGTCATTTAACCCTGCTTGCCTTAGTTTCCTCATTTTTAAAATGAACTGAAGAAGGGAAAGACAGCAATATCTTTGTCAAGAAAACCAGTGGATAGAGCAACAGCCCTGGACCTGAGTTCAAATCTGACCTCAGATACTCGACACTTACCTAGTTGTGCTTCCTTAGAGTAGTCGCTTAACCCTGATTGCCTCAAATCCAGGGCCATCTCCAGTCATCCTTTAATATCTGGCCACTGGACCCAAATGGCTCTGGAAGAGAAAATGAGGCTAGTGACTTAGCACTCAAATCTAATTCCCTTGCTTGTCATGGCATCACCTCCCTGATGTTGTGGTCTTCTTCAAGAAGGAAGAAAAAATAACAACAACAAATGGAGTAAATGAAGAACAAAACTGAACAACCGGAAATTTGGAGCTTTGGAATTAACACTCAGACTCGGCTTATGAGGTGTGATTTCAGGGGCAGTAGGAAGACTCCCACCCCCTACAACTCAAATTAAAAACTTAGAATTTTTTTAGTTGAAACCTAAAATCCCTTTTATAAAAGTCAAGGTCTTTCACTTCACAGAAAGCAAAAGGAGTTAAAAATGCAAAAAACCCTGGGGAACACTTAAGACTTCAACCTTAATTCATACTAAGATGTAAATTACTTAGCAAGCACTTTCTTCTGAGCAGGTTTCATAGGGAAAGGCTCTGAGGTCTGAAGTGCTAGGACAGTGGGGAGGAACCTGGCAATGAGGTAAGAGAACAAAGGAAAGGGAACTTGGAATCCACATCTCCATCTGTAAATGTGGAAGTGCCAGGCAAGCCCTGGAAGCATTCTTCCTCTCACTCCACCCCCTCCCTGTCTTAGGCATCTCTTTTTTTCTACTCAGCCATTCAGTGGTGCCATCAATTAAAGACCAGTCCTCCCAAACTAGAAATTGCAGCCTTCAAGATGGTCATTTAGAAGTTCAATGAAAAACTAAATGCTTCTCCCTCTTGGCCGAGCTCCTTTCCCCACTGCTTTTTCCAAATTCTAAAATAGATAAGTGCTGGGTTAGAATCACCCCCTTGGATTTTTCACAACAGCATTCCTCCCTAATTGTGCATTGCTAATTCCCTTCTGATCTCATATATTTCCTGATGTTCAGTTTCCTTTCATGTGGGCCCTTCATGGATGAGTTGAAAAAGCAGGGAAAGAGGGGATACCAGATGCCAGCCAAAAGGGAGCCAGAGAAGTCAGTAACCCAGCTAGGCAACTGTTGTGCCCCACTGCAAGAACTAGGGCTAGGCAAGGAAGGGGGTGGCCCAGAGCCACTGAGGGAAGGGGCAAAAAAGGAACAATGTTGGTTTTTTTTAGGTTTTTGCAAAGCAAACGGGGTTAAGTGGCTTGCCCAAGGCCACACAGCTAGGTAATTATTAAGTGTCTGAGGCCGGATTTGAACCCAGGTACTCCTGACTCCAGGGCTGGTGCTTTATCCACTGCACCACCTAGCCACCCTGCAAAAGGAGCAATTTTTAATACGTCTCATTTTTAAATATATAGTTTATTCTTTCCCTTAATTATGTTAATATAATTTTTTAACATTTGGTTTTTCAAAGTTTTCAGACTCAAATTCTATCCTTCCCTACCTCTCCTCCCCTTCACAGAGACCGAAAGCAATCAGATACAGGTTATATATGTACAATCATGTAAAATACTTTCATATTAATCATTTTGTATAGAAAGACTTGAATAAAAGAAAGTGAAAAATATCATGCTTCAGGCTATATTCAAGCAATATCACCTCTCTCTCTGGAGGCAAATAGTATACTTCATTAGTTCTTTGGGATTCTCTTGAATCATTGTTTTGCTGAGAACAGTTAAATCATTCACAATTCTTCATTGAACAAAATTGTTGCTACTGTGTGTACTGTCCTCCTGGTTCTGCTCACTTCACTTTGCAACAGCTTATGTAAGTCCATATTTTTCAGAAATCATCCTGCTTTTCATTTCTTATAGCATAATAATATTCCATTACATTACTATAGTACAGCTTGTTTAACCATTCCCTAATTGATGTACATCTTTTTAATTTCCAATTCTTTGCCACTAAAAAAGAGTTGTTTCTAAATATTTTTATTTCAAATAAGTCCTTCTCCCCACCCCCACCTTTTCTAATGTCTTTGGGATATAGACCTAGCAGTGGTATTGCTAGGTGAAAGAGTATATACAGTTTTATAACTCTTTGGGCATGGTTCCAAATTGCTCTCCAGAATGTTAGATCAGTTCACAACTCTATCAAAAGATGACACAGTTTTAATATCAGAAAATTTCATTCTTCATAACCAAAACTCAAACGCTCTACTGGCCAGTTCTTCTAAAAATTAAAACTGAAGAATTAAGAATTCTAAGAATTAAAATCAATATATTTTGAGATTTTCATAAAGAACAAGGGAAACAAATCCTTATCTAGAGCACAGTAGTACCTTATCCCTACTCTATTGATAATTTGATATATGCAAAATTTTTCCTACATAGTATTAACACCCATCTTCCAAGGTTGTTGTGAGGATCAAATGAAATATTTGTAAAATGATTAGCACATGTCTGGTACTTACAAATATTAGCTAATATTATTATCATTATAATCAACTGTGGGCAAGTGCTAAAGAAATAGTTTTCTGCCATCAAGGATCGGTAGATATGAGTTTGGAATCTACCACCTCTTTTTGTAATTCTATCAGTAGAATTATCCCCCAAATAATTCCCCAAAGTACTCATGAACCTCTGCTTAAGCACCTCTAATAATTACCTCAAGGTAGTTCATTTTTGGTTAGGAAACTTTTCCTTCTATTCAGTGGAAATCTCTTTGGCTATAACTTCTACTCACTGATAGTCAAATCCTCTAAAATATACTCCTTCACATTTAGAGCTATCCACAAGCAATGTGGGTGGCCCTAAGAGGTAAAATTTCCTCATCAAGAAGTGACTTAGCGGCAGCTAGGTGGAGCAGTGGATAGAGCACCCGCCCTGGAGTCAGGAGTCCCTGAGTTCAAATCCGGCCTCAGACATTTAATAATGACCTAGCTGTGTGTCCTTGGGCAAGCCACTTAACCCCATTTGCCTTGCAAAAAAAAAAAAAACCTAAAAAAAATTACAAAATTTCCTCAATTCTTAGTCCTCCCAAATGCCTGAATGAACCTCCAGTTCAGATGATCTCCTATAGACCAAAGCTGCTCAAAGGCAGATTCATAGTGGGATGGTTTCAGAGCCTCCCATCTCAGGAGCCCAACCACCGTAGATCACACAGATCTATCTATCTATCTGAGTTTCTTGTCTGGGATAAAAATTCAGCAAAGTTGTCTCACTTGGTTAGGACATAGGATAGAGATGACAGTCCATTCATAAACAATTCAGCTGTCTAATTTATGGTATATAACCCAATCACCAACCAAATATTTGTCTTACTAATAATATCTTAGCAGAGCACATATCTAAGGAGAATAATGATAAAAAGAGAAGTCGGGTCAATACTAAAATATTTATAGCATATCTTTTTGTAGAAATAAAGCAGACATTCACCAGTTGAAGAATGACTTAACAATTCAAGGCAGATGATTTTAATGGAATATTATTGTGTGGTAAGAAATTATGAATATGATGAATATAGAGAAGCCTGAACTCATGCAAAGTGAAGTAAACAGAGCCTGAACAACAATATATTAGATGGGAGACCAGGAAAAGGGGAGGAATAGGAGGAAAAAAGTACAGTCAAGTTTTCCCTAACCACCTCAACAGAGAAATATAAGGAGACAACAACGGTGGGTCATCTTTTCAGTCCAAGATCCCAAATTTGACACATAGATAATTGACTGGGACAAGAACTCTGGAACAGAGCTAGACTGGGATCATGGACTTAACTACCAGGCTTCAAACAGGTCCATATCTCTCTGAACTCAGAGTAAATCTCAGACTCAACGACTATACTCAAAACAGAATGACTGCACTGCTTCTTCTGACCTCAGAAAGAAGCTCAGACTCAGCCCCAGACCCAGAATAGAGCTAAGCCAAAAATGTTGACACTCTAAACCCAAAGTAGGGAGTGGACTCAACTAACCTGACTCAGAACAGGGGTAAGTAAGCAAACACAGTCATGATGAACATGTAGAGCCTTCTCACTAGTTGACAGGTTTGACCCAAAGACTGTTTCCTGGTACTCCACCCTGGGCAAGTCTATAGCTGTATCATCTAGACCCAAATTGGGGTATGGAGTCTGAAAAGTCAAAGAAAGCATTAACTAGACTTTGCTGAGACTATATAGGGCCTGCTGAAAGGCTGTAATTGCCTGGCCTGAGCCATCCCTATGATTCTTTTTATTTTTTTGGAAGGCAATGGGTTAAGTGATTTGCCCAAGATCACACAGCTAGGTAATCATTAAGTGTTTAAGCCCAATTTGAATTCAAGGCCTCTTGACTTCAAGGGCTGGTGCTCTATCCACTGTGCCACCTAGCTACCTCCACCCCTAGGATTCTTAAAAAACATAGCAATCAATTATCCAGAGAATATAATGGCAAGACCCAGATAAGACAAGCCAGGATCAAAAAAGCCAGGAAAATCCTACCAGAAGTGCACAGAATCTGGCTCTAACACAAAGTCTCAATTCAGGACAAATGAGTAAACAAAAAAGATGAAGAGTTATTATGATCCCAGCAATGCCCAAGATACCAATTGAAAAGAAGAAAATTACTCTAAAATACCCACAAGTAAAGCTTCAAACAGAGAGACAGAGATTGAGAGAGAAAGAAAGAAAACTTGGTCATAAGATCAATTAGAATTCTTGGAATAGATGAAATAGAGATTTTAAAATTATATTATAAATGAAATAAGAATGAATGAGGAAAGAATTGAAAAAGAGACAAAAGAAGTGGAGGAAAGTAATAACAGCTTAGCACAAGATTACAAAACCTTGCCCAAATAACAAATACCTTGAAAATTAGAATGACCCAACAGAAGTTAATAATTTCATGAGACAATAAGAGATATTAAAACAAGTCAAAAGTTTGAAAAATAGAAGAAAATGTCCTTAAGGTATATCAAAACAAAATATGTAATGACTAGAACAATGTAAAGAGAGAGATTAAAAATAAAACAATCATAACAAATGCCATGAAATCATAATTATCAATGACCCCAAACAAGTGATATGACAAGGTGCTTCTCTCACTACTTTGCAGAGGTAGAAGACTCTAGGTGTGGAGCATTTCATTTAATATTGAACTTAGTTGATATGTTACTTTTGCTGAACGTTTTTCTCTCTCTTTTTAATTCTTTGTCATAAGGAATGATTCTCTGGCAGAGGGAAAGAACAGAAATGTTGGAAAATGTAAATAATATTTTTTAAAAAGTTATCAATAATAAATATTTAAATAATAATAATGTCATGAGTCTTCGTGATGGAGAGAACAAAATTTTTAAAATATCACTTCCCCAAGAGACAGTAGAGGCAGATGACACATTTATCTTGAACTATCTATCCTGAGGCAAACATTCCCACCTTTTAACATAAAATATTCCCTCCTTGATGTTAATCCTAAACCCCTTTCATGACTACCCTACCCTAAAACTCAGAATCATAGAATTTAAAAACTTGAAAGCTATTAGTCTAATCTCCTCATATTACAGATGAGCAGATCAAAGTTCAAAGAAATGAGGAGACTCACAAAGCTAGTTAAGGACAGTGTTTGAAACAATGGATTCTGCTACTTATCAATCAATAACTATTGACCACATTCTTTCTGTGGATCCAACACAATGATTGCAGTCAAAGCTGGTTGCTGTCCTCAAAAAATATATTGTTTAGTTGGGGATTTTGAGACATATGCCCATTATAAACCAAATAGCAATAAGAAATTATTAACAATACAAGAAATATCAGGGAGCATTCATCAAACAACATGTAGACTGAGTACTGGATTTGGAATCAGAGAACCTGTGTCGAAATCTGCCTGCTGCCACCTACTTACCTCAAATTTATACAATACTGCTCCATACCTCAATTTCTTCATTTATAAAATTAAGAAGTTGGATTAGATGGCTTTTTCTTAGCCTTATTTTTTTTTTCTTCTGGAGAATGAGGTGATCCAACTCAGTGGTCTCTAGGGTCCCTTCCAACTTTAAATATAGAATTATATAGACCCTGGGATAGGTGCCCAGTGAGTGATACAGTGAGAGCTAAGAGTCCTGGAGTAGGTTTCACAAAAAAGAAAGAACTTGACTAGATGGAAGAATCCTGCCACCCAATTTCCCCCAGAATTCTTAGGTTCTCTGTTTCCTGCTATGGGGGGGGGGGGGTAGAGAGTGGGGGGCAGAATGGTTCTAAACTCTCTGCTTATGGATCTTAATTTACAGACCAACAGAACAGAGATGAAGTGTGACTCTGTGCTGTATGTCACTGGGGTGCTGTAAATGTTGTGAGTCATTCATAAAAAGAGGGACTGAGACAAGATGATCTCTTAATAGCCTTTTCAGCTTATTCTCTGAATAAGGCCAACTCAGGACAAGCTAAAGTTCACTTGGAAACCTAATGGTTTAGCAAAACCTGTCCAGCTGGAGGTAAATCATTAACTGTTAGGGATGCAGCATCTGGTGATGGTAAAGGATGAACTTTCCACCTTAATTATTGCTTTTGATCCCACAATGTTGAATGAGACTCATAATCTTTCCACTTTTTTAAAAGGAAAAAAAAAAACCTAGACATATTTTTGGAAGTTTAATTTCCTTCTAATGTCCAAAAGGAAACTCCCAAGGAAGTATATAAAAGATTGACCCAGTCCACAGTAATAACTTCAAAGAGTCAGAAAACCAGATCAGCAGAAGCTTAATTTAAATAAATAAGCACAGTGGAGGAGGGAAATGAAACGAAGCATGTGTCCAAAGAAAAACTAAATCTCCATGAAGCAGGGGAAGGGACAAAGAAAGATAGCTGGTGAGAGTTAAGAACAGGAAGAGAGAGGGGGAGAGGAAGGAAAATGTATAACTAACTGGCCTTGACCGAGGTCTGTCTTCCCTTTCTGATTTTTATAGATAGGAACTCTTGGGTAAAACTGATAGAAGGGAAAGAGCACTACTTTTAGAATCAGAAGATCCAAGTCCTCTACCTCTGTCTGATATTAACTATGTGATATTGGACTTTATCTTTCTGAAATATTATTCCCTCATGAATGGTATAGTGGCATCCCCGGTTTGATGACTATAGTGCTCAGTTGCACTACAGAAATAAAAAGTTCCATTTAGTACTAGACAGAGTTCTAGGTTTGGAATCTGGATTTGGAAGATAGGAGTACAAATCTTGCCTAGGACACTTAACTATGAAACCTTGAGCATGTATCTTAATCTCTCTTGGTCTCAGTTTTTTGTTTGAGTAAAATGAGGATTGTCTTCAATAACCTCTAAAATCCCTTTTAGCTCTTAATCTATGATACCATGATTTTCTGAAAATCTGGGTCCATAGTCCTTCCTAGGTCAATAATCTTGGGCAAGTCACTTTAACCACAACAAGCCCCTAGACTGAAATAAATCTGCTAAATCAGAGACTCCTTGTGATCAGCAGTGTAGGGGGATTCCCACATTAGGAATTGAATCAGAGCCCTTGCCTGATCTCAGGGTTAACCTGAACTCTTCACTTCCCCTCACCCCCTTTATCTAACCAGTTGCTAAATCGCATCCTTTCTACCTCCACATCTCTCCCATCTGTTCCTTTCTCACAACTCACACAGGCACCCCTTTCCTTAGGACCTCTCCTCTGGTGTTTTGTAATTAACTCATAACCTAGTTGACGTCCTTGCTTCATCTCTCCTCCTCCATGCAGCTGCCAACATGAGTTTTCTTAAACCCAGGTTTATCCCTGCTACTCCCCTATTCAATAATTCCCAGTGGTTCCCTATTACCTCTAGAATGAACTCTTTTTATTCCCAAAAATAATACATAAGGCAACTTTTAACTAGAGGAATAAACTCCCCTGGTTGACTTTTTACATACTGGACCCCTACCATATTTCCAGCCTCATTATCATTACTTTCATTTCTATACTCTACAATCTTGTCAAACTAGTATTTTTGTTTGTTTGCTTGTTTGTTTCCAAGGCAATGGGGTTAAGTGACTTGCCCAAAGTCACATAGCTAAGTAAGTATTAAGTGTCTGAGGTTGGATTTGAACCCAGGTACTCCTGACTCCAGGGCCAGTGCATTATCCACTGTGCCACCTAACTGCCTCTAAACTAGTTTTTTTTTAGATTTTTCAAGGCAATGGGGTTAAGTGACTTGCCCAAGGCCACACAGCTAGGTAATTATCAAGTGTCTGATTTCAGATTTGAACCCAGGTACTCCTGACCCCAAGGCCAGTGCTCTATTCACTGTGCCATCTAGCCACCCCTAAACTAGTTTTTTTTAAAAAAGATATTATCCTAAAAAAAGATATTTTGTTTATTTTTTCAGCTACATGCAATGGTAATTTTCAAAGATCATTTTTTTGCAAAGTTTTGAGTTTTACATTTTTCTCCTTCCCTCCTTTCCCTGCCCCTCCCCAACAGAAAACAATCTACTATAGATTACACATGCAAAAAAGAATCAAATAAATTAAAACAGAAAAAAATAGAGAGAAAAAGCATAATACATGAGATAACTTTTAAAAATTGAAGATAGTAAGCTTTGGTCTGCATTTAAATTCCACAGTTCCTTCTCTGGATATGGATGGTATTTTCTATCACAAGTCTTTTAGAATTGTCTTTGATTATTTAACTGTTGAAATAAACACATCCACTATAGCTGATCATTACCCAATGTTGTTGCTAAGTGTGTATGATGTTCTTTTGATTCTGCTCATTTCACTCAACTTCAGTTCAAATTATTCTGAAGTTCCACCTTTCATGATTTTTATAGAACAATCGTGTTCCAACACATTCATATACCACAATTTGTTCAGCCATTCCCCAATTAATAGACATCCCCTTAATTTCCAATTCTTTGCCACGTCAAACAAAGCTGCTATTATTTTATACTTTTTCAACATCTCTTTGGTATGCAGACCTACTGGCATTACTGAATCAAAGTGCATGTACCCAAACTAGCTTTTTTGATGTTCCTCACACACGGCACCCATCTCTCATGTTCCTACTATTGCTCTAGCCATCAGATTAATACATTCCCTTCTTACCCCTGCTGCACAGAATCTCTTCCTTTATAAGACTCAACTCAGACACCATCTTCTACATCAATACTTTCCTAATCTTCCCTATTATTAGTGCACAGCATTCTCAACTACCTCATTATTATTTTGTATTTATTATCCATATATTGATCTATGTATTGAATCCCCTGATGAGAAGCACTTTCAGAGAGAACACACAAAAGAGGGTTGACTTCATTCACTCAGTCTATCCGTCAATCAATAAACATTTAAGTACCTACTGTGTAGATACTTTGCTAAACACTACATATAAAAAGAAAGATAAAAGACAGTCCCCTGCCCTCACCTTTGAAGAGTTCCCAATCCCCAATAGGGGAGACAACATGCAAATGACTATATTGTTGTCCTTCATTTTTGAAGAGGACCAATGACATCATGTTATTGGGATCAAGGTATATTGTGATCGACAGGGGTTGAGCAGACCAATACAGACTTGGAAAGGTCTACTAAATGGGCACAAATAACCCATTTGACCAAACAATTCATTGATGGAGATGTCTCTAGAATTGCATGTCTCACATTTCTTTTGAACTACTGCTTTGATGATAGAACACAGAGCCTTCTTTGATGAGAGCACATGATGCTAGGCAGTCCTGTGCCAGAATCTCTCATATCTCACAATCCATACTAGAGTTCTTTGGCACAAATTAACTAGAGACAGCATAAAATGGAAACATTCAACAGAGGGAAAGAGCACTAGAATTTAGAGGGATCAAAAAAGGTTTCCTGTAATAGCTGGGACTTGAAGGAAGGCAGGAGGCAGAGATGAGGAAAGAGAACACCCCAGACATGGGAGATAGTCTGAAAATATCAGGAGTCAGGAGGTAGAAAGACCAGTTGGGGTCTGGCAGGCAGAGTGCCAGAGAAAGTAAGAACCCACATCTTTTGGGCAGCAATTGCAAGGAAGATTTATAATATGCTAACATACTGTTCCAACTCTGACATACCCTGGCACTGTGATCCAGGGCAAGGCACCCCAACTTCTGAGTGCCACAGACAATTTTCTAAGACTTTAATTTGGGAAAAAATGGCAGTCTGAAAAGCTAAAAAGAATTCAAGTTTCTCACCCAGAGCCTGATGAACTCCCAGGTTCCATTAAAAAAAAGAAACTTATAAAACTGGTATCTAAGAGCTAAAGTTAATAATTGCCAGGTTACAAGGTATCCTTTCTGTGGATTCAGGAAGACCTCTGTTCAAGTTTTGACACACACACTAAGCTATGTGACATCTAGCAAAATAATCTATCAGTGTCCCCAGAAATCTAAGATTCAAAGTTAGGAATAGAATACATAATAAAATAATAGAACAAAAAAATTGTAAAGAGTTATTTCGGGGTGGCTAGAGCACCAGCCCTTGAGTCAGGAATACCTGAGTTCAAATCCGGCCTCAGACACTTAATAATTGCCTAGCTGTGTGGCCTTGGGCAAGCCACTTAACCCCATTTGCCTTGAAAAAAACCTTAAAAAAGAGTTATTTCATAGTTGTATTTATATATTTATATAAATTTTTGTATCTTGTATACATTAAATCCCAAATATTTTCTTTATTTTGTACTTGAATAATGAATGAGATTTGTCTATCTTTTCTTTACCCAAATCCACTTCTATATCAAGTTTTTTCTGCACTGTATATATTTCTCTTTATCCCTAACCTTCCTTCTTAAGGGTAAATATATTTCTAATCTCCCTTATTAAGGTAGTCCCCATGTGGTTCAGTCCATGGTCCAGTTCTCCATTCATTTCCACATCTACAGAATCTTTAGCTGTGCCCCCTTTGAAAGGTGATAATTCCATGGATTGTCTAAAACTAGTCCCTTCCCAGTTTCTAGGGAGTGATGGGGAGCATGTACCTGTCCAAGGTCCCTCCTTTCCTTCTTGTCTTTATTGCAATGTTGGCCCTGATTGTGGCTCAGTTTAAGAAAGAGTCACTAACCATCCCAAGAAGACCTCCTAAACTTAACTCACTTTCTTCACCTTCTGCCCATCTTAGAGGGATAAAGTAGCCAGTGGGAGTCTTTGTTCATGGAGTAGACAGTAGAAAGGAGCTCACAGACTCTCTGTTCCTTCATTTAAAGATATGAAAATAAAGATTCTGGAAATATGAAAGGACTAACCTAAGGATAGCTAGGTGGCACAGTGGACAGAGGGCCAGACCAGGAGTCAGAAAGACCTGAATTCAAATCCAGCCTCAGACACTTACTGTGTAACTCTGGTGAAGTCACCCTGTTTCCTCAGTTTCTTCTTCTGTAAAATGAACTGAAGAAGAAAATGGCAAATCACTTCAGTATCTTTGTCAAAAAAAACTCAAATGGGAGGAGTCTGAAACAACTTAGCAACAATAAGGTCATATAGATAGTAATAATACCTGTCACTTATATCAACACAAATATTCCACAAAGTATCCAATCTACATTATTACTTCATTTATGCCTTTGGGGAATAGTGCAGAAACCATTATTAACTCCAATTATTATAATTATTAATATTATTATTATTACTAGCATTTTTATTATGCTTTTAGGTTTATAAAGCAATTTACATTTTCACATTTAGTACTCACAACAGCCCTGAGAGATAAGTACAATTATTATATTCCCATTTTACAGATGGGAGGGTTAAATGATTTGCTCAACTAGTAAGTAATTGAGTCAGGACTTGAACTCAGTGTTGTCTCCATGTCCAGTATTCCTATGTAGTACCACCTAGCTCTATTTTCTTCTGTGCCCAACATTCTACTGGTTAGCACAGTATAGAATGTGAACAAAGAGGTCCCCTACTCATATCCCCAAGAAGCTCTTTGTCAGATAATATGAGAATCACTTTTTAACTGGGTGGTGGGGGGGGGGGAGAGAATCAATGACAAAACCAGCATCTGTGGCCATGGCAACCCTGAATGGCAGAATTAGATGTAGAACATCAGCACAGGACAGATTAGATCTGCCTTTCTGGCAGGTTGGTCTAGTCAGGGGCTTGCTGGAGATAGCTTGAACTGTTTAGAAACAGCCAATTGTTCAATTTTCATTTGAAAACCATTTATACCTCAACAATCAGCAAACAGTATGAATCAGGGTTTGATTTATTATTTTGTTGATCGTCTAGACAAGAAAGTGATGAGGAAACAAATGTGAATAACACAGATTAAACTCAAAAATATGCCATGCTTGCTTTTTTTTCCCCCAGAGAGCTGGTTATTAAACATTCACCAACCCACTTGTGGTAGTGTAGAATCCTAGCTTTGTCACTTATTAGACATGGGTCTGTGGTCCAATTAAACTGATCATTTTCTTCATCTGTTAAATGAACTTCCTTGCCTGTCTGTTACAAAGTTGAGAGGTTCAGATGCTATGAGAGATCTGAAACCCCTTCCAAATCTATTCAATATTATTAAAATGTAAAGGGGGAAGGTGAGCAATGGCTTCTTGAGGAGTAAGAATCACAAGTGAGCTAAGTAGGAGATACTAATAATCCCAAAGGTTTAGGCAAAAAGGGGAGGTGGGGGAGAGAGAGAGAGAGAGAGAGAGAGAGAGAGAGAGAGAGAGAGAGAGAGAGAGAGAGAGAGAGAGAGAGAACAGAAAGACAGACAGAAAGACAACCCCAGACAGAAAAAATCCAACATAGAAGGTGATTCAGAGAAAGAGAAATAAGACAGAAAGGAAAAGAGTCAAAGAGAGAGAAACAGAGGAAAGAAGAGGATGGGGTGGGGGATGAGGGAATGGAAAGGAGAGAAAAGAGGAAAATAGAGAAAGGGAAAAGAAATGGGTGCCAGGGTGGGTAGGAGGCAGAGGGCCACTGACAAATATGTGAGAAGTCTCTTGTCCTCACTTGCTCCACCACTTCAACCTCTCTAGAGGGTGTTGCCTCTTCAAAAGTTAAGTGTCATGGTCAATCCAATGAGAGGTTAGGCAGAACCAAGTTTTCATAGGCGAGAACATTGAAGGAGTATTTTATAATTGCTCCAAGAGGCCCATGGACCCTTAGAACTTGACATAAGGGGAAAATATTTTTACTTCTTTTTGGACACATGATCTTACTCCTGAATATTGTCCTGCCAAGGAAGCACCTTTGCTTCAGTTTCAGTCTGTTGTAAATAGACTTGGGGTCACCCAAGGTAAGAGAGAGTTCTAGAAAAATGCTACTACAAATGGGGGAAGATCTGCTTAAATGACCAGAATAATAGAACCAGGATCTTTTTGTATATTGATAAGTGCTTAAAAGTTAGTGCTCCCATTCTCCTTTTGGTTCCTGTTCAAAACTAACTGCTCCAGAGTATCTCTCACTTTCTCCCTATCTCCATCTTTCTTAATCTTTCCCTTTTCCCCACAATCCCTAGATTGTAGCCACACTACAGCTCAGTAGCAGAAAATAATATCATTAAGACACAAGCCAATAATCAGCAAAAGAAAAAATGACAGCCGGCTTGTATTAAATGAATGAATGAAAATGCATTTTAGTGTTTATTATGAGCTCACATGCTAAAGGAGATAACCACAAATACAGAAAGTTTCATCTACAAATCAGATGGAAAGCTACCATGTCCCTTAAGGTACAGTAGCAACTCAGATGATAAGAATTATCTAGCCTCTACTTTTAATGTCATTTCCACTGATACAATTCCACTTGAAACCTTCTTCAATCTCTGAATTCCAGTGCCTTCCCTCTATTTAATTATTTACTATTTATCCTTGCTTATACCTAGTTTGTATATATTCATTTGCCTGTTGCCTCTCTCATTAGATTGCAAGCTTCTTGAGGGCAAGGACTATCTTTTGACTCCTTTTATATTCTCAACACTTAGAGCTCATAGTAGGCACTAAGTAAATTGTTTGATTTTGTTTATTTGATTTTTTTATTGATTGACAAGTATCATTTTCTTACATTGAACCATTTAACAGTGCCAAGCACTTTGATAGTAAACATTTCTGGATGAATGAATGAAATATATTTATTAAGCACTCACTTAATATACTGTGCAAAAATCTGATAGTATGAATACAAAAGTAAAATAATCCTTGACTTCAAGGAGTTTAAAGTCTAATGAGGGAGACAACACATATCTAAGAATGGCAGCCACAGAAGTGAGTTTTAAGGTCTGGGAAGTCATAAAGACAGTGAGTGGAATGACAGAGTGGACGACTAATTATTATTGTTGCTATTTGTCCTTTGTTTTCTGAATAGGATGTCTTTACTTGCTGTGAATTGGATTTAAGTAGGGCCAAATTGCACAAAGTCCTCAGCTTCTGGAGTCCAGAGGCAAGACTAAAGTCCAGATGATGGCTCAGTATGCAATGGATGATCTCGGTGTCTTCAATGCCTCACCAAGCTCTAACTGCTCCACAGTGACTGCTTTAGCTGCCTTCCTGACTCTTGAAACAAATTGTTCTCATCTGCCCATTCTGCCAGGGGAAGTTTTCATATGCTTGCATTAGACATCCTCCCAACCCACTGACAGGTTTGAAGCTTGTTGTTTATAGCTCTTTTTTCCAGAGGCTATGGAGTGATGATTGGTTACAGTTCTTAGACTAAGAAATGGAAAGGGAAGACATGGGTACTGTGCCAGCTGAGTGGACAGTGGCTAAGGGATAAGAGATTGCTTGGAGGATAGATATGTGTTTCCAAGCTACTGAGCCAAATATGCAGTTCAAGAGAATGTCTGAACCCACAATATCCAGAAAGCTTAGGGGATTAATAGTACATTGATGTCTGCCAAGATCTTTTAAGTAGAAGAGACTCAATGCAATGCATGCTGTTATAACTTGCCCATCAAGGTAGCAGAGTTGGACTGCCTAACAGCCATCATTTGCTCGCCATATCCAATCCTCTAAGTTACAGCTTTATAACATCCTACCTCTGGGTTGTTCTTCATTGACACCACAGAAAGAACCCATCCTTATTTTCTTGGCCTGAATTCTATGGGTAAAAAGATGGGGAAATTCCTCTACCTCTAGAAATCAAGATGATAGAGCTTCAGGAAGATACGGGTAGGTAATAGAATACTATAGGATAATGGGGGATCTTTTATTGATAATGACACATCTATACAGGAATGATAGCCACAGAAGCAGGACAAATGCCAAAAGGAGGTGCATAGATGGGTGCTCCTCTACTTTCCAGTCCATAGGCAGACTTGTGACTTGGACATGCAGCAAGATGTGCACTTCAAGTCAAGATACCAAAGCCACCCACAATTCAAACTTAAATGGCATTTCAGACAAAGATATGATGATAATAGGAAAATGCCCTGTCACCCATGAGCCAAAACAATGGGTTGGTGTCCAGAGGCATTGAATTTGCCCTGCAGTGCCAGAACCTGATTAAAATGTAATTGGAAAAATGTTTAACAAAATCAATAAAAATACAGTACTATAAGTAATGTTAATTTATGTTTTTCTACATCAATAGACAGCCTACAAGGATCCATTTCTATTTGAGTTTGTCACCATTGGGCTAGACCACTGAAATCAGGGATTCACTGAATTGTCTAATAAGGATTGAAGAAAAGCAGGCAGGGACCCAGGAAACTTAACTGTTTAACTGTGGAGGTTGGTAGTGGGAGAAGGGCAGAGTTAAGCTTTAGAATACATAGGGGCCATACCAGTTAAACCAGTTTTCACTGGGATAACTAGTGAAAGGGCCTGGGTGTGGGTCAGATGATGATCCTTTGGAAGTAGGGAAGAAAGAAAAAAAGGAAAAAAGGTGGAGAGGGGGAAAGGGGTAGAGATAAGCAACCCTGTTAATTGAGGGGCTGTTTTGTGGAAGAGAGTCCGTATTTTTCTATTTGGCCCTGGAGGGCAGAACCTGGAACAAGGGGTAGAAATTGAAGGATTTGAGGTAAAAAAAAGAACTTTCTAACAATTAGAGCTGCACAAAAGTGAAATGCAACAACAGGTCTTGTATTCCCCTTCACTGGAAGCTTTCAAACAGAAATCATCGTACAATAAGGATTCTTTTTGGACTCTAAGGACCCTTCCAACTTTAAATTGGGTGATTCTAGAATACTATGAATGTGTTCTTTGTTATGAACAACTTTTTGGTCAAGAACCTGGTTGTGATTTGAGTTCTTTTTAAAATTACTTCTGTATATTTTTTTCCTCTCCTATTTTGAAATTTGTTAGCAGCTGCAAGAGGCATGCATGAGGTTTCATAGATTTTTTCCCCTTAGTCTACAAAGAAATAGTGTTGTAAAGAATAGTGCTGAAAGAATCTCAGAGTTACTCTCTCAGACTGGAGCGTACTGATCCTGGTCCAGAGTAGGTTTCAGCTAGAACAGTTCCTCCTCTTTATTGTTGTTGCTATTGCTGATCCTTTGTTCAAAAAGAGCATCGTGATATCGAGGAGGTGATGCCCTGACTCCTAGCTATTCGATTAGCAAAAGCCAGCAGCTGAGGACTGGGTCTCTCCAATCATCCGAAGAGGTCCAAGAATTGCCTTACAAAGGATCTTCATTCTCTTAAGAATGCAAAGTCAAAAGCTGGATCCAAACTTTCATGTTCTAAGGAAGCTATGCCAACTCACACAATTAGAACATAGAAGATTCAATACTGTGAGCAAAGAGTTCCCTGGGCTATCACATGGTCTTTCAAACATTCAGCCTGGAATACAGAAGAGAGTGTGATGAAACAGTAACCTACCTAGTAAACTCAGGGATAAGTGTCCAGAAAAGATCACCATGCTGGCCTGTAAGGAAGAGAAGTGTCAGATGGTGCATAATTCGCCACCTGTATTAGGGACTGTCTGGGACAGAGCCATGACTAGACTATTGCAAGGTGGCTCAGAGGACAGACATTGATTGATCAAATCATTATTCCAGGAATTCTGCACCACAGTAAAAATTGAGACCTGTCCATTCTGATTCTGGCAACGCATGAAGGAGGAGCTGGTGCCAGGAAAATCCAGAATAAGAAAAAGTAATCAAAGCAGGAACTGGAATATTAGTGATTCATTAGAGGAAAATAAGATAGGAATTATCATCACCTCTTGCCTTAGATTCTTGCAGCAGTTGGTATATATATATATATATATATATATATATATATATATATATATATATATATATATATATTAAAATATATATAATATATTTATCTTAAATATATATATTTGTCTTAAAATTTATAAAGAAAACTCTAAAACTTTCAGAATTATAATTTAAAAATGAAAGTTTATAAACACAAAACCTTTCTTTAAAGGGAGATTTTTTTTTCCTTGAAAATAAAGGGGAGGGGCATCTAGGTGGCATAGTGGATAGAGCACTGGCCCTGGAGTCAGGAGTACCTGAGTTCAAATTCGGCCTCAGACACTTAATAATTACCTAGCTGTGTGGCCTTGGGCATGCCACTTAACCCCATTTGCTTTACAAAAACCTAAAAAAAAAAGGCATATATGTGCTGAAACATTGTTGAGGGGTTGGATTATTTTGTTTTCTCCAATGGTAAAGTATCATAAAAGAAAAGAAAAGAAACAAGGAGGGAATGTTAATCTTCCATCTTTAAGCAACTTCTATTTTTGAAACTGCTTTGAAATTGTTCAACTCTTCTGTGTAAAAAGAGAAAACAGAAAACAATTTGGCAATACTGTACACACACATATTGCACTATAATCTCTCCACTCCATTACAGTGTTATATTTTTACAAGGTAATATTGTTAGAATTTCTCACTGTATATACATAAAATTTTGCAAAAGGCATTTTGCTGTTCTATCTATATATCTATGAGAGTTTGAAAAAGAGATTTTAAAATTTGGGGAGTTTGTTTTTGGTTTTTGGCCATAGAGCAGCATGGCTGAGAGTACATTGAAAAAAAAAAAATAAAGATTCTTGCAACAGTTTCCTAATTGTTCTCCCTGCCTCAAGTCTCACATCTCTCCAGTCCACCTTACATATAGCCAATGAAGTCATTTTCTTTAATTGCAAATATGAGGATGTGAGTCCCCTACTCAATTAACTTGGTGGCTTCCTATTTCCTCTAGAATCACATCCTCTGTTAACCTTTCAAAACCCTCCACAGTTTGACTCCTACCTCTTTTTCAGGTCTCATAGTCGCTTTCTCTCCCCTTTTCACTCTGAGTCATCTAAACTGGCCTTCTTCCTAGTCCTCAAATAAAACATTCCCATCTCAAACCCAGTGCACTGACTGGCCTCCAAGTCTTGGAATGCTCTCACCTCATCTCTGCCTTGTAGAATCTCTTTCCTCCTACATGATACAGCTCAAATACCACCTTCTATGTTCAACCTTTTCTTATCCCCTCAACTGCTATTGCCTCCTCATATACTACTCTATATTTAACTACTCTATGTTTATTTGCAATTATTCTCTTTATATTTATCTGTATATACATCTATACATCCTTGCTGTTTTCCCCATTAGAATGTAAGCTCCTTGCACATAGGGACTGCTTCATTTATCTTGTTTATATTCCTGAGGTCTGGCACATGGTAGCTGCTTAATAAAGCCACCAGTATGAACAATATTCTTGTCTGCTGACCATGAATGCATCCAGAGAAGCATTTCCTTCAGCCTACGTGTTTCCTCCATGCTGAAGAGTTTGACAATGGCCTTGTATACAGGAGAGTCTTTCAGAGAGCACACCATCAGTGGTAGTGTTTACCATCTGACAAGTCAATTCATCTCAGTTCTGCAAGCATTTCTTAGGTCCTTGTTAGGTATAAGGCTCTGCATTAGGTCCTGGGGATACAATGACAAAACCAAAACATGGCTTGCCTTCAAGAAACTTACATTTTACTAGAGAAGCGCAATATATAAACAGAAACATGTCCACAAGTTTGTATATATAAAAAAAGTCATTTTAATAGGTATGGATAATGAAGCAAAGAGCATTTGTGCTTTTTTGCATTGTTTGACTTCATTAGTGCCAGCCTGCAATAAAATTTCCATATTAGGGGCTTTAAAAATATTTTTGTTGAATAGAGGCAGTATTTTATTCCAGAGGTAGTCAGAAACCATTGATATTTATTGTGTAGGAGAGTGACACAGAAAGATCTTCACTTAAAGAAAACCACCTTAGCTGGGGCACGTTGGAGAGACCAAAGTGGAGAGAGACTTGAGGCAGGAAAACAAATTAGAAAGTTTTTGCAAAAATCTAGGTGAGAGGTGACCAGAATCTGCACTAACTGAATAAGGGACATTAACATTCACACAGATGTTCCCTCAGCTTATCATCTCAACAATCCCGAGAGGAAGGGCTATTATTATCCCCATTAATCAGATGAGGAAACTGAGGCAGACAGGTTGAGTGACTTATCCAGGGTCACATAACTATTAAGTGTCTAAGGCTAGATTTGCACTCAGATCTTTTGGACTCCAGTCCCAGCATTCTACCCACTATACCATGTCATTTAATATCTACCTAAGCCTTACCCCACCCCCAACTTATTCTTTATCTTCATTAAGATCTCCAGATCCCTTCTACCCTTAGTTTTTCTTCAGTTCATTACCCCTGTTCTGATTTCACTTCCTTCCCTCTCCAATCTTGCCTGACCCAATAGTCAGCCTACACTTCTGTCCCACTTATCCTTTCACAGTTATCTCTTGCCAAAAATTACACCCACCATTCACCTCCTCCACTCTCATTCATAAGCTGCTGAACTGAGTTGAAAGGAAGTCTTTCAATGATTGGATACATTATAAATTCACCTTATCCAACTTCAATTTAGATTCTTATCTAATTGATTTCCAAAAGCTGTCCCCAGAAAAGCTTTTCCAAACTTCTTCTGTCCTCCAACTTTCTTGAACTTCATTTCTTTAAGCTGAGAACCTCACCTCCTATTTCACTGAGAAAATTGAGGTCATTCCACATGAACTTCTATTTTTCTCATTCTCTTCATCTCAAAAATCTTCACACCATTCCACACTCTTTCCTCTCCCCCCCACCAGTTTCTAAAAATGAGCTGGCCCTTCTCCTTCACAAGGTCGACCCATCTACACATGCCCTTGATTAAATCCCTTTTCATATTTTCTACTAGATTAACTCCTCCATCCCTTCATTTTACTGTGCCAGATATTGAGATAGATACTAGAAATATAAGGATTAAAAATGAAGTCATTCCTGCCATCAAGGAGTTTACATTCTATCAGAAGACACAAACTATGCATACACACACACACACACATATATATATGCCAATATGTTCTGGCCAAACTGGTTACTTAGCCCCTTTATTACCCTGAAAGATTTGGAATTCTCCCTTCTCTAACACCTTCTGTATCAGTCCATATTGATTGTGTATTGAGCCACAAGTGAATAGAGTCCCAATTCCATTTAACTATTAAACATCATCAACTTTTACAAAATGTCATTTACTTTGAAGCAACAGGAAAAGTACAAATTTTCCTTCCCCCTAACAGCTCAGGGACATATTCTTTCTTATCTCATTTTGGTCCCTGAGAATCATGCTCTCACTCTTACATAGTATTATTCCTGCCATATCCATATCCAGGTATGGCATAATAGGTGTAGATGAGTCTGAGTCTGATCTGAGGATCCTGCTGAGCAAGGTCTCAATGGACATTTTCCAGTTCTTGAGCTTCAGAGAAGACTTGACCACAAAACTCATAAGCTAAGATGCAAAACCTCTCTCCCTTCATCTAAAATGATAAAAAAAAAAAAAACCCAGATGCATACAAGAAACTCAAACCTGTTTCCCCAGGCCATATGGAGGTCTTGGTGGGCAAGACCCAAGACTTTTTCACTTTCAACCTAACCTCTTGCTGGACTCTAACTGTAAAGGAGTCCCAAATATCCATTAGGAACTTAGCTGAAGAGTATGAATGAATCTAGATAGTCTCAAACTTCATTGAAGATAGTCCCAGTTCTGCCTTTCCAGCTAATGAAAAAGGCTTCTTCTAAGTAAACCATAAGGTGATCAGACCAGCAGGTGGAGAATGTCTCACTAGATATTCATGTTCGGGTCTCTCCACTGTGCTCCCATATTCTACATTCTCAGCCTCTCCAAGAGGAGTACCCAAGCATGTGCCAGTCCCCATTATATTGTTGTTCTTCAGTTGCTTCAGTTGGGTATGACTCTTGATGGCTCCATTTGTAGTTTTCTTGACAAAGATCCTTAAGAGGTCTGTCATTTTCTTTCCCAGCTCATTTTACAGATGAGGAAACTTAAGCAAAGAGGATTAAAGTGACTTATTCAGATCATATAGCTAGTAAGTGTAGGAGGGAGGCTAGAATGAACTCGGGTTTTCCAGAGCTCTATCCACTATACAATCTAGCTTCCCACTCTCATCACATAAGTATAAGCAAAACAGAGAAGATGGAGACTGAACCTGTGACTTAACAGGTAAATAGAACTTAATATAAGGAGAGATTCTCTCTACCAATGGATGTGGGCACCTTCTTCTTAGAGAATCAACGATGATGCTTAGAGATTAAGTGACTTGTCCAAGTTCATAGTCATGTCTTCCTGGTACCAAGGCCACCTCTATCTACTAAATCAAGCTACAAATATTTCTCATTTGTACAAGCCACTATTATCCACATTTTACAGATGAGAAAAATGAGGCAGACACAAGTGACTTGACCAAGGTCACATAGCTACATTTGAACTCAGGTCTTCCTATCTCCAGGCCCAATGTTCTATCTAAGCATCACCTAGCTGCCTCTATGTATGAACAGAGAGAATATAGATCTGTAAATAGATATAAGGTAATGGGGGGGTGGGCATTGGCAGCTGAGGAATAAAGGGAGGTTTCCTTGAACAGGTAGTACTTGACCTAAATTTTGAAGGAATCAAGGAAAGGACAGAGGGTTTATATTCTTGGAATGTGTGTTTGGGTTGGGGCTTAGGGAGGTAGAAAGGGAAGGGGAAGCTGGTGCAAAAGCAAAGACAGAGATGAAGTGTAATATATATCAGAAGGCTATTTGACCAGACAAATGCATGAAGGGGAGTCAGTCATATATATATATGATTGGAAAGATAGATTGGGACCAGATTGTGAAGGGTCTTAAATGGCAAACAAGGGAGTTTATATATGATCCTACAAGTAATAAACAATTGTTGGAGTTTATTGAATAGGGGAATGATATGATCAGACCTGTGCTTTAGAAAAATCACTCTGTGGAGTGACTTCATTGAAGAGAGATGGGAGAACAACAAGAAAGCCACTGCCATAATCCAGGTGAGAGGCCAGAGCTAAGCAGGTGACTGCATGAGCAGAGAGAAAGGGATGCATGTCAGCTATGTTTCAGAGTAGAAAAGAACTTCTCATGATACAAAACATACTACACAATAAATACTTTTTTTCAATTGCACTGGGTTTACTGGTCTCTTATTCTCTATTGTTTTATTTTCAAGGGTCAGAGTTCAAAGCTCATTAGGTAAATCCCCCAGGACACCAGGTAGTTTCCAGGACTTGGCTGGTTCCTGTTGCTCTTTCTTGGAAAAGGAAACAAAGTTTAGGTTACTCCCTAAGCAAATACTGATTATCATGAGGATTGCATCATGGAGTTCAGAGCCAGAAGGACCCAGAGAGATTAGCTGGCATAATCACTTCATTTTATAGATGAGAAAAACCAAGGACCCTCCGGTTTAAATAACTTGCCCAAAGTCACATAGATATTAAACAGCAGAGCTAAGATTCAAATGTACATTGTGTGTCTCAAAAATCAATTATCCTTCCCACTATCCAGTTCAGTGGTGGACTGGAGCCAGCTGGTTAAATTTTCATTTATAACTCTGAAATAATCAATGCTACAAATCAGGGTTTGATTTATTGTTTTGTTGAATTCTAGGGTGAAAAAGGTAGAGAAAAAAATGTAGAAAATAATATTATTGTAGATTAAGAATATGTTGTCTGTACATTTTTTCCAGATAGCTCATTGTTAAATATTTCCTATCCCACCCCAAACTATACTTATACCATCTCCTTATAATCCCAAACTCTTGCTCCAATTTGTCTCCCTTACAGCCTGGGAGGGGCAAGTGCGTCCCTCAAATACTGTCCTGCTATTCTAGGTGTAAAATACCGTTAAAAAATAAAACTACTTGAAGAAGACAGTCAGGAGTCAGGAAAACCCCATTATTCTCTCTTCCTCTTTCATGTATTTTAGACTTCTAAATTTATGAAGCTGGTAGTTGGTGCAATGGGGTAACTAGATAGCTAGGGGGAGGAGGGGGTGTCTGACCCTAGAGTCAGGAAGATCTGAGTTCAAATCCACTACTGCATGAGTGACTCAGAATAAATTCCATCAGCATTTCAATGAGGGAGTCATCTCTCCAGGTTAAAGGACTGGGATTTCTTTGTGAGCCATGGGTAGGGTTTGTAGACAAAGGGAGGACAGGAAAGTGAACATGGAAGTCCAAAGTATTTAGAGGGGACCATGACTAGGCCAGCCTTGGGGGCATAGAATTTGTTTCAAGAGATTAATAAATAGGAAACATGTTAGGGGCAGGTGGGTGGCCCAATGGATAGAGCACTAGGCTTGGAGTCAGGAAGATTCATCTTCTTGAGTTCAAATTCAGTCTAAGACGCTTGCTGTATGACTCTGGGCAAATCACTTAACATTCTTCATCTCAGTTTCCTCACCTGTAAAATGAGCTGGAAAAAGAAATGGTAAAGCACTTCAATATTTTTGCCAAGAAAACCCTAAAATGGGCTCATGAAAAGTCAGATACAACTGAAATGACCAAACAACTACAAAAGGAGATAGGTTAAAAATGTGACATGGGGCTAAGAATATGGAGTTCCCTGAAAACCAATATGATGTGGAGGCAGCTAGGTGGCACAGTTGATAGAGCACTGGCCCTGGAGTCAGGGAGTACCTGAGTTCAAATCCGACCTCAGACACTTAATAATTACCTGTGTGGCCTTGGGCAAGTCACTTGATTCCATTGCCCTG
Source organism: Macrotis lagotis (assembly GCF_037893015.1). NCBI lineage: Eukaryota > Metazoa > Chordata > Mammalia > Peramelemorphia > Peramelidae > Macrotis > Macrotis lagotis. The sequence continues at coordinate 171,428,770 of NC_133658.1, read as the reverse complement.
CAAAAAACAAAACAAAACAATAAAACCAATATGATATAATAGAATGTGTACTGAATTCAGAGGCAGGGACACCTGGATAGTTGTATCATGCTTCTTGGCTTTACTAGACATGGGACCTCTCTGAGGGTCACTGGAGTTAATGAGACTTGTAATACCTATGCACAAGGTTGTGAGGCTCAAATGAGACAATATATGAGAGGTATAGGATAGTGGTGGTGGTTGTTATCATTGAGTTGCTTTTAGTTAAATCTGACTCTTTGTGACCCTATTTGAGATTTTCTTTGCAAAGATATTGAATGGTTTGCCATTTTTTTTTCTGTAGCTCATTTTATAGCTGAGAAAACCAAGGCCAACAGGGTTAAGTGACTTGCCCCAGGTCACCCAACTAGGAAGTATCTGAGGCCAGATATAGACCCAGGAAAGGGAAGCTTACTGACTCCAGGCCCAGCATTCTATCCACTTTACCACTTAAATCTGATAATATAATAAACTGGTGAGGAAATACCCAATACCAAAATAGATTGATACTTTTTCTTCTAAATTCACAATCTTAAAGTGTTATCTAGACTAGAGAACTGAAAGGTTATGTGCTTCTATAATTTGTCGAGGTCACACAATCAGTGGGACCTGAATCCCTTCTCCAGTTTGAGTCTGGTTCTTCACCCTCTACTCTAAACAGCCTTGTAAAGTAGTTTGCTCATTCTGAGGCACTAAGGGGTTAAGAAATTAAGCCTTCCTCCTACAGGCAAAGAGGAGGCCCATAGGGTATAAGAGATGGATCCCAATAGAACCATGATTTACCAAGTGACTCCTTAGTGGGTTCCAAGAGAATACAGCTTGAAGGAGTTTCAGTGACTCCCCCATGGGTAACTTAGACACTTGCAGATTCTGTAGAGCCGGTAGCCACTAAGGTACTATATCAAGGTCTAATTCCTAATGCTGCCAGTACAGACTAGCCAGGACTCATTGCCAATACCCTGGTTATGCATGCAGCTGATTAGGAATTTTATTCTGCAGACAAAGCACTGCCGAAGTACTTAGCCACCATTATTTATTGCCTGGGCTCCTGCTGTCAGTGCCCTGTTATATATAGAGCGCCATCCATCTCATATCCCAGATGCCTCAGGGTAGAAGGGAGAAGGAACCACATTCAGAATATGTGCAGCCCGTCCTGAAGCAAACTAACCACAGCATTGTGGTTTGCCAGAAACTTCAGCTCCATATGTTTCCTGAATGACAGGTCTGGAAGTTGGGGGTGGGAATGGAATGGGGGAAATGGAGAAATAGGGAGGAACTAGAGAGCTTTCAGGAAGTTCAGGAAAGCATCAGGCTATCAATCAACAACCATTTATTCATCGATCACTAGGGACCTGGGATTGTGCTAGGTGGGATGAGGAAAGCTGGAAAAGAAGGAAAAAGAAAGAGAGGGAGAGAAGGGAGAGAGGGGTGGGAAAGAAGAAGGGAGAGAAAAGAAAAACAAGAGACAAGAAGGAGGGAGAGGAGAGGAGGGGAGAGGAGAGGAGAGGAGAGGAGAGGAGGGGAGAGGAGGGGAGAGGAGGGGAGAGGAGAGGAGGGGAGAGGAGGGGAGGAGAGGGGGAGGGGAGGGGAGGGGAGGGGAGAGGAGAGGGGAGGAGAGGGGAGGAGAGGAGAGGAGAGGGGAGGAGAGGAGAGGGGAGGAGAGGAGGGGAGGGGAGAGGGGAGGGGAGGGGGAGGAGAGGAGGGGGAGGAGGGGAGGGGAGGGGAGAGGGGAGGAGAGGAGAGGAGAGGGGAGGAGAGGAGAGGGGGGAGGAGGGGAGAGGGGGAGGGGAGGGGAGGGGAGGAGGGGAGGGGAGGGGAGGGGAGGGGAGGGGAAAGAATGAGGGAACTATTTGGAGAAGGAGGACACTAAGGGCTGGAGCTTCAAGTAGAAGGTAACTGAGATGAAGGAATCAAAGGCATCCTAAAAGGAATTTTGGGTTGGGAGTGAGGGGGTAGAGAGGAAAAATAAGGAGCTACACAGATTTATTTCCATATCACTCAAACTCCAAAGAGAATATTTTGCAAAGCAAAGCGAGAGTAACAGAATTCATTGGATTTTTCAAGAGGTCTAGAGTATACAATAAAATAGGGGCAGCTAGGTGATTCCATGGGTGGAGAGCACAGGCCCAAGAATCAGGAGGACCTGAGTTCAAATTTGACCTCAGACACTTAATAATTCCATAACTATGTGACCTTGGTCAAGTTACTTAATCCCATTGTCTTGCAAAAAAAAGTCAAAAATAATGGGAGTAACACTGGAAATGTGGACTGTGAAAATGAGCAGGTAAATTAGAACATACAATAAAACAGTCATAGCAACACTTATGAGTCTTAGTTGGCTCAGTGGAAAGCATGCTGGACCTGGAATCTGGAAGACCTGAATTCAAATCCAAGTACAAATATTTAGTAGCTTTATGACCTTGGCCAAGACACTCTTAGTCTCATTTTCCTCATCTATAAAATGGATATATAATAGAATTTACCTATTAGAGTTGTTATGAAGATAAAATGAGATATCTGTAAAACATGAAAATCTTGAAATACCATACAAATGTGAGCTCATATTATTAATTTCTGTTATTTCCAAATTCAAGTTGGGTAGAGAATGGTGGAGTGCATACAGAATTTATAAGGAGCTTTGAGACTCTGGTGCCCACTCCTCTCCAAGCCTCAGTTTCCTCATCTGCAAAATGGGAGCAATGGTGTTCAAATTACTTGCATTGCTGTGAGCAAAGAAAATGCTTTGTAAACCTTAAAGCCCCAGGAAGAAAAAAAATTCACCATCACCTTCACTATCTTCTTTAATACTGCTAAGAGACCAGAAGTAAGAAGACAACATAGCAGCTCAACCGTGACTTGGAGAGACAAGAATTGAGAATTTCCCCAGGCAAGAGAACCTAACCCTGGGCTTCTACCAGTGCTCTTAATCATTCATAAATATGCACAGACATACCCTAGTGTGAACCTCATCTGCATCTGGAAATTAGTGGCAGAATGAAGTTAGGGGAAAAGAAGCAGTTGACCCATCCCCTGTGGAGGCCTGTGTGACCTTGAGCAAATCATTTAATCTACAATGAGCAAGCCACTTAAATTCTCATCTGCTAGTTAAATAGGGATCGTGGTTCTTTCTTTCTATTCCTGCCACTCACCCAGGATTTCCAGAGGTTCTTTTCTACTCTAAAATCTGTTGAGATTACTCCACTCTGATACAGGAGGAAAACAGAAACACAGACCCTACCACACTCAAGGACTAATAACTTTAGCTACCCTAGGCTGCGGTCAGTGCAGAATGGATCACACTAAGACTAGGACCGTAGCCAAACTGGTACAGGAAGCAAGCCCTAAACTGGATTCTAAAACTGGCTAAGGGAGGAAAAGGCTGGAAAGAGAGGGTTCCAGATTAGTTTCCTCATTATCTTATAAACACACCATGTCCACTCTAACCTACTGCCCCCTTCATACCCTCCAGACCCTTCTATCTAACCTTTGAAGCCCAACTCAAGTCTCACTTCCTCCAAGAAGTCTTCAGGGTCTATTCCAACCTTCCTTGATCTTCCAGCTCCCTCTCTGAGCTCCAAAAGACACTGGCTGTCTGTGAACCACACTATTAAGCACTTAATCATTTCCTGACTCATATTGCTGCCTGGGTAAGGGATGCTCAGGGTCTATCAATAAATTTAGCCAGCCTCCCACAACCCACCAGGCACCACATGGGATCAGAGGAGCAGAATCAGACTCTAAATATCAGAGTGGAAGGCGGCTGAGAGCTAGCTCAGCTAGCCCAGCCCTCTGTAAACCCAAGAGGGCTAGAGAAATGTGAACTATTATTATTGTTGCTGTTCATTGATACCCATACCTGAGGTGCTCTGTGGTCTCTTCTTCTCAGGTACCAAACTACTGACACCTGGGTTGCACTGGGAGAAGATCAAGAACCAAACCCAAATTATAGATTTCAAGTCAAGAAGGAATCCTAGAACTAGCGGTGTGCTGATAAATGTTTAACAACCAGATCTGGGGAGGGAAAAGGGAGATGTATCCATAACACACTTTTGCATTTGATCTGCGTTATTAAGATTTTCTCCATCACTTTCTAAGTCCTAGAGACAATTAACAATGCAATAAATCAAGTGCTTATTTGAAGTATTTATGGTATCTAAGGTGGAAGTGCTCGCCTTGAAATTTTAACAACCTGAGAAAACCAGAGCCAAGTAAACTTACTACAACACACCCACAGAGGTCATTTTTTCAGGTAAAGAAACTAAGACTTAGAGAGGCTAGTAATACTTAAATATATCCAGATAGGCTAGAGTCAGAGAGGGAGTGCAGAGAGGAGACTCCTAATTCAGTCCTTTTTACAGTGAGCCCCATTTTTTTCAGATTTTCCAGAGCTCTGCATTAGCCTCACCTCTTCACCATAATAGAGGTTGGGTTGAATTTGGATTATAAATGATATCAATATCCTTCAGTGGACCTATAACCTCACATAGATACACTCGGCTAACCTCCTACTCTAAAAGTTCTGAGTCTATAAATTGAACTGGTTTTTTTTTTTTTAGTAGCAATCACATAGTATCCTCAAAGTCAGCAAGACCTTAGGCAAGGCATTTAATTTCTTTTTGTTCCAAATAGCTCTCTAAAATGATAACTTACATAAAACATGCTGACCTCTATTGGTGGAAAGAGTTCCCTTCTCAGAGTGTTCTCTATACCCATGAAATCTTAAATTCAATCTTTATCATTCTCTGTAGAATCACAGAAACAGCCAGGGGAAAAAACAAGTGTGCTATAATAATCATCATATACCAGATTCTAAAGCACATTGATTCAGATGCAATAAATTGCTTTTTTTCCTAACACCAACATTCCTTGGATGATGTTATATGGTTGTGAATTATAGAATATCTCAATCTCCAAAGTCATATTTGCAAGGGACCCAAAAGGCAATGAAGAAACCTATAAAAGGACATAACTTATCACCAAGGATACCTTGCACATAAGAAATGAAGATAGATATGAATATATGTACATTTACACAATAATATGTATGCACATACATACAAAGATGACTATCTGTATGAGTGCAATATATATACATATGTGTTTGTGGGAGATGTATGATGGAAAGAAGAGGGGGACAATCATTTAGTAAGAGTGAGGAGTTATAGAAAGACAACTTAAATGCTTTATTACACACACAGATAATATTAAAAGACCTAGGAGAAGGCCTCCGGTATGTTGAAAAGATCTTCTGTGTAAGGTTTATGGGAGTGTGGAAATAAAATTATATATGACAAAAATGGCATGGATAGATTTTTTGCTCCATTGGAGGAAGTACTCAATAAGGTCCTTCCACTGGAATGGATTTAAATATGGTCACTTCTTAATACAGGTCAATTTTGATTTAAAGTATCCCCAAAAAAACTGCACTCAGAGGAGGAATACTCAGGGTTCCCATTATTCTCTACCCTGATCAGGTAATATCTAGAATACTGTTCTCAGTTATATGTACCATTTTAAGGAGGTCATTGACAAGTTGATGAATGTCCAAAGGAGGGCAACCAAGGAAACAAAGTTCCTCTAGATAAAGTCTTAAGAGAATCAGTCAAAGAAACTGGACTAAAAAAAAACACACAAAAAACAGAAAATTTAGCTGTTTTCCAATATTCAAAGAGTGTCATATAGAAAAGAGATTAGATTTCTTCTTGTTCTCAGCAGGCAGTAGGTGGACTTTGCAAATAGATGAATTTGAATTCTATGTAAAGAAAATTTTCCTAACAATTACAATTATCCATAAATGGAATGGGCTACCTGGGGAAGTAATGGCTTTTTCCTCAACAGAAGTCATCAAGCAGAGAGACTGGATAGCCATTTGTTAAGTATTTTTTTAATAATGGTTTCTTATTTACATTCAGGTTGCACCATATAAACCTCATGAGGCCTCTTCCGACTCTGATTCTGTGGAGCAGGATTTTTTCTGTATCCATAAAAGGTTAGTGAAGATGTTTTGTTCTCAGGGTATTAGTAACAGATCTTATCTAAAGCATTGAGTCTCTTCCATCTTGAAGATATCCTGCCTTCCACCATCTTACTCTCCACCTCCCTAAATTATCCTTTGAGGACTCAGACCACTTGAACACTCTAGTCATACCAGGAAGAAAATAACATAAAAATGCAGACTGAGAAATATAACGAAAACTGTTACTTGAGCCTTGTTTTAGAATCTCTTTCCTCTAACACTCCCCATTCATGTCTGTAATCCTTACCCAAAAGGTATAATTATCCATTACCACCACTACCCTTCATGTCAAATTGAAGTACCCAGATGGCTTGACCAAGGTTGGTTTAACTTTGAACTGTTCTGTGGCCATAGAGTAGTAAGTCAAGGGTATGCTGGTAAATATTTAACTAGATCTATGAGTAGAGCATGGGAGCAGGAGGAGAATTTATTCATAAGTATGCAATTCAATTTAATCTTCATTAACATTTTCTTGTTTTCTTAAGTCTAAACAATCAACTAAAGAATAAATCAGGGGGCAACTAGGTGGCACAGTGGATAGATCACCGGCCCTGGAGTCAGGAGTACCTGAGTTCAAATCCTACCTCAAACACTTAATAATTGCCTAGCTGTGTGGCCTTGGGCAAGCCACTTTAACCCCATTGCCTTGCAAAAAAAAAAAACTTAAAAAGAGAATAAATCAAGTCTCTATTTTGTATCATTTGCTGATTTCTAGAGTGTAAATGTTGAATTCGACATACCTGGTAGGAGTTAGCATGAGCTGGCCCCTGCACACCGCTGATTCAAACCTTGTTCCCATTCCCCAAATGGATAAATTGTTCATTTAGATAACAGAAACTTTCCCTCCTCTGTGTCCTTGTAACCCAACCCTCTATAACAATCCTATGCTTTAAGGAAGTAGATGCCACTATGCTGATGGCATCAAGCCTAGACACATTGTAGAAGTTCCTGGATAAGATTCATTAAGAATTTGAGCCAGTGACTCACAAAAGAAAAACCAAGAGAATGAAGATCACCTATTATCTTGGTATGCTTCAGCTTTGGACCCATTGGTAATCATTTAATATCTTTAAGCCTGTCCACAAGTGCAAAACTACTAAGGATGATGAACCAAATTAAAACATAGTTGAGAAATTTTTAACAAAATATTAATTTATGGCTTTCTAAGTCAATATATGGTCCATTTAAGTTTGACACCACTGGTTCAGACCATAATATGCTATCTGGAGAGCTGGTCCAGCCTTGTATATTCCCTCCCTACAAATGGACAATGAATTAAGTCTATAATTAAACAGAAGGAGGAGAGGAAACTGGATTGCCTTTGGAAAATTACAAAGTTCTTTTAATGATTTCAAAGCTATCTACAAAACAAAGACCCATCATTTTATACCAATATTTTTCCGGTGTTGTATGTCTATGAGTCATGGAATACTACAGCCTCTGAAGAATGGAAATTGAGGATTAACCAGAGGACAATGGAAAAGCACATGGTGGAGCTGGTTAGGCTATAGTCTATATCTATATCTATCTATCTTACCTATCTAATACATATATATGTGTGTGTATTTGTGTGTGCCTAGACCATGTATGAAATAGGTCCAAAAGAGTCATCCCAAATAGTGTCCCACTGGACATGTCTAGTCTTGGGATATCTCTTCAGTCACCTATACTCAGGAAAGGAAACACAAAGAAGAAAAGCAGGTTGGGACACTAAAGCCCAGGCTCAAATCTCCACATGGGAACACTTATTATATACCCAGAGATTTTCCCAGGATAAGCTAAAATAGTCTAGATTGAGCATCCAGGTGGCTCAGAGAATAGAGCAAAAAGCCCTGGAGTCAGGAGGCCTTGAGTTCGAATTTGACCTCAGACACTTGACAGTAGCTGTGTTACCTGGACAAGTCACTTAACCCCAAATGTCTTACCAAAAAAAAAAAAGTCTAGATAAAATATGCAGCCAGGAAGGGAAGAGGCTGAAGATGAATCTTTGTTGTCTGACTCTTCATGACCTCATTTAAGGTTTTTCTTGACAAAGTTACCAAAGTAATTTGCCATTTCCTTCTCCAGCTTGTTTTACAGATAAGGAAATTGAGGCAAACAGGGTTAAGAGACTTGCCCAGAGTCACACAGTTAGTAAGTGTATGAGGCTAGATTTGAACTAAACAAGAGTCTGCCTGACTCTAGACCCAGCACTTCCTCTTCTATGCCACCTAGCTGGGTGGATCGCTTTTCTTTAAAAGTTCTTGAAGTTCAAGGGGTTGCGCGGACATCCCAAAGGGATTGAGTGGTCATTTCAACACTGAATCACACATGTTTCTCTGAGTTTCTGGAAGTAACCAGAGAATCTCTAATTCAGGTTTCCTAGAATGGATTTATAAGGTCCATTCTACACATATTCTATGATGTGGGACCTACCTGTGTAGTCTGGAGAGGAGAGAAGATTAAGAAAGACACGGTCAATCCTCCTTAAAGTGAAGGATCTGGGAGGAACTCACCAATAAGAGGGAGAAGGGGCAGAGGCAGAAGGTGCTGCTAAGATAAAGAGACATGGAAGAGAAAGTCTAAAAAGCCAGAAGTATAGCATGAAGAAGACCTTAAAGATCATCAGACAAAGAGATATCAAACACATAATCTTTGGCCCCACATCTTTTGCTCATGAAACTCCTGAATACAGCCTTAACAAGACTGAAATATAGTTGCTATTTGATTTTAATGGGCCGATGTATTGATTTAAAAAAGAAATATATAAACATGTGGTTTTCTAAATCAATATGCAGCCCACAGGGATCTTTATAATTTAGTGGTCACCATTTTTATTTGTATCTGCCACCATTGACCTAATGTGCCCTATTCATTTTACTAATAAAGAAACTGAGGCCCCAAAGCTACAAATGACTTAAACTCAACATTTGTTCAACAAACATTTATCTAACACTTACCATTCCCAACACGTCATGCTATTTGCCAGGCCTACAAAGATAAACAATGATTTGCTCATGATCACCCAACTAGTACGTAGAGGGAGGAGGACATATTTGCTCTTCAACTTCAGCAAGCCAGAAACCAGCACCTCAAACATTCCTAGATTCTCTAAATATTCCATTAGAGACCAATTCCCATAATGACTCTAAATCCTTTGAAAACTCAGTTCAAATCAACTACACTTCTCAGATTGGACTCCACCACCATGGTGTACCATCCTGGGAAAAACTAACATCAGAAAATGTATCATCACAGAGATTTCACCTCATCAGTACCCTCAGATGCCTCTGCCTGGAGGTTTGGAAGATGGAGCAAAAAACTCCTCCCAAAACCTCCACAGAAAGAAGATTATTCCTTTTTCCATTCCCATCTCTTTGGATTCCACTCTACCATTATTGAGTCCCAGAATTTTCAGCTTCCACTTGTGTGTGGTTCCCCCCTTTGATTGTAAGCTCCTTGAGAATAGGGATTCTCTTTCTTTTTTCTTATTTGTATCCTCTACACAAACTAAATACTTAATAAATGTCTAATATAATATGTCATATTGTATTATATTTGCATTTTCAGCCTGTGAAATCTCCCAATTCAAATCAATGAGCCTTTTTAAACCATCTTCTATGAGAAAGATATGGCAACGAGAACTAAACTCTCCCTAATCTTAAGGAGCTTGCATTCTAATGGAGGAACTGAAGAGGAATATAGCATGTGCAGAGATAAGCAAATTAAAAAGACATTTCAAGGGGAAGGGGTGGAGAACTAACAATGGGGGAATCAGGAGGAAGCACCCAAGATGATCCTTGAAGTTAAAGGCTCTAAAAGACAGAGGTGGAGAGAGAACATTCTAGACATGGAATACAGCCTCTGCACAAGGATAAATATGGTAGATGGCATGTTGACTTTGGGGAACAACTAATAAGTTATTTTCATTAGCACAAAGAATGCACTCATGGAAATAGCAATGAGTAAGTCTGGAAAAGGAAGAGGGAGCTAAATTATGGAAGACTTTAAATACCAGACTGAGGAGTTTGTGTTTTTATCTTGAGATCCATAGAGAATCATGAGAATTTTAGAGGAGGAGAGTAAAATAGTCAGACATATGTTTTAGGAATATTAATTTGGCAGCTGTTCAGAAGATGAGTTTGAAAGGGAAATGAGTGAAAACAGGGAGACCAATTAGGAAACTCTTGCAATAGTCCAGGTGAGAGATAATTAAGGTTAAACTAGATTAGTAGTTGTCTATGTGAGTGGAAAGAAGGGGCCAGATGTGAGAATTGTTGAGGAGACAATAGTTGGCAACTGATTGGATATGATGGGGGAATGACATGGAGCAATTCAGTCAAGAATGACTCCAAGGTTAGGAACCTGAATGATTGAAATTATGATTTCCTGTACTAAAAGAGGGAAGTTTGGAGGAGGCAAATAGATCTCTCTGGAGGAATGAGTTCTATTAATTCAATCCTTGGAATGTCAAGTAATTTTTCCATTAATTGGTCTCAAAACTACCTTTCAAGGGACTGGTGTCTTGGTTCTAATTTTGTAGAATCTGGTGAATGAATCTGCATTTTCCATGTTCCCTTTGTGATTTTAAATCCCTTGATTCCACTCTCTTCTGACTTTCGTCTTTCTAGACTGAAGCAGCCTCGAATTCTCTGTCCTGTGTGGGCAGGTGAGCGGTCAGGGGGAAGCTGGGCAGTGTTGGGATGTGGAGTTTGGTTCTGTGTGGGTGCTCTTGGCTCAGACCTTGAACATTTGCAGACAGTTTTGCTTAGTTAGACATTTCAAACAAAGGGCTTATTTGGCATACCTGGTCCTCCAGCCCCCACACTCTTTCTAGTCAGCCGGAAGGGGATTTATAGGAGCACAGTCTGACTTGAAAAGCCTCTTTTGAAATTATGACAGCTCCTTCAGGATTAGTAGAAATAGAGCTAAGCTCTGGGCTTGCACCACTAACCAGGATAAGACTAGTGGGTTCTCTCAACTTCCTGCCACTCTCAATAAGCAGCGAATTAGGGGTGGCAAATGGATGTCAGAAAGGTCATTAATTTGGGTAAATATGTAGAAGATCAATACTTGGGAAACTTGGGAGATAGCCTTTGAAAAATGCAAGGACCTCCCTATAGTCATTAGTCATTAGAGGAGAGATATGAACTCCAGTTTCATGGATTCCAGAGCCAGTATCCTTTTTATTGTGTAACATACTGCCTCTCTCAGAAGTATAACCCACTATAGAGAACTGGAATTGCCTCTCAGAGTCCAATTTCTTGAACCCAAAGGCTCCCTGACTTGCTTCCTTAAGTCCAGGCAGCCCTGGGATAGAAATCAGTTATCTAAAAATTAAATACCAACTTTGTGCCAAACACTGTTACTTTGTAAATAGGGTTACCAAAAAAAAAGCAAAAAATTGTCCCTACTTTCAAGGAATTCACAATCTAATAAAAAGTGATCCAGAAAAGGTTTTTGAAAATCTTCTGGCCTTCTTTTCCCACTTAAGCCTTCTTTCTTACTTCAAACACCCTCATCCAAACCAACTTGAACTCCTTAAACTACTCAAACTCCTCAGCCCCTTCCTCTTTAGGAAGAGCATTACCAGTGCTCACATGGAGAAGCTACATGGAGGGAAAAGTGGTAGCATGCCTTTTGGTCTTGTTCTCTAAACTAGGCAGGTGCTCACACTCTGAGCCCATAGGAAAGAGATTATTGGTTTTGGGAGCATTCCCTGGCTGTTCCCCAGGGGCTAGAGAAGTACTATTCAAACAAAGTACTTTGTTCTCAGCAGCTAAAAATAAGCTTGCCAAGGGCAGGAACAGTGGAAAGCCTGGTCACAAGGGGAGAAGGACCACCAGGCTGGGGGCAACAGCTGTCCTGTGCTCCAAGGCTGAAAGGAGAGCCAGAGGAGAGGCTGTGGAGTATGCCAGGAAAAACAACAGCCTCCAGGACGGGGGCCTGAAGCACATCTTACTAAATTCTACCCGTAGTTCAAGAGTCCCTTGTGCTTTGGTGAGGGATGCTGGGAATTAGCTGACTTTTTGGGCATCCTTTTCCAACATCTTTTCCCCTCTGATCTTTAATGAACAGTGCTTTCCCTTGTCTTCCCTTTCTCTTCTCCTTTGCCTCAATGGAGTCAGCCCTGTCCACAGGTGTAATAGGAGGCTGCCTGTGTGGTCTTATTTCTGGGAAGCTAGGAAGAACCTCCTTCCAAAAAAACAAGCAAAACAATCCTCCAGCTCTTGCCTGACATTTCTTTAAGTGAATAGAGAGCACTAGACCAAGATCTGAATTCAAATCTAGTCTCAGTAGCTGTGTGATCCTGGGCAAGTCATAAAACTTGTGTCTTCCTCACTTTCTTCAACTGTAAAATGAGGATTAATAATATCTGCCCTACCTACCTCAAAATTTCTTTTTAGACTAAAATTAGATAATGTATATAAAATGCCTTATAACTTGTAAAACTCTGTTCACATATTAGGTACTGTTATTACTAACAACTCTCTTGCCTTGCTGTCTAATATAAGTTTTATCTCCCCAGCTGGTTTCTTGAGAATCCTGTCTCTTGCCTCTTTCATATCACGGACAGTGCCCTGAACTGGGCAAATAAGAGATAATAGACAAATGCTGAGTTCATCAGAAATGAGCCTAATTCAAGATATACCATCAAACACAACCATGTGGGTGTCCCTTTTAACCACTCCCTACATGAGGCTACCTTGAAGGTTTCAGGTACAAACCATCTGAATGCTGTTCAAAATCATCACACCTCTAGTAAACATGGGAAATCAGGAGAAAATCCCATGTACCACCTCCCCTCCAGGGAGTCTGGGCAATCAGCCTGGGCTTACTCAAAAAAGGACTTTGGACTGTTTACCCAAGTTGGGCTAACACCTCCACTTTCTGAGAAATGATACCAAAGTTGTGGCAAAGTTCAGGGTTGTAGCCAGATACCAGAGCCTGATGTTGAAAGTTCCTGGAAGATTCTGTATAGCCTGGCAAAGAAGAAGGCTTGTCAGAGTAGAAGAGGATAACAATAGGAGACATTTCAATAGAAGTGTTTTAAAGTTCACAAAATTCTTTATCGTGATCACATTTGAGCCTCACAACACTGAATGAGATTGGCTGTTTTATAAATGAAAATTGTTCATGGAATACTTGAGGCAATATTAAATTTCATTCCATGAAAAAATGCTCCAAATTACTAATAATTACAGAACTATGGATTAAAGCAACTATGATTTCTACCTCACATTCATCAGATTGGAAAAGTAAACTCAGAAAAGGAAAATGACAGATGCTGGAGGGGCTGTGAGAAAACTAGCATGTGAATACATTGCTAATGGAACTGTGAATTGATTCAGACATTCTGGAAAGCAATTTGGAACAATTCCTAAAAAGATATTGAACTGTGAATACCCTTTGACCCAGCAATACTAGTACTAAATATGCCTCAAAGATATTAAAGAAAGAAGGAAAGGATCCATAAATACACATACACATACACATCATATACATACACATGCACATACACATACACATATATTTATGGGTTGTAGGAAAAAAACTGGAAACACAAGGGGATACCCATCCATTGGGGAGTGAATGGAATGGAATACTATTATTCTAAAAGATATATAAAAAGTATGGTTTTAGAGAAACTTGGGAAGTCTTGTATGAATTGATGCAGAATGAAGTAAGCAGAACCACAACAATAACAATAATATAGTTATTAAAAACTACTGTAAAAGTCTTAAGAATTTTGAATAACACAAGGATCAATCAGGATTTCAGAAGACAAATGATGAAAAATATTAGCCATCTTGGGAGAGAAAACTTAATTTTAGACATGACTAATGTCAGAATTTTTTTTTCTTTTTCTCTCCCAGATTTCAGATAATCAATTCTTCAATCTTTTTTTGCAGGTTAAATGTGGTAGGGGGAAGGAAAGGGGTTGTGTGTGGGGTAGAGTAAAGTATTTCTTAATAAAAAGCACCAAGTTCTTCTTACCATCTACAAATAAGGAGTACAATTGTCCAATTTCATGGGGGATTCACCCCTTCAGAAGGCAATGAGTCATTTGTATAGTGGCCTGTGGGGTAACCTGTACTTCTGACACCTGATCCCTAGAGAAGGAACTGTACATATTTATCTCTAGAGTTTTTTGTTCTTTTTCTTCTTTTATTGGAAAAAAGGAATAAGAAGCAGAGAAAATTTTTCATTGAAGGAGAAAAACTGAATTTTTTTAAAAAGCTTGCCAAATCAGACACTATGTACAATGATCCTTAGGAATTTTCAGAACCCCAGGACCACAATCTCTCGATATGTTTTCCTCCAGAGCAACTTATTCCATCCTAAACAAGACCAAGAATTTATAGGGGTAGCAAAGATGAGGCCTAAGCAAGAGGTGGCTCTAGAAAACCTGACTTCTGAGCTTTCCTCTCTGAGACCTGTGTCAAATTAGTATGAGGCCTATTTCCCTAGCTCTACTATATCCAACAGAGTCTGTTAGCTTCAAGGGAAGGGATTAGGAAGAAACAGGAGAGAAGGAAGAAAGGGAGAAGATGGAGAGAGTGTGTGCAGTTGAAATTGACTTCAAGCAAATTTAGTATGTGAAAACCTGTATAAAATACAATAATTATTCATCATTCATCAATTCAAAATTGATTCAACACAGCATTTCTACAGCTACTTCTTATAATGCATTTAAAATAGGTTTTAGCTTTTTAAAAAAAAGTAAGGAACACATGACCTGCAGAGAATAAGATTTGCCTGTATATGAAAATCGAAATTCATAAAAGCAACCTATTGCTCTTGATTTTCCTTTCCAAAAAGGATTCCTTTAACTAGTAATATCATGGTGCATTTAAAATATGGCTTCATTTTCATCCAACTTTTAAGCAATATATTCATCATATAAATCAAGGCACAGTCCTCTATTATTTGATAGGGAAAAAAGGAATGGAAGGTGGGGGGAGTTCAGAATGAGGAACTACTGGCCCTGTAGTTACGCCTCAGTCAATCAATCAACAAGCATTCACTGAACTTGTCTTTGGTGCTAGGCATTGTGGGAGGTTTTTTGGTTTGATCTGGTTTTCAGTCTTCACCAATACAGCTCTACAATTTGTCTCTAACTTCTAGTCTTAGAGAGTTTCCTGGAACACTGAGAGGTTAAGTGACTTATCTGCCATAATCACATAGTTGATATGAGTCATAGATAAGATTTAAACTTTGGTTTTTCCAGATTCTCAGACTCTCTATCCATTATGGCAAGCTGATGTGGAAGATATGGAGAAGCATGCCAAACTCTAAGAGTGTTCACCATAATTGGTAAATGGAGACACATGCACATGAAAAGTTAACCAGCAAAAAAGGCAGAACATGCTAAATACCAGTATACAGACAATAAGCATTATAGAACAGAGAAGGAAGAGTAACAGAGTCCCAACTATAAAACGAAGTTATTCATCATTTGTGAAGTGTTCATAAATCAAGGGTTATAGAATTTTAGAGCTGAAAGAGACTTTAAAGGTTGTCTAGCTCATCCTACCCAGTTAATAGATGAATAAAATGAGACCCAAAGAGATTAAGAAGCATAACTGAAGCAATCTAGGTAGTTACAAAGTTGGGATTAGAACTGGGTCTTTCCTATCTTTTTCTTCTATTTTACCCAGAAATTTATTCTATTTCTTTTGCCATACTAAGGATCCTTAAGAAATACCCTAATGGGGGTGGCTAGGTGGCACAGTGGATAGAGCACCAGCCCTGGAGTACCTGAATTCAAATGTGACCTCAGACACTTAATAATTACCTAGCTGTGCCCATTTGCCTAAATAAATAAATAAAAATTAAAAAAAAGAAAGAAATTCCCTAATGAATATGGACCTATTTTATTCTCTTTATTCTCTCTCAGATTTTAGATAATCAATTCGTCCATCTTTTTTTCCTAGGTTAGGAGTGATAAGGGAAAGAAAGGGAGCATGAGGTGGGGGGAGAGTAGAGTAAAATTTTTCTTAATAAAAGCACAAAGCTCTTCTTACCATCTAAAAAAATCTATTCTGAGTTCCCAACATAAAAATATGGAACAAAGAGAAATAAGAAACACAGTTTGTTCAATTTCATGTGGGACTCACGCCTTCAGAGGGCAATGAGACATTTGTTTAGTGGCCTGTGGTATAACCTGCACTTCTGACACTTGATCCCTAGAGAGGGAACTGAGCTCCTGGCCCCAGCTATTACTACCTAGTCATGAGATCCTTTTCAGGCTGTTTTGCAAGAGTTATCCCTCTAGGTATGCAAATGACTTAGCCAAAGAGAGAAATGATAAGAATTTGCTTATTTACATATTTTTTTCCTAGCTGCTCTATTGTATAAGTGGCATATGAAGCTGAAATATCCCCACTCCTCTTTCTGCTTAGTGCAAAAACTAAACACATCTGCTGGTTATTTTTTCTTTCTTTCTTCCTTCCCTCTCTGTATTTCTCCCTCTTTCACTCCATCTCCCGAATTCAGATATTTTCACCATTTTTCTCCTATACCTAGGATGCTCTCCTTTCTCATCCTCACCTCCCAGCTTCCCTAGCGTTCTTCAAGTCTCAGCTAAAATCCCATCTTCTTCCAGAAGCCTTTCCTGATCCCCCTTAATTCTTCTGCCTGTTTCTATTGATTATTTCAAGTTTATCCTGCATATAGCTTGTTTGTACATGGTTGTTTCCATGGAGTCTCCCATTAGACAATGAGCTCCTAGAAAGCAGGGATTGTCCTTTTCACCTTTTTTTAATATCTCAATGTATCACCAGTGCCTAGGACAGTGCCTCATACAGAAGTAGAAAGGTAATAAATACTGACTCTTCCTCTCACTTTCTTTCTCTCTTTTCTTCATCTTCTTCATCTATCTCCCTCTCTCATTTTCTCTGTCATTGTCTCCTCTTCTCCTCAATTCATGTACCTTCCCTCCTTTATAATGCTATAATGGAAGGGATACTGAATTTTTAATAAGAAAAGATGGATTTTAACACTAGCTTAGTGTAACTATGATCAAATCGTTTCTCACATCAGCAAATTATGGGAATTGGCTCAAAATGTTTTCTAATGCCATTTTCAACTCCTATTCCAGAACAATCAACAAATATTTATTAAAAGTACTATTACTATTACTAAAAGCCAGGACACTGTGCTTAACAGTAGGGAAACAAAGAAAGGCAGAGGTAGCCCCTGCCATCAGGGTTCTCACCTGGGAAAACAACACCAAAACAATGATGTGTAAACAAGATATAGATGGGATAAGTTGGGATAATCAGCAGAGGGTAGATATAACCATTATGGTGACTGAGAAAAGTTTCTTATAGAAATAGGTAATGTTTTTTTATATATTTTCATATAGCATTTTTATATATACCCACCAAAGTCTTATTTATTTAACTTACATGCAGAATAACTCATCACATAAAATGCCAGACTGAATGAATCAAAAGCTGTTGGGGAGAAATATCAACAATCTCAGATATGCAGATGATAACACTCTGGCAGCAGAAAGTGAAAAGGAATTAAGAAACCTCTTGGTGAGGGTGAAAGAGAAGAGTGTAAAAGCTTACTTGAAGCTTAACATCAAAAAAAATAAGATTTTGGCAACTGATCCCATCACTTCCTGGCAAATAGGAGGAAAAGAATGGAAGCAGTGTCAGATTTTATATTCTTGGGCTCAAAGATCACTGCAGTTGGAGACTGCACCCATGAAATTAAAAGACACTTGCTCCTTGGAAGGAAAGCTATGGAAAATATGGACAGCATGCTAAAAAGAAGAAATATTGCCTAGCCAACAAAGGTCAAAGTCAAAGATAAGATTTTTCCAATATGACAGTGAAAGTTGGTCTATCAGAAGAGCAGACCCACAGAATTGATGTTTCAGAATTGTGGTGCTAGAGAAAACATTTAACTGTCCCTTGGATAGCAGGAAGTTCAGATACTTAAAGGAATTAATTCAGACTATTCAATGGAAGGACAAACTACTGAAGCTAAATCTTAAGTACTTTAGCCATATAATGAGAAGATAGGACTCATTGGAAAAGACCCTAATGTTAGAAAAGATTAAAGGCACAAGAAGGAGAGAGCAGAAGATGAGATGAATAGTGTCATGGAACTGATGAATGTGAACTTGGGCTGACTATTGAAGAATAGAAGGACCTGATAGGCTATTGGTCCATCAAGAGTCAGAAATGACTGAATGACTAAACAACAAAAAATAGAGCTCTGAAAGAAGAGATGAAAAGAATTATTTCATTTGAAATGACTATAGACAATACAAAACACCTAGGAGTATGCCTGCTAAGACAAACCTGAGAATTATGTGAACATAATTATAAAACATATAAAATTAGAGTTAAATAAATGGAGAAATAGTAATTGTTCATTGGTGGGTTAATGTGGGATTGGGAGGGAGGGAAATAACTCAAAATGCAATAATAAATTAATTAATTAATTAATTAATAAAAAAGAAAAGGAAAACAAAAAAGAGGTGATATTCTTTCTTTTTTAAAAAAAATTATTTATTTTTCCAACTACATGCAATGGTCATTTTCAATAATCATTATTTTGCAAATTTTCAGTTTCACATTTTTTTCCTCCCTCCCCTATAGCAAAAAGCAATCTAATATAGGTTATACATGTATAATCTTGCTAAACAAAGATCCACTTTAATCATGTTGTAAAAGAAGAATCACATCAAAATGAGAAAAACATTAGAGAGAAAAAATACTATATAAGACAAGTTTTAAAAATTGAATATAGTAAAATTTTATCTGTTTCTCAGGAAAGTTCCAGAATTCTTCCTAATATGGATATTTTTTCCTATTGCAAATCTTTTGGAATTATCTTTGATTATTGTACTGCTGAAATGAACAAGTCCATCATGATTGATCATCACCCAATACTGCTTTTATTGTGTACAATGTTTTTCTGGTTCTGCTCACTCCAGTCAGCATCACTTCATGCAAGTCCTTCCAGGTTATTCTGAAGTCCCATCCCTCATGATTTCTTGAAGAACAATAGTGTTCACATTCATATACCACAGTTTGTTCAGTCATTACCCAACTGATGGGCATCCCCTCAATTTCCAACTCTTTCCCGTTACAAAAAGAACTGCTATAAACATTTTTGTACATGTACATTTTGTACATTATCCTTTTTTATGTCCATATATTACTATTGGACCTAGTAGTGGTATTGTTGGATGAAATATGGAACAGTTTTATTGCCCCTTTGAAATAATTTCAAATCACCCTCCAGAAAGGTTGGATCAGTTTACACCACTAACAATGCATTAGTCTTCCAGTTTTCCACATTCCTCTCCAACATTAATTATTTTCCTTTTTAGTCACTGATCAAACTTTTAGGTATGAGGTGGTAGTGACTCAGAGTAGTTTTAATTCACATTTCTCTAAATCAATAATAATTTATTGGTCCTCATATGACTATAGATAACTTTAATTTCTTCTTCTGAGAATTGTCTTTTCATATCCTTTGACCATTTATCAGTTGAGGAATGAAAAGGTGAGATTTTATCTGGGACTTGAAGAAAGCCAGGAAACAATGAAGAAGAGAGAGTATTCTAGGCATGGGTTCAGACATAGAAAATGAAGAGAAGGGAAACAGACTATCTTGTGTGAGAAACAGAAAGCTCAGTGCCTCTGAAAGAGAATAAAGTGTAAGAAGACTGGAAAGTTAGGAAAAGCTTTAAAAAGTCAAATAGAGGGTTTTCTATTTGACGCTGGGAGGAATACATTTGCTATATTAGGGAGTGACATGGACAAATTAACACTTTAGGAAGATCAGTTTGATAACACAGTGATGAATAGGAATGGGAAGAAACTTGAAGCAGAAAAATCAGAAGGCAACTGCAATAGTCTAAGTATGAGAGGATGAGAACCTGCACTATTAGGGCTCAAGGGAAAAAAAAGGGGAAATACCCATATTAGCTGCAAATATCGAATTGACAAAGTTTGACAACTGCTTGGTTATAGGGGTTGAGAGAGTGAGAGAAGACAAAGATGAAATCTAGATAATTAGCCTGAGGGATTTGGAGGATGGCCATGCCCTCAATGCTAATAGGAGAAAGAGTTTGAAGGAGAAGATAGATCTATTTTTAGACACATTTAGTTTTAAATGGCTTTTGCACATCCATATGTCTAAATTTTGAAAGAAATGAAGTATAGATGGGGAGGGAGAGTAATCTAAATATGAGAGATAGCTAAGGAAAATGTCAAAAAGTAGGAAATGGAGTGAAAGAGATGGAAGGAAGGAGGCATTGAGGAATGAAGGAAGGAAGGAAGGAAGGAAGGAAGGAAGGAAGGAAGGAAGGGAGGGAGGGAGGGGAGGGAGGGAGGGAAATGCAAGACTGAAAGTCAGGGAAAAGGGCAAGGCTAAATCATTTTCTTGGTGATAAAAATGAAATTTATGGGAGCTGATAAATGATATCACCAAGAAAAATATTACACAGGGACAAGAGAAGAGGGCCCAAAACAAATACCTATGGATATTATCATGACCTAGATAAAGATCCAGGATAGAAAACTGAGAAAAAGCTGTCAGATAGGTCTTAATTCCTATGTTCTTCTTTAATGAAGTGTCCATGATTTGCAGAGCACTATACAGATGCTGGGAAGATGTGAAGTTTAGACAAGATATGGTCTCTACCCTCTTTGTAATCTGCTCAGTGAAATACAAAAACAGGGGTAACCATAATGTACAATGTTGTATTATCTCTGAGGAGGCCCTGTTGCCTGATCTCATTCAGAAATAAGTGCAAAGGACCATCAGTAGTTACAAGCTCATCTCAAGTTTATTCATCTCATTCAACACCAGAGATGCTCCAGGGACAATTGCCAAGCTCTGCAGAGAGCTCAGAGAGCTACTCAGAGAAGTTACCTCTCTAGTAGGCTACTTTTTCATAAATCTAAAGGTCCAATATGTGTGAATTTATCCAACTAGACTTTTAGCTCATGGCACCACCCCTTGCTAGAAAATTCCATGCCTTTTCTCTTTTCTTCAGTGTTTCAAAGAATATTTACTCACAATTATAGCCTAACAATATTCAGAGCTTTTTGCTGGTGTTGTCAGGTTTTTTTCCATCACAATAGGAAGAGAAATAAAACCAAATGCATTAAATATTCAGAATGACTTATGTGCTGGCAGCTACTTTCTAGAAAACCTACTGGTCTTTTTCAGCAGGTAAAATATAGTATCTAACCCCCCCCCAAAAAAAAAGAAAACATAGTTCTAGTGTTTAGATTCAAGCCTCTCGTATAAAGGAGGCAAGGAGCCAAACATGGAGCCAAACAACTGGTCTGGGTGCTGAAGATTCTGACAGTCTCTCCTTGCCCTTACTGGTCTGTTTTCTCCATAAGGACCATGCTGGCCCTTGGTTCCATTGGAAATCTGGCTTGGAAGGAAGCTCCTTCTTTGAGTTCATGCCGATACTACATACAGTCACCACTTACCTTGAGACAACTCATGCTAAATTCTCCTCACCGTAAAGATCTCATCACCAGAAAAGAAGTTATAGGACAAGAAGTCAGCTGTCTCAACCCATGGCTATATTTCTCAATGTGCAAGGAGTTCTTAATTTTCTTTTGTGTCATAGTTCTCTTTGGCTGTCTGAGCTGTAGGAGCCCTTCTCAAAATGGTTTGTCTTTAATGCATAAAATATGTAGGTTACAAAGGAAGTCAATTATATTGAAATATTATCATCAAAATTTTGTAAAGAAGTTCATGAACTCCAAAGTTAAGAACACTTAGAAGACTGGAGTTCTTTCTCCTTGAAAAAGCCTACAAGTGGGAGCAGCTGGTGGAGCAATAGATACAACCCTGGCCCTGGAGTCAGGAAGACCTAAATTCAAATTCAGCCTCATAGACTCGAAATTTACTTGCTGTGTGACTTTGGGCAAGTCAGTTAGCCCCTTTGCTTCCCCACCACCACCACCACCACCCCCACACACACACAGAAAAAGCCCATAAGTCAACTGAGATCCTAGATCAATTCTCTCAGATCCACTTTGCCTCTTCCCTTGTCCCCCAATCCCTTTCTCTTCCTTGCAGGGTCCCATCCCCTTAAACAAGACAAAGAGGAGTGTATGGAACAGATTGAGAAAGGAGGCTTACAAACATGATGATCATATGAGAGAAGTCCAAATTCAGTGTCAAATGTAACAGGGGCTCAGTGAGAAGAAGGTGCTTATGGACCTGGGAGATCAGAGAAGTTTTTGTGGATGTGCTGAATTTCAAGTTGGATTTTAAATGATGACTAGTAACTCAATAACCAAAGAAGGGAAAGAAAGATATGCCTGGTCCAGGCATATCCACTGGCAGGTGGATGAAAGAGGCTAGTTTGGCTAAAACCTAGTTTGTAGAGGAAAGAGACAGGACATATGTCTGGAAAGGTTTTCTCCTTTCATTCAGAAAGGTT
The DNA here is from genome assembly GCF_037893015.1 of Macrotis lagotis. Classification (NCBI taxonomy): domain Eukaryota; kingdom Metazoa; phylum Chordata; class Mammalia; order Peramelemorphia; family Peramelidae; genus Macrotis; species Macrotis lagotis. Next base: position 171,406,310 of record NC_133658.1, on the reverse strand, counting down.
ACATAGAGGAATAAAGAAGTTTCTATCTGATATATAAAACCAATGCAGTAGCAGCCTGTCAGGGGCATGGGAATAGCAATCATTACCAACTCTCTTATACCTAACTCAGAACTCAGAACTTGAACTTGGGGTCAGGGGACAAGAGAGAGTAAGGATGCTACTTCTGCTCTCAGCATCAAAAAAAAAGAAAGATTGTGAGGGGGGTGATGTCCAGCCCACAATGCAGAAGTCATCAGCCAATAAGGTCATACTTGTTTCTTAGATTTGGCTTATTGAAAACCCGAGTGCAGCCTCAAGCTGCAATTTTAATGCCAATGAATGGCCATGAAGATGACTAATAGTTTGATTCCCAAGGACTGATGATGAAGCATGCTACCCACCTTCAGAGAAGTGATGAACTTGGTGCAGACTGAGACATATTTTTTGGTATATGGTTAATATAAGAATTTGTTTTGCTTGACTTTGCATATTTTTTATCAGAATTCTATTTTCCTTTCTTTTTTTCCCTGTGAGCAGGCAGCATGTGGGTGGGAGAGAAAAAATATTTTGTTTATAGAAAAAATTAAACTAAATTTTAAAATAAACAAAAGATGATAGTTAATAGGAAGATCATTAAGGAAAAATGATAATGGAAATGACAAAGATGCAGAAACTAATATGGAATTTAAAGGAATTAAGCATTGCATTTGAACTGAAAAAGGTAAAATTATTTTTACAATAAATAAATTTTATATACTTTTGATGTCATAAGTCCCCTATGGAGAACAGGGAAGCATGAAAAGTCATAGAAGGGTTGCGATTTGCACTGGTAGCAGGAGCGACTATCCAAGTTAATGAAATCACATTGAAGGATGATGACATATATCCAGAACCATACAAGGACAGGGTGACTGATGCTTTGCCTCGGGGTGACAAATTTAGCAGGTGCTACAAGCATTTATTATCAGTCTAGTGGCATAGAAACAGAAGAGCTTGACATGCTTCAACCACCACCATGGACTTCTACTGCATCAGGTTTTCCAACAGAAAGGACAAGGAACTGCCAGATAACTGAATGATGCTGGCCACACAAAGCAACAAAGCAAATTCATGGATAAGGTCAAAACTCTGAAGTCATAACTTGCTTCTCCTCTCTACCTTTACATATCTAGGAAATATCTAAGGCTTGATTTAACCTACTCTATCTATTGCCCATCTAGCTATCTCTGCTTCCTCAGGGTTTACATAATCACCATAGTTTTGGAAATTCCACCATTGGGGATACATTCTTCATTCCTTTGGATTGACTCTCCAGGCATCTTATTTTAAAATGGAAGCACTGCAGCAAAGGTGGAAAGAAACATAATTAGCTGCTTGCTACAGTTAAAAGAAATGCTTTTTTTTATTTAACATTTTTTTCCCCCAGGAAATATACTTTGCTGGTGTTTTCATTGGGTGTTTATATTTGTCTCCTGCATGGAAAGGAAATTTGTCAATAAAAACCAAGTGATATCAGGGAAAGTTTCAATTTAACCAATATTTTGGTTGATTACATCAAATCATTAGAAAAGGATGAGTCCCTTCCTTTTGAAAAGGCAGGTTGAAAAAAATGATGAGATTGTTCTCCCAGAGGGGAGAGCTCTGAATAAACTAGGAAAAGCCAAGACCAGACAGTATATTGTATGTGCCTCTTGTTGTTTTTCCCAAAACTTATTTAGAAAATATTTTATTTTTCAATTATATATTAAAACAATTTTTAACATTCATTTTTTAAAATTCTGAGATACAAATTCCCTTTCCTTCCCCACCCATTGAGAACACAAATCATTTAATAAAAGTTAAACAATATAATACACACTATGTATATATAGTAACTATATATAGAGAGAGGTAAGTTTCAAATGAACACAAAAAGGACACAAAACTTGTGGGTCAGTGGATAAAGCAACTAGGCCCAGAGTTAGGAAGACCTGAGTTCAATCCAACCTCAGACACTTTCTAGCTGGGTGACCCTAGACAAATCACCTAAACTCAGACTGCCTGACAAAATGGATCCACTGGAGAGGGAAATGGAAAACCACTCTCATATCTTTGCCTTGAAAAGTCCAAATAGGATAACAAAGGACTGGACATAAGTGGAAAAACTGTTGAATGGCATAAGTGTATATCTCCTTTTTTTTGTAATTTTCTTAAATTAAATTTTTTTTCCAATTAAATGTAAAGGTAGTTTTCAACATTCATTCATTTGCAAGTTTGAGTTCCAGTTTTCTACCACCCTCCCTTCCCTACCCCCTCACCCACAGCAGCAACCAATCAGGTAAAAATTGTACATGTACAGTCATGTTTAATATATTTCCATATTAATCTTGTTGTGAAAGAGGAATTAGAACTAAAGGGGGAAACTATGACAAAGAAAACATAAAAGAAATTTTTAAAAGAGAACATAATAGTGCATCTCTTTTTTTAAACAGTTCAAACTCACTGAGAAGAAAGAAATTTGGACCTGAGTGGGATGTTAAGACCTTAGGCATCAAGGAAGTTTTAATACAGTAACCTATAATTTATATTCCAAATAGCAAATAAACATAAAGTGGAATAGACTGAACCAGAAAGGTAGGAAA